>NW_028088140.1:11878108-12439064 GCF_014824575.4 Sturnira hondurensis
TTTCCTAAGAGGAAGAGGAAGACAGACATCAATCCTTACATCTGAAGGCAAACAGCTCTACCGTGACCATATGAAAAGCGCTATTGTGTTGCCACAGAGACAAAATGGTCAAACACTCCCTTTTTATAGTCAGAAGGAGTATATTGACTTTCTTACTACTTATATGTGCACATAATGACAGAGTGATTCCCCCCATCGTTTCTATATAAACATTCTAGTGGTCTAAAAACTGAGCCAGGGAGCTGTATTTTCTAATTATACTGCAATTAGTGTTATATTCAACAGACCCTGCACCCTCATTCTCAACTTGGAGTTGAGCCAAATGGCAACCCAAACAGGTAACCTCTTTTACTGCCTGAGGGAAAAAAGAATAGGACCACAGCTTATATGAAGACATGTTTATTCATAAGCTTCACAAAGACACCACCTAAATCAAATTTAGCAATGGCCCACTGGATTTGTATTACACCATATAGTGCACAAAAGAGAATTTTTTTTATTTTCTGCTTCACTTTTTTTAAAATTTTATTTTACTTATTTATTTATCTTTAGAGGGGAAGGAGAGAGGGAGAGAAACATCAATGTACGGTTGCCTTTTATGCATCCCCTGCTGGTAGTTAGTCTGCAAGGAATCGGCCTGCAACCCAGGCATGTGCCCTGACTGGGAATCGAACCGCGATTGTCTGGTTCGCAGGCCCGCGCTCAATTCACTGAGCTACGCCAGCCAGGGCTTGAGAATTTTTTTTAACAAATCAAAAAATAGCCACAATATACCTATTCCTGAAACAGTGTGCAGCCAAGAGGGGGGCCCCAAAGAGGGATTTGAAATGGGGTCCAGAACTCAAGGTGTCTAGGAAATATTAGAAAGACATATAAGATGTCCTCACCCCTTCCCCTCCAACAGGTGTGAGTTGGGGGAAGGGACATATGGAGCAGGAACATGCAGGGCTGTTTTGTACAGCCACAGCTCTGCAGCTAATCCATGGCACGGTCATTTAACATATCTATAACCTTTAACTGGTTGCATAGATATGTTGAATAGCTGTGGCCATGCTCTGAGATAGGGGGATGGAAGGGATTTCCCCCCAAGATGTAACTGGGGGTCAGGTCCCCCAGGGTTACAGAGCCTGAATGAGAGCTTGGATTAGACTGGTTCCATGACATGGGGCAATACCTGCCCAGACTCACGATGGCAGCCCAGTAAACTTGGAAGAATACAGGAATGCTGGCAGGTGTCACTGATTGTAGGAGGAGTTGGAAATGGGGGCATAGAGGAAGATTGGTGCAGGTATTTAAACCTAGACATGGCAGCCGTGGGGGGAGAACCATGTGGTTTTGCCAGAGCACAGACCCCCCGCAGCTTTGGAGAAAAGAGAACCACGTGGCTTTGGCAAGAGTGAGGACCCCCATGACTTTGTGGTGCACTCCTTGGCCACATGGCTTAGGAAGCAGGAGAGACTTTGCCTGGAAGAAAATGGGTACAAAGAACTCTGGCCGGTAAGCCATGAGAATGGTGCCACATGGCTTTGGATTAATTAGAGATCCTGTCTGGATGGCGACACAGCTGATGGTGCTGGCAGCAGAAATCACAGACGTCTACTTCTTTTCCCGAGTTACAGTACCCCAAATAAGGGCAGGGGGGAGAAGGAAGCCTCTGTGGGTGTCCAAAAAGACTTTGATATTTTAATGAAGACATTCGGTCACTACTTTAAGTCTGTATAGCATTAAATAAACATTTCCTTTCCTTTTCACAAACCTCTGGCATTGAGACCTCTTTTCTACGGTGCGGACAATTGAACCTAGTGGGCAGTCCTTTCGGTAATAGTATATTGTACCTCCTTGGCCCTGCATGTGTGTGTTCTGTAACATTCCCACGTGAGCCAGGCTATGCTGATATAATCACAGCAACTGAAGGCTGATCAAGAGATAAAAGAGATCAAGATCAAACCTGGACACTCTATAAAGACTAAAATGATTTTATTTCCCCTATTCCTATAAGAAAAGCTTTTCCTAAAGGGAAAGTACAACCAGCAAGGCCACAGGACATTTCATTTTAAACTGTCTCCATTTACTTGCTTCCAATCCAAAAAGCAGAATCGCTGTGTCCCCGGACATGGCTAGTTTTCAACAACAGCCAGTTGCACTACCGCAGAAAGGTGGAGCAGCTCTGGAAAACACCACGTAAGAGGAAGCCTCTTCACGTTGCTCTCATACACAAGTACAAGGGGATGACAACCAAATGGTTTATCTATTTCTGTGCTCCACTCATTTTTCTTCAGTAATTGGTTTGTAGCAAAAATGTTCTATTTATTCTCCATTTAGCTGTTAAATTAAGTTTTATCAAATATATGCTTTATTCTTTGTTCTTAGTTCAGAAAGAGAACAAAAAAGTCAGTGAAGTTAGCTATAGTACCCCACTGATATGTAAATATTGAAAATCCTTAATGGCCCAGAGAACAAATTCTAGACTTTTTTTCTTAAAAGAATTTTATTTATTTATTTTCAGAGAGATGGGAAAGGAGGAGGAAAGACAGGGAGAGAAACAACTATGTAAGGGAGAAACATCAGTTGGTTGCCTCTTATATATGCCCGGACCCAGGACTGAACCCATAATCCAGGTATGTGCCCTGATCAGGAATCAAACCAGTAAACCTTTTGCATTGGACAATGCCCAACAAACTGAGGCACACAGGTCAGAGCTAAATACTCAACTTTGAGGACTAAATCCCCAACTTGCTTTTTGAAAAACAAAATATATCTTTTTTATCCTTCTGTGTTAATTCTCCAGAGTCAGCAATCACCAGAATGGATCTCTTATTTTGCTTGACTTTTTCTTCACCAATTTTCAAACACTGATGAAAATGTCCTGGATTTTAAGTAGACCCATAAATGTTTATACCCCTCCCCCACCACTTTCCATTAATCCCTTCATCTTGGAAGGGAATTCTATACTCAGATCATAATGTTTTCTTCTTATCCTCTGGTCCAAAGTACAGTAATATAAGTCAACTGGCCCCAATTATTTCTAGTCATTGTGAATGTACATAAACCTAAGTTTAGTTTTCAGGACCTATGACAACACGCATGAAAAGTCTTGGTTTTATAAAACCCATGAAAAAGCTGAGCACAAAAATTTCTCTCTTCATGAAAAAAAAAGTTTTTTCCAGAAATCTTTAATAAAGAAATTTACATACACATATACACATGGACAGACTGACTTATGTTGACTTTAAATCGTACCCGCCAGGGACCTAATCAATCAGGTTAATCAAGTGGTTATAAATTTACAAATGTCCTTCCATATTTTCTCTAAGCAAGCAACCCCAATTCCAGTTACCGTTTTAGGGGAAAAAAATACCTGCACATAGGCCCTAATGGATCAGAAAATGAATTAGAAGAAAAACCTTAGAGACAAAAAATAATATATCAGCTAAATTGAAAACATCAGACATGTATGAAAATCAGGCAATTCCTATCCAAAGAGTAGGTTGAAGACCCATACAATCAATAGAGAGAGTAGCAAATTTGTCATCACAGTCAACCGCAGAATAAATTCAAGGGACTAGAGGTGGCATTTTAATATCTCCAGGTATCCACTCCCCCACAATGTTGTTTCATCTTATCTTGTATAAACTATCAATAACCTATTATTAGGAAAGACTTGTTTCCCAGTTGGATGTTTTAGTTTTCCCAAAACATGATCACGGTTGCTACACAGGCAAATGTTATTATTATGCCTTGAACAGGGTTAGAGTCATGAGACTGTTTTTGTCTCCATTTTCCCACAGATTATTCCCAAAGCAAACCTAAGGGTAAGGTACTGTCACTCTCCTTCAAAAGTTTCTGTCCAGGAAGAGCTGATCACATAGCACGAAAAAGACATGAAACTGCCATCTTACCTTACAAACAAACTCCTCCATTCTTTCCATAGCATGATGGGCTTGTAAGAGAGGGGACATTCCCATAAATCCCTCCTCTTCCTGAGAAGCTTCATCATTACATTCATGTTCCTCAGAGCTCTGCAAGGTAATCACAGAAACAGTCAGCAGCAGAGACCAGGAGCCAAAGAAACACAATCAATATACTGTCCTTGAAGAATTATAATGAAATTCTCTTAAGGTCAAAGCAAGGCCTAAGACAAGTAAAAACACAGAAGTAAATAAAGTCTGTTCACTATATAATCATGAGTATTAAAAATGAAGAATAGTTACTCAAGTTTCTTCTGACAGACAAATAACTGTAACAATAGCATTCCTATGTTTGGTTCAGTAACAAAGTTCTGGAGTAGCTTAAATAACTTGGTTTTTGTTTTAAGAATTATATTCATAAACCACATATTATTAACTAGATAAAGTTAAGGAAATACTGAGTTGAAAATTTCCAAGCACCCCACCTGGTACATATAATATAAATAATTGTAGTACAGGCTCTAGGGGAAAAGGAGAAAAGAACATTTATTAAGTTCTTACAATATGCCAAGCACACAGCCCTGGCTGGTGTGGCTCAGTGGATCTGAGTGCCAACCTGCAAACCAAAGGGTCACTGGTTTAATTTCCAGACTAGGGCATACGCCTGGGTTGCAGGGCCAGGTCCCCAGTAGCGGACGCACAAGAAGCAACTTCACATTGATGTTTCTCTCCCTCTCTTTCTCCCTTCCTTCCCCTCTCTAAAAATAAAAAATAAAAAATATGCCAAGCACAAAAGAAAGGGCTTTATACAGGCCATCTACCTTAATCCTGACAACCTCCTTACTAGGTAAGTATTCTTATCTAATTAACATACTAAAAACATTAGGCAAAGATGTTAAATAAATTGCCCAAGGGTAAAACTGGTAAAGTAAAAAGTAAGTCTTTGCGCATTCTTGGGGACGTGATCAATTGGTCTAAGAAAATGAAGGAAGAAATGCCAATCTGATTAGACCTTAAAGGACACAATGAAGATTTCTGTTGCCAGATCAAGCTTCAAACTAGTTTAGACAGAATGATATTTGTGATAGGGCAATGGACTCTATAGAAGGCAGGAGACCCAAGCAATAAGCCTGGTTCTACCATTAATATCAATCTTTCCATAAGTCTCTCAACCTTTTTTTATTCTCTGCTCAACTTTCTTATTCTATCTAAAAGGAGGAGTTTAAACTAAACAATTTCTATAGTCTTCTCCATTCTCTAAAATTCTGTGATTCTGTAATTCAATGCCGAATGACTAATGACAGCATGAGAGAACTGTAATTTCCTATCTAAGAGTCTGCTAGATAAACAGTACTAACAGGACTGCAGGAAGAAATGGACTGACCCTCCACCTCCAATAAGAAACAAACTGGTAAGGATAAACACGCAGAGGTAATAGTAACCTAGTATAACACCCAAAGTTGCACATATATGAAAAGAAATTCTATGATTTTATTTTTCTACTCTTCACTTTTCAAGATAGTTAGAGGCTAACAAGCTGCATGTGAGACATGTTACACATCCAATCTCAATTTTTTAAAAATTATGTTCTCCAAGAAAACTATCTTGAACTTACTTTCCCACATTCTTACCAATAAAATGCCCCTTTCTTTACTTACCTAAAACTTATATGTCTTTAATGCCCAATCCCATCATATTTCTTGTTTAAAACTCTTTCTTAACTATCTAGCCTAGCTGTTCCCAACCTTTCTTTCATGGTTGCTACCTCCCTCTCCCACTTCTCCCCAGCATTTTTAGATTGCTTCCCCATGAATTTTTTAAAAGATTTTATTTATTTATTTTTAGAGAAGGAAAGGGAGAGAGAAAGAGACGGAGAGAAACATCAATGTGTGGTTGCCTCTCTCGTGCCCCCTACTGGGGACCTGTCCCCAGTAACCCAGGCATGTGCCCTGACTGGGAATCCAACCAGCGACCCCTTGGTTTGCAGGCCAGTGCTTCCCCATGAAATTTTAACAACACAGGTATACTGCATACCTGTTTATGTGCTGTAGCCCTTTGGAGGGCTACAAAGCATTGTATTACTTAGAGTTCTTCATTCCCGGCAAAGAAGAAACAATTTTCACCAGAGAATGTATGCTCTACCTAATCCACAGCAACTGCCTCCTCGTTTGAACTTTTTTGGCACTTAAAATCTGTACCCCTCACTGGACAACTAATATAATTTCTAATTACAGCTTATTTTATTGACTTATATTGTTTTATTTAGTGTTTAACAGAATTTTACATTATTAGTATATAATTTTTTAAAATATTTTATTTATTTATTTTTAGAGAGAGGGGATGGGAAGGAGAAAGAGTGAGAGAGAAACATCAATGTGTGGTTACCTCTCATGTGTCCCCCACTGAGGACCCGGTGTGCAACCCAGGCATGTGCCCTGACTGGGAATCGAACCAGCGACCCCTTGCTTCACAGGCCCGTGCTCAATCCACTGAGCTACACCAGCTAGGGCAGTATATCATTTCTTAAACTAAATTTTAAGTATCTGTCTTATTCCCCATGGCACTCAGAACAGCAATATTTTAAATAGTTACACAGTGGCTAAATTAATGCTTTAAAAGATTTTTAACAAAATATTAAAAAGGACAATGCCCAACCAAACAAAAAATTCCATTAAAATAGCAATTATATGAAAACTGAAAAATAGACAACAGCTCGAAATGATTAGCAGACTGATTTTACAACATAAAATATAAATTTATATATAAAACACAAAATAGTTCAAGTTCAACATGTACTTGATTCTTCACAAAGGAACAAAAATATCTTGATTCTCAAGCAAATAAATTATGTCGGCGTTTTTCCACAGAACTACAAATAAGCACATAAAACAAAGCCACAGTTAAATGTTTCCTGTACTATCATAAGTAACCCCTGGCTAAGTTGCACATAGTTTGAAATATCAATAGGATTATTTACAATCAGTTAATTCTGAATACCAGGCTAAATGCATTTGGATCCATAGAGAGCTGTTGACAAGAAAAGGTAAGCCAGCTTCACTAGCAAAAGAAAGGGCATTTCACAAACTTAATCTTAAATTACAGACTTAGATAAAGAAAAATGATAGGGCACCTCACTCAGCAGGCACTCAACACTACACAAGTCGTAACACCCAACCAGAAAAGAAGGAAGAAAGAAGAATTCAAAAAATGAGGAGAGGCTTAGGAACCTCCAGGACATCTTTAAACGTTCCAACATCCGAATTATAGGGGTACCAGAAGGGGGAAAGAAACAGCCACGAGTGGAAAACTTATTTGAACAAATAATAAAGGAGAACTTCCCCAGTCTGGCAAAGGACATAGACTTCCAGACTATAAGAAAGAGAAATGAATGGTTCACCTTCCTACACAGGGAGGAAGAGGAACAATGACATTGCTATTGGAAAAAACAACAACAAAAAGAAGCAAAAAAAAAAAACAAACCAGCTTTGTGTTTTTAGCAATGCTAATATGTTTGTTGAAAGAAACCAGAAGTACATTAAAAATGTAGGATAGACAGTCTGAGTCAAACACCAGCCAGGGGCCAAAATACTGTTTATCCATTAATCACACATTTTTTAGGAAAAGGTAGCTTGCCATATACAAATTAAGAGTGACTCTGAAGCCAGATAAACCCTGACCACTGATAAATTCTGTAATCCTTGAAAGAGATGATATAATCTCTCTTAGCACCACTTTCCTAACCTGTAAAATGATTTTACAATACTGTTCTTACTCTGCAGATCTGTTTTAAGGATCAAAGATAATAATAAAAAGAAACTATCACAGGGCCTAGGACTAAGAAAGAAACAAATAAATGATAGTCCTTATTATTCTAAGGATGGACTCAGGACTGTGAACATTAAAGCAGGTATCACAACCTAGTGGACAGGACATGCATGTAATTAAATAACAGCATAAAAGAGCTGGTGAACAGTATGAAAAAAGGTCTACTGCAAATAGAAGTGAGAAAAACAGTTAAGTCTGGCACTGTTGGGAAGATTTCTAGAAAGGTTAACTTCTGAACCAAGCCCTAGAAAATCCATTCAAGAGTAAAACATGACAGGGAAAAGGAATGACAGGTAAAGGTAAATACCAATAATCCAAAAGCACAGAGGAAAGAAAAGACATGACATAAATAATATATAGTTTAACATGGATGCAGCAAGAAATAAATGTGATGTGAAACTCTAATAGGTAAGGACAAAACAACCCAAATGCCTGTAAATAGATGGGCAAACACGATGTGGCATAACCACACAATAGAATATAACTCAGCCATAAAAAGGAATAAAGTTCTAATATATGCTACCACACGGATGACCTCTAGAGCATGATGCTCAGTAAAATGTACCACACACTAAAGGGCAAATATATAATTCCACTAATATGAAATGTGAAGAAGAGACAAATTCATAGAGACAGGATATACACTAGAAGTTACCAAGAGCCTAGAGGAGAGAAGAAGGAAATGGAGAGTTATTTCTTAATAGGGGGAGAGTTTCTATTTGGGTGATGAAAATTTTTGGAAATAGCAGTAATAGTTGCACAACACTGTGAATGTAATTAGTGCCACAGAACTGTACACTTAAAAAGAATCAGAATGGCAAATTTTGTTATATATTTTACTACAAGAAAATAATTCAAAAAAGGTAAAGAGATCCATAGCAGCATTATTCATAATAGTCAAAACCAAAAATAACCCATTTGTCCATCAATAAGAAAATAAACAAGTTTATATATAATGATATGTTTTTATATAATAAAATACTACTCTATAATTTTTTTAACTACTGACATACAAACAATATGGGTAAGGAGGAAAAACATATCACATGAAAAGAAACCAATCATCAAGAGTATATATTGTATGGCCCCATTCTAAATTAAAAACAAATCCATACCAGTTAAAGTCAGAATAGTGGTAACCTCTGAGAATGGGGGTTGTAATGGACAGAGGTTATGGGCTCAAAAAGGGAGTGACAGAAATTTCTGAAGTGATGGAAATAATCTGAATCTTGATTTTTTGATGCTCAATGTCATTTTGCTACATGTTTAAGATCTGGACACTTTTAATTATGCCAATGTTTAGGGGGAAAAAAAAGAAGGGTGGAGAAATGAAGATGCAGTTAGGTAGGGGCCAGCTCCTTAAAGGTTTTTGATATTGATGTTAAGGTGCTTTGGGCTTCATCCTATAGGCAAAGGTGAGCATTTAAATGATATGAGGTTGGGGCAAGCAGAGTGTTATTAAATTTGCATTTAGAAACTATTACTGTGTTAGCCAAAAAGTTCATTTGGTTTTTTCCATAAGATGGCTCTAGTAACGTTTTGTTGTCTTTAACTTCATTCGAAACAATTTTGTTAGACTGTGTTCTGTCCTATCAGTGTGCATTTAAAAAACATCAAAATTGGTGAATTTTTAGCCCTGGCTGGCGTAGCTCAGTGGATTGAGCGCGGGCCTGCGAACCAGACGATCGCGGTTCGATTCCCAGTCAGGGCACATGCCTGGGTTGCAAACCGGTTCCTTGCAGGCTAACTACCAGCAGGGGACGCACAAAAGGCAACCATACATTGATGTTTCTCTCCCTCTCTCCTTCCCCTCTAAAAATAAATAAATAAAAATCTTTTAAAAAAAAAATTGGTGAATTTTTGCGTAGACATCTGAATACTGAAGATGGAAGAAAGTATGTGATATTTTCATTATATTATGTTTTATTATTTCAATAAAGATAAAAACACAACTGAAACACAAAAAAAGGTTTGTGCAGTGTATGGAAAAGGTGCTGTGATTGATCAAACATGTCAAAAGTGGTTTGCAAAGTTTCGTGCTGGAGATTTCCCACATAGACCAGTTAAAGTTGATAGTCACCAAATTGAGACATTAACTGAGAACAATCAATTTTATACCATGCAGGAGACAGCCAACATACTCAAAATATCCAAATCAATAAAGTTATTGATGAAATGAAAAATGTATCTCTTATTTTATGAAAAAAACCATACGGAGTTTTTGGCCAACCCAATACTTTGGCAACAGGGAGGTCACATTGAAAAAGGGAAACAGGAAGGAAAGGAAAAATTAAGTACTTTAAAAGTTTAAAGCAGTTGTTCTCAACTAGGGGCAATTCTCCTCCACCCAAATCTCAGAATACATGGAATCATTTTTACTTGTCAAATTCAGAGGTATGCCACTGGTGTCTAGTAGGAAGGGCCAAAGCACTGTTAAACATCCTACAATGCAAAAGAAAGCTCCCACAACAAAGAACTACCCGGCCATAATGTCAATAATGTTTGAAGAACTGATCAGAAGAAAAGAAGAGAGGATCTATACACTTCAAATTATTTATGCCACCATCCAGTATTATTTGTTTACATCAGAAAAAAATATTTTATCAGATACTTCACTGTGAGAAATACTGATAAGTAAGCTACTTTGAAAAGTGGTTACTAGTGTGAAGGCTAAATGGTAAATAAGCATCCATTCAAAAAAAAATTTTAAGTATCATCGAGCAGCTACTATCTTACAGATGAGAAAACTAAAGGCAAATGATCTGTTCAAAGCCACACACTTACAAAATGCCAGAGCCAGAGTTCAACTCAGTTTCAAAGCCAGAGTTCACACAGTTTCAAAGTATGAACTTTGAAACTGTGTGAACTCTGGCTTTGAAACTGAGGTTAAATAAACTGCCTGACTGTGCAGGTAACACATTTGACCCAAGGCCACAACACACACAAGCAGACCTTGTTTTGCATGGTAGTGAAGGCTAGTAAAAATTATTGAAAGTCAAAATCACGTAAAACAATCTTAAAAACCAGTGGGGAAAATGACTATTCCATGACATTAAAAAATTTGTCAAAACAACTTTCAGTTTTAAATGTATTGAGAAATTTTAAAAATAGCAAAACTATTATTTATTTCATATGCTATATTTTAAAGCAGAAACATTGAAAATTAAGTTTATTTGTTAAAAACTTACCAAGAGTAACTGGAACATGTTTGTCTTCTTATGGTATAACTCACAAAACAAAGTGAGCAATCTTTTCTATGCCTTGGCAAATTGTTATACCCCTTCCTAAGTTGGCATGAGCTTTCATCACTTTATTCTTTGCATTTTCAGTGTGGTAAAATATATTTAAGTGTGTCTTTAGTTTGACCTTTTTACCTGTATTACTTCTCTGGACATCTTCACCCTTTTGGTCACAAACACTTTACTCATTTATGTTGACAATTTTGCCTTCACTAAGTATCTCTGGTTGCCTATTTAAAATCTCTTAAATGGTGGCAGTGTCAACATTACTACAGTCAGCTATTTCTCCTATAATCCATTTATGTTTCCCTTTCACTTTCAGCATTACCATTTTCTTTTCTTTGCTTCACTTTTATATTTGTTAGCTGATTCCCACTTTTGATTATCCACTTTTGTAAAAAAATTAATAGGTTTATCACCGGGAAACAAAACAACTATACACTTGCCTGTCTTGTGTATTATGAATAACAAGACATACAATAAGCAGTCACTAGTAGACTTCAAAAAGTGACATAACTGGTTACTCACTGACCATGATACTCATATATCTTTTGTACAGTGACCTGTAGACTGAAGAGCTAGCAGTAAAGTTTGTGCCTTAGCAATTATAGTAAATACACCATGGTGACTAAAATTTGAATCATACTGTTGAGGAGCTATGATAAGGGACCCTTAAATGATAAGGGTCCAAGCAGGAAGTGAGTTTGTTCCCCAAAGCTTTATGGCCTTTTAACTATCTGACCCTGACTCAGAATAAGATCTCAGAGTTCTTTGAATCCTATCTATTTGTTTAATCATTTCTGCCTGACAATGATTAATTGGTGTATGTATACATGCCTGTGAAAACAGAACCCAATAAAAGCCTGTCAAGGCAAGGGTCGAGGCACTCTCCTCTTGAGAGAGTAGCCAAGGTGCTCCGAAGCCTTTTCTCCCCTTGGGAGAAAAGCCACACTGTCCCTTTTCCTTCCCAAGACTTTGTAGTCTGTGTGAATTTGTCTCATCTCATCCATAATGCTGAGGACTGCAGGAGCCAGGATCTGTGTCAGAAAGTGCAACCTAAAATGACAGTTCTCTAAAGTATATTTTATCTTTGGGAAGACTGAACCATGGAGATAAAGATGAAAAGTCTTTAACATCAGTCTAATATGAAATAATTCATGAATCTCCTGAGCATTTATCTGTTTTAGCCTGACGCAGTTCAACGGAGCAGCAATTTTCAACCGGTGAGTCACAAGATTTTTATAACGTGCAATACCTGACCATTTAGTCAGGGGAACTGACCTATTTTCCCGTAGACTGTCAAATAAAAAAAATGACAGCAGCCAAATACAACAAAATCATTTACCTGGTGTAAATGATCAAAATTATACCTATTTTTGTCAGGTCAGCAAAAATATCTATCTTTAGTGTTTCCCAGAATTTTAGTAATTAGTTTGTGTGCCATGAGATGAAAAAAAGTTGAAAATTACTCTTATATAGTAATTGTTTAAAAGGAGTTTTAAAAAGAAGAGTAAAATATAGTCTCTGTTTTCCATGGGCTTACACTCTAATAAGGGGCTGAATTAGCCATATAGATGACTATTAACAGAGGTATAAGATATAAGAGAAAGTTTAAAGAGAAAGAGTGTAGGACTCAGGAACTAAGTTGCATGAGGAATAGAATTTTGAAAAGATGAGATAAACAACAGTCAAGAGGGAAAAAGAAAAACAGAATACCATTTTGAGGAAAAGAGACTACTTCAGTTCAACTGAAACTTAGGATGCATTCAAATTATATGTTGAAATACTCAGTAAACAAAGTGCCACAGAGATCCACAATCATAATTCCATCTACAATTGGAAGATTAAGGTCAAGGAAATGGTAAAACACAAGGGCTAGAAATAGTATATCTTTTGTGTCTGCCTTTATAGAGGTCATTAAGAACTGAGACCTTCTATATTCATGTAATTTATAAATAAGAATCTAAAGCCCTTAAACCTACATGACTTTATCATTTGTTTCAGGAAATTCTTGTCCAAGAAGATATGGATATAAACCAATAAATAACTTCATTATTTGCTTTAGAAACTTCTAAAAAGATTCATTTAACTAAACAACAGCCTGCGCAACCAACTCCTTAGTACAATAAAGCGCAACCAACTCCTTAGTACAATAAATTGCTCAGTTAGGCAAACCTGCTTGCTTATCAAATAAAAAACATTTGCTCATCAAAACTTGCTCAAGCCCTGGTAGCTCAGTGGATTGAGCTCTGGCCTGCAAACCAGAGGATCGCGGTTCAATTCCCAGTCAGGGCACATGCCTGGGTTGCAGGCCAGTTCCCAGCAGGGGATGCATGAGAGGCAACCATACATTGATATTTCTCTCCCTCTCTCCTTCCCTTCTAAAGATAAATAAATAAAATCTTAAAAAAAAAAAAAAGACTTGCTCAACTAGTCCTAAAGTATCCAATCACAAGTTTTGCCTAGTGCCAATTACGTTCTGTGTATTGAAAGACCTGCCTTGTCTGTGTCCATATCTATGAGTTGTGTGGGGTTTCTCTTCTTTTCTCTTTCTTTTTAAAAATCCCTTCATCTTTTTCAGACAACTATACAGTGACTGATTACCAGAGGGATGGGAGCTGTAAGAGGGAGAGTTAGAAAAGAGTAAACAGGGTACAAATGGTGGAATCTGACTTACAGTAATGAACACACAATATACAGATGATGTATCACAGAATTGTGTAACTGAAACCTACATAATTATACTAACCAATGTCACTCCACTAAATTTAATAAAGAAAAAACAAAAAACAAAAAACAAAAGACCTATCCTTAGACCCCTAGAGCCCAGACCCCAAAACCCTATACACTTCCATCCAGGATCTCACCTTTCTGAAACACTTACGGAAGGAACTCTTTAGGGCCATGCTCTCTCTCACTGCAGCAAGTATAAATTTGGCTTAGTTTGAGCAGTAGGTTATTTTGATGGTCTTTTTGAAAAGCTGACAGGCTAAATCCAATCTTAAATTTAGAGTTCTGAAACATGTAGTAAAGGCATTAGCAAGCTGATACAGCTAACAAATACAAACACAAGGGTTAGTAGAAATTATGACATCTACAAAAATAATAACTGAAAGAGTAAGCATGAATAAGTGTGTTACCATCCAACAGAATAAATATAATATCTAGTCTACATGAACGTTCATTTTGGCTTTCCTAGAAATATATATACTCTTAGCCTGCACAGACTACAGGAGCTCCTCAAATGAGATGCCCACGGACTTAGTTCTTATTTGTACCAATTAGCCTACAGTAAAATTGGTTTTGTTTTGGTACGTCATTTCATCGCAGAATCTATGATGTTAAGTGAGGACTTGCTATAGTTTTCTCTACCAAAGCTTGATGAAAAAGACCTTTGAAATTGACCAATTTGTTTTCATTCTCACATAGCAACTCTCTCTCATCTTAACTGAATTTCCTTAGTAGATTTTTTCAAGAAAAGAAAATAAAGTGATTGGCAGACAAAAATCAATCTAAAAGTTAGCTACGTTATGATGAACTAATATACAGTGGCATTCTTATGTGTGTGCTTAAGTCAGTTCAACAGAATTCATTCCTGGGCTGACTAAATAAAAGTTGGCTCCTGATCCCCATTTATAAAAAAAATCTGGAGCAGAGGAAAAGTAGGACAACTATAGAAGCTGTTTCCTTTACTCAATTTAACACCTTGAAAACTCAGAGATGAGAAATAAAGCCATAAAATTAATGATCAGGGCAACTTGATTTAAAATGCCTCTTTTATGTTTTTGTCTGAAGAAACTTACAAAATGCTTAACTTCTTTTTTTTTTTAAGATTTTATTTATTTATTTATTTATTTATCTTTAGAGGGGAAAGAGAGAGGGAGAGAAATATCAATGTATGGTTGCTTCTCGTGTGTCTCCTGCTGGGGACTGGCTCCTGCAGGGAACCGGCCTGCAACCCAGGCATGTGCCCTGACTGGGAATCGAACCTCGATCCTCTGGTTCACAGCAAAATGCTTAACTTCTAAACTTCAGCAAATACAATTAAAAGAGCCCAGGCTTTAGAGTCGGGAGCCTAGAAGCAACAGTCTATTAATTTCAACCAATACATATTACACATTTCAAAAAGCATTTTGGATGATGGAAAACTACTGGATCAGGAATCTAAAGAGCTGGATTGTAGGCCCCAACTGCCTAGGCTTACTTGCTACCAAACCTTCCACTCCACTGTACCCCTGGATCCTTCGTTCTGCTATGCTAAATATTTTACAGGTTAAGACATCAGAATATATAAATCAATACATGTTAGCTATTATTATTACCACTACTCCATTATTGTTACTTCTGGGTCTTCACACTGCTATTCCCTTTCTCTGAATAGGCTAACTCTGAAACACTGTCTGTGCAGGCACACTGGCTAACTCTGAAACTCAAGTTTGATCTCCCAGCCCCATCTGCAGGAAGAGTTGCTCCCACAGTACCCTGTACATACAGTTGCACAGTATCACAAATGTACTGACTTATTTGCCTGTCTCTCCCACTACACTGTAAACTGCTTACGAGCAAAAAACATGTCTTATCTTTGTATTCTCAGAGTGCCAATACACATTAAAGAAACTATAATCATCTGCAGAAAGAATAAATGCATGTGTACACCTACAAAACTAAATGACTTGTGGTATTCCCACCACTCTGACATGCTAGAGTTGTGGGAATACCACTCTAGACTGGTACTTGAAAGAAAGTTGGTACTATTTAAAAGAAATTGGGAAGTCAGAGGGAAAAGCTGGTGGGGAAGGGAGCAGGCTAAACTAGTTCAAATTGAAAAATGAAAGGTCCAATAACAAGCCAGTACTAACATGACAGATTAGGAAATCACCTCTATGAAGATTGTTAAAGTCTAGGGTGGCTGAGATACATGAATAAGTTTAGGATTTGCTGCAATTACATCATTTGGGTACTATGACAAAGGATGGACAGGTGAATTAGTATTTATTGTGTACTAATGACATGTCAGGCACTGTATTAAGTACTTTTACAAATTAAAAAACCAAAGTCTCAAAACAACTTTCTGAGATGAGGATTTCTATCCCCATTTTATAATGTGGAAATCCAGATGAAGTGTGGTAAATGAAGAAATGGAAGCTAAGAGAGGTTACACAGCTCTAAGCAGTTACCCTGATTCCTAACCTAAGATATTATCTTAACTTTTTTAATATGTGTAGGTATTATTATACTGATTTACAAAATATGAATTCATTTAAGATGAACTAAATTCATGGTCAATTACTGTAATGTATTCTTTTCAAGCTAATATTTAAAATAAGCTGTCATGTAGAGGGTCTGTTAAATGTGTCTGACACTTAAAGGAGGAAAGAAGTCATTTCCTGGCCCAGCAACCCTACTCCTCAGTATTGTCTATGGCTAACAGAAATGCATCTGTTGTTCACCAGAGACAAGAGAGTATTCAGAGGCACTATACATAATAGCCCAAGCCTGGAAAAAGTTGAGACAGCCTTCAACAAGAGAATGAATAAATACAATACAGTCTCACAAAGAAATACTACAGAGCAATGAAAATGAACAATCTATACTAACTAAATACAGATGAATTTCACAAACCTGATAGTGAGTACAAAAAATCCAATACAAGACTACAAACTGAATGGTTTCAATGATATCAAGTACAAAAACAGGCAAAATTAATCTATGCTTTTAGAAGTCAATATAATTAGAGGGAGACTTGACTTTGGGTGGTGAACACACAATATGATGTACAGATGATGTATTATAGAGCTGCACAGCCGAAACCTATATACTTTTATTAACCAATGTCACCCCAAAAAAGTCAATAAAAAAGTCAGGACAATGGTTACCTTTAGGAGGAGAGGAATAGGTAGTGACTACAGTGAGGTCAGTATAGTAAAAGGGAACCTCTGGTTCCCTCTATTCATTAATCACTCTATATCCACTTATGACTCATGTACTTTTCTGTATACAATTACATTTCACTAAGGGTTTTGTTTTTTCTTTTAAAGACCCTCCCACACAAAAAGGTTTGAAAATAATGATGTAGAAGAGATCAGGGATTCAAACCAGGTCTCTCAAAATCCAAAACCCTACTTTACCCTCCCTCCCGCCTCCCCGCCTTTTATCAAACTGTTCCCTTTGAAATTATCTATTGGTTACACAGTAACGATTTCCCTAAATAAAATCAATCATGCTAAAAGTAGCCATTAAGTAATGTTGCTTAAAACAACGACACCTAATTGGACTAATCTATAAAAAATTATCTTTATTCATCTTTTATCCTTCAACAAAAAAATGTTAAAACTATACTGAAATTTGGAGATTGAGAAATCCTTAGAAACCATCTACTTAAACAACTTCATTTCAATATAAGGAAACTGAGGCCCCAAGAAATTAAGAATATTGGCCAAAGTCACATAGCTGGTGGGCAGTAAAAGGCCATGGGTAAAACTCAAGTTCAATTATTCATTCATTTATTTACATAAATCTTTATTTGGCAAATACAACAGTCTCAGACTATTCTAGGCACTAGAGATAGACACTATGTGCAGGCGAATGGAAAAAAAAATAATAACTAAGTCTCTTTTTAAGAGATTTCACAAAGTTTAAAGAACAATTAAATATACAACCAAAATCTAACAGACTGACTTTGTCCTTTAGATAGGATAGTCTTGCCTTTTTAAGGTCAAATGTAAGCAAGTCTTTTCTTTTTGAAAAGAAATAGACATCCAATGATGTACACTACGTCTAACATTGTTAAGTACTTTCCATGGACCAGGCATTGTTCTCAGTGCTTCACATGTACTAACTTACTCTCACAACAGCCCTGCAAGACAAGGTATATATTCTTACTATATTACTATTATTCCATTTACAGAAGAGAACACACAGCTCCTCTGGGGCTAGCATTACCCCGATGGAAATTTCATACATCTATAACCTATATATGCACTGTGAAGACTGTTATCATTGGCTCTCAACTTTTAAACATGCCCAAGGATCACATGGAGGAGCCTGTAAAATATAGGGAATCGGTTTCCAGTCCAGTACTCTTTCTTCAAAAACAAACAACAACAACAACAACAAAACCTTTGCTTCATAAGGAACCAAAGACATTAACATCTCCACTGCCTCAAATAAAAGACTTTTAAACATAGGGAAATTGAAGGTACCTGTGCACACAGATATTTCACTTGATGCTACCTGAGAATCAACTCCACAATTACAATAAATCACTATCACCTATCACAGGTCCTCTTTTCCCATGATTCTGACCACCTACGGAAAAATGTCCCTTAAAATGTATTAAAGGCAAATAACCACTGAAACTGCCAAATCACACTTTTGACATAAACCAATGAAAAGAAAACCCAACCCCCAGGAAGAAAAAAAGAAAAAAGATCCTCCAACAAGAGTCCTGGTGTATAACAAATCCAATGGAGCTTCAGTTTCCTTATCTGCAAAACAAAAATACTACTAATACCTATTCCATAAGGCTACTTCAGGAATAAGATACAAAGGAATGCATTATTCTATCATAGATTAAAATAAGTATGTTAATTAAGTTTCCCTGAACATCAAAATAGCATATCCCAGTATTTTCTTTCTGTACATCTCAAGTAGTTTATGGAAACTACTTGAGACAATTTAGACATATAACTCTAAACTGGCTGCTGATGAATTCATTCAACAACTATACCATTTCATGGTATTATAAGCCCGCCATGAAAGACTGACTAGGATAGGAGGATGGGGTGCATAAAAGACAAGATTCTTCCTACATGGAACATAGAGTCTATAAGCAAAAATAACTGTTAAACAAATATATAAGTTATGATATGTTCTGTTAGGGAAAATAAAATGTATGGTTAAAGAAAATATAAAATGAAGTGAGGATAGAAATTTTGAAACGGGTTTCTCTAAGGAAGTAAAACTTAACCTTAATACTAAAGGTGAGCAGCAATTAGTATGAGGAGGACATAAGAACCCTCCAGGCAGAGTAAATAGCCATGTGTGAAGGCTTTGAGGCTGGGGAGATGCCAGCCCCTTTAAAGAAGTGAAATAAGCCCAGTGGGGCTGAGGCTCACTGAACAAGCAAGAGAATGTCTTGAAATGAAGTTAGATAGGCAGAGTTGAGATGATACAAAGTCCTGTAAGCTATGGAAAGGAGTAAGGATTTTATCCTAAGTACAATAGGAAGCAAACGTATTTTTAAGAGTAGGAATGGCATAACAAACTCTGCATTTTTCAGAGCTGTGTTTATCAACTGTGAAGAACATACTGAACAGGAACAAGTAACAAAACAGAAAGTCCTATTAGAAGGTCTAGCCCAATATTCCAGAAAGGAAACAATAGTATCTTAGACTACAGTAGTGACAGTACAGATGAAAAGAAATGGACTGTTAAAAGTTGAATTGATGCAACTTCAGTTTTGTAACAGGTTTGACATTAGCTATTTTCAAAGTCTTCAAAGAGGTTAAATAATTAAAATCTTCAGCCACAACTAACTTCAGTAGAACTCCTGATAAAAGCTCAAGAGTCTACTGTGACCACAGTGAGATACCACTTCATATCCAGTAGGATGGCTATATTTAAAGGCAGACAAAATCAAGTGTTGGCCAGGCTCTGGAGAGAGTAGAGCCTTCACACATCGCTGGTGGGATGTAAAATGGTACAGCTGCCATAAAAGACAGTTTGGCAGTTCCTCAAAATGTTAAACATTAAAGTTAACATATGACCCAGAAAAATCATTCCTATGTATATACTTGAAAGAAATGAAAACATATCCACACGAAGACTGTGTACATGATAGTTCACAGCAACATCATTCGTAATAGCCAAAAAAATGAAAACACCACCATTGATTCTAGATAAATAAAATGCAGGATAGCTATACAATGGAATATGATTCAGCCATAAAAGGGAATGAAGTTCCTGTACATGGTACAACATTATGCAAAGTAAAGGGGCCAGTCACAAAACACCACATATTATATGATCCACTTATATAAAAAGTCCAGAACAGGTAAATCCATAAAGACAGAAAGGAGACTGGAAATAGCCTAGGATTAGGGGTTGGAATAGGGAGTGACAGTTAATGGGTAAGAGGTTTCTTTGGGGGATAAAAAAAAATGTTCTAAACTTAGATTGTAACCGGTAAGAGGGGCGGAGCCAGCAGCAGAGAAGAGTCGGGCAGGAAAGATCCCCTGACCCAGGCGCACAGGCAGCCAGAGTAGCAGCGGGGTGGCAGCACAGACCCAGTGAGGGTTCGGGGCAGACTGACCCCAGTAACACATTCGTGCGCAGATAGGCCAGCAGAGGAGTGAGCAGTGAGATGGACCGTGCAGGCCCCAGAGGGCGAACCCAGTGAGTGCGCAAAGCGGCAGGTTGACCAGAGTTGCACCTTCTCCAGCAGAGGGACAGACGCGAGCCCGGGAGGCGGCAGGAGGTGGCAGGAGACAGCAGACCAGACTGCCACTGCTTTCCTTTGACCCCGTCCCCACATAGAGCGGCACAACCCAGCAACTGAGTTGCCCTGCCCTGGTGAACAACTAGGGCTCCACTCCTCATAGGTAACAGGCACAAACAGCCCAAAATATCGCTCTAGAAGAACTCAAAGACCCAGAGCCTATAATTCTAAGCAAAGAAGAAATAGCAAACCTCTCAGACGCACAGTTCAAAACACTGTTTATCAGGATGCTCACAGAACTGGTTGATTATAGTCACAAATTAGAGGAACATATGAAGGCTAAACTAATTGAAATGAAGGGAAATGCACAGGAAACCAATAGTGATGGAAAGGAAACTGGGGCTCAAATCAATGGAATGGACCAGAAAGAAGAACGAAACACCCAACCAGAAAAGAAGGAAGAAAGAAGAATTCAAAAAATGAGGAGAGCCTTAGGAACCTCCAGGACATCTTTAAACGTTCCAACATCCGGATTATAGGGGTACCAGAAGGAGAAGAGGAAGAGCAACAAGTGGAAAAGTTATCTGAACAAATAATAAAGGAGAACTTCCCCAGTCTGGCAAAGGAAATAAACTTCCAGGAAATCCAGGAAGCTCAGAGAGTCCCAAAGAAGTTGGACCCAAGAAGGAACACACCAAGGCACATCATAATTACATTAGCCAAGATGAAAATGAAGGAGAGAATACTAGAAGCAGCAAGAGATAAGGGGACAGTCACCTACAAAGGAGTACCCATCAGACTGTCAGCTGATTTCTCAAAAGAGACCTTACAGGCAAGAAGGGGCTGGAAAGAAGTATTCCAAGTCATGAAATCCAAAGACCTACAGCCAAGATTGCTTTATCCAGCAAAGCTTTCATTTAGAATGGAAGGACAGATAAAGTGCTTCTCAGATAAGATCAAATTCAAGGAGTTCATCATCAACAAGCCCTTATTATATGAAATGTTAAAGGGACTTATCTAAGAAAAAGAAGATGAAAAATATGAACAGTGAAAGGACAGCAAACTCACAGTTACTAACAACCACACCTAAAACAAAAGCAAACCAAGAGGACAGCTAGATCAGGAGTGGAACCATAGAAATGAAGAACACATGGAGGGTGAGCAACAGGGGAGTGGGAGGAGGAGAAGGAGGGAGGAGATACAGAAAATAGCATAGACAGTAGCTAGAAAATAGATGGGGGGAGGGGAAGAATAGTAGGGGAAATATAGAATCTAAAGAACTTGAGACACGTGGTCATAAACTAAAGGGGGGGAATGGTGGGGGGGGTGTGCAGGGTGGAGGGGAATGAAGAGGGGAATAGAACTGTAATGGTATAATCAATAAAATATATTAAAAAATAAAAAATGAAATAAACATAGATTGTAGTGATGGTTGCACAAGTCTGTGAATATGCTAAAACCATAAATTGTACACTTTAAATTGGTGAATTTTACATGAATTATCTCAATTTTTAAGAGTCAACTGTGAGTAAAATATGACATTTTCCTTTAACGAATAATAAAGTCTAATTTTATTTTCCAAATCGTTCTCAGAGGACATGTAGACATTTGTCTTTTTGTAAAGCATGTTCCTGAGAAGTTTTTAATATGTTAACTACATTAAATAAAATAGAATTACTTTAAGGCACTCATTTTTAAACAACAGTGAGCATCTTCATCACTTTCACAGCTTTTTAAAAGTACATACATCCATACCCTGGCCAGGTAGTTCAGCTGGTTAGAGCATCATCGCAATACACAAAGGCTGTAGGTTTTTATCCTTGGTCAGGGCACATACAAAAATCAACCACTAAATGCATAAATAAGTGGAGCAAATCAATGTTTCTTTCCCTCTCTTTCCCTCTATCCCCCACCCTCCTGCTAAAATCAATGGGGAAAAAATACATCCAGGACCCAAAGATTCTAGCTCAGTATGTCTGGAATAAAATCCTGGCATCTAAGAATTTATTTTCATTATAGGGCCAGAGGTAATCAAATAAGAACTTCTAACAGACTTAAAGAAACCTGCTGGTAAACACTTACAAGACATATCACTCCATAGTGCATCTAACTACTTTTAAAACTATTTTTATAAATTCAGAATTTCATGTACCTTGCCTGTAATTTTAACAAAAAACACCCCTGTTGCTTTCTTATTACGTTTTTATCCTATGCACAATTGGCATTTAATGCATCTAGGCCGCCTAAGAAAAAACTATCAGGTTTTTTAAAGTCTATGCAATCTAGTTAAGTTCTACATCCTAAAAAGAGGGAAGAATACTCAAAGAAACTGATGGAAAAATCATTAGAAATATAAAGGATTACCCCACAGATACAGTAGGTTTATTTACTTTCAAAATAAACAGAAAAGCCATTAAATGGTTAGAATGCATCTAAGAAGAAAATTAACCTTGCTTAACAAAAATAAGGTGTGCAAAAATTCCATCAAAAAAACAACTACCAACTGTTGACTCTAACAGTTGGACCTCTAACCTCTGGACTCAACATAAATACTCAGGGGCAGGGTCTGCAACTGAGAAACACGAAGTCAAGTTGGTGCCAGCTGTCATAAAGGCAGCTTTGTTCAGCAGAAAGAGCAGTCAGAAAGCCTTGGCACATGCTCTTTTAGCCATGTGACCTTGAGTAAATGAAGCTTTCTAAACCTTACTTTCATCCCCTTTCAAAAAGAGATCGTATCTGTTCTTCCTATTTCAGAGTGCAGTTTTGAGAAGCAAATGAAATAACAGCCATGAAAGTGCTATACACTCATTTAAGGCATTATTACAATTATTTAGAAGGATACACTCTACTTGCTAAAAGTTCAGATAGTTCCACTTCAAAACTGGAAATTATAAGAAATGAATCTTTTTCTATAACTCTATCCCCCTTTCTCTTCTAGTTTCCATGATTATTCTGCACTAATAACGCTAAAATTAATAGCAAGGCACAGTAATATATAGAGAGTAAATATAGAGCAGAAGTTGCAATGAATAGAGAAGAAGGGCCAAGGAAGGACCAGAGCAGAATATTTCCTTAAAACTACCTCCCAAGTAGGTCAGTAGTACTGGCAGATGCACTAATTTCTTCATAAACCAGCTCCACTTTTTTGACAAATAATTTCCACTCCCAAGAGAAACAATACACAAAGAATTTTCATCAGGAACAAAAACACAATTTCCTCATCTGTAAATTCAGGTACTAAACAACATGGTTTCAGAGAAACTTTCCGGCTCTAACATTCTATAATCTACGGATCAGATAGATCCTCTCCTTGATTCCTCAGAGAAAATTATGTTTAAAAAGATGGAAAGAAATGGTTTCTTTGGTCAGTCTGTTCACTTTTAGGTTAGCTCTAAGCTTAAAGGGAACTCAAATACAGGTTTTCAGGGCAATATAATGAGTTTGTTTATATAAGAAGGAAAAAAATTACATTCAATAATTTGTCAGTGGAAAACAACATGTATTTAGAAGACACTACCAAGTGAAGATAGCAAACAAAAACACACAGTACAATGAGAAATAAGTAACCAATTAATGTGACTGACACAAAAGAGACTTGAGTAGGCAAATTCCAAACTCTAAAAACATTTTACTATCTCATGGTTAACATATAGTAACTAATATTATAAACAGGACTTTGTTGCCATTTATAATCTCAGATTCATTAGCCTGAAATTCCTTCACACTTTAAAATTCTTTAGATTCAATAAGCACACATGTCAGATTTAAATGTAGTTAAGAAACAGTGGTACATTAAAATCATAGTGATATAGTTACTGCCTACTCACTCTCTTTTAAGATGACTAACATGAATCTCAAATCTCACATTCTAAAACAGAACTCTTGATTTTTTCTCCCTTTAGATTTACTCCTCACTCTTGCCTTATCAGTCTTAGTTTTAGCTCAATTAAAGTATCTAGGAATCATCCTTGATTCCTCTCTTTTTCTCACTGTCTGCTTTTTAAAAAATTTTTTAATATATTTTATTGATTATACCATTACAGTTGTTCTATTCCCCCCCTCTTCATTCCCCTCCACCCTGCACACCCCCCCACCATTCCCCTTTAGTTTATGACCACGTGTCTCAAGTTCTTTAGATTCTATATTTCCCCTACTATTCTTCCCCTCCCCCCTATCTATTTTCTATCTACTGTCTATGCTATTTTCTGTGCCTTCTTCCCCCTTCTCCTCCTCCCGCTCCCCTGTTGCTCACCCTCCATGTGTTCTTCATTTCTATGGTTCTGCTCCTGATCTAGCTGTCCTCTTGGTTTGCTTTTGTTTTAGGTGTGGTTGTTAGTAACTGTGAGTTTGCTGTCCTTTCACTGTTCATATTTTTCATCTTCTTTTTCTTAGATAAGTCCCTTTAGCATTTCATATAATAAGGGCTTGGTGATGATGAACTCCTTGAACTTGACCTTATCTGAGAAGCACTTTATCTGCCCTTCCATTCTAAATGAAAGCTTTTCTGGATAGAGCAATCTTGGCTGTAGGTCTTTGGATTTCATGACTTGGAATACTTCTTTCCAGCCCCTTCTTGCCTGTAAGGTCTCTTTTGAGAAATCAGCTGACAGTCTGATGGGTACTCCTTTGTAGGTAACTGTCCCCTTATCTCTTGCTGCTTCTAGGATTCTCTCCATTTTCATCTTGGCTAATGTAATTATGATGTGCCTTGGTGTGTTCTTTCTTGGGTCCAGCTTCTTTGGGACTCTCTGAGCTTCCTGGATTTTCTGGAAGTCTATTTCCTTTGCCAGACTGGGGAAGTTCTCCTGTATTATTTGTTCAAATAAGTTTACCACTCGTGGCTGTTTCTTTCCCCCTTCTGGTACCCCTATAATTCGGATGTTGGAACGTTTAAAGATGTCCTGGAGGTTCCTAAGCCTCTCCTCATTTTTTGAATTCTTCTTTCTTCCTTCTTTTCTGGTTGGGTGTTTCATTCTTCCTTCTGGTCCATTCCATTGATTTGAGTCCCAGTTTCCTTTCCATCACCATTGGTTTCCTGTGCATTTCCCTTCATTTCAATTAGTTTAGCCTTCATATGTTCCTCTAATTTGTGACTATAATCCACCAGTTCTGTGAGCATCCTGATAAACAGTGTCTTGAACTGTGCATCTGAGAGGCTGGCAATCTCTTGGTTGCTTAGAGTTATAGGCTCTGGGACTTTGAGTTCTTCTTATGCCATCTTTTGGGCTGTTTGTGCCTGTTACGTAGCAGGATCGGAGCCCTAGGTGTTCACCAGAGCAGGGCAACTCAGTCACTGGGTTGTGACGCTGTATGTGGGAGCAGGGTCAAAGAGGAGCAATGGTGTCCCGTCTGCCGCCTGCTGCCTCCCGCAGCCACAGCTACAGGTGCGGCAGCTGCCACCGTCACCTGGGCCCGTGCCTTTTGTCCCACTGCATGCGAGTGTGCCACCGCCATCAGCCCTTGCCCCCTGGGGCCTGTGTGGTCCGTCTCAGAGTGTGCGAATGTGCAACCGCGGTCAGTCTGCCCCACACCCCCACTGGTTCCGAGCTGCCTGTGCACCTAGGTCGGGGGATCTGTCCTGTCCAACCCTGCTCTGCTGCTGGCTCCGCCCCTCTTACCATCCCAGTTGCACGATTAGATGTAGTCGGACTTCCGTATAATTCAGTTTTCTGTTCTTTGGCTGTGTCTTTCTTCTCCAAACCTTTGTTGTATTCAAACTTGGTTGTGGGAGAAGGCACAGTGTTTCTACCTATGCCTCCATCTTGGCGGAAGTCCTGGCCTGACTTCTTAAATACCCAGAATCCATCCACTTCTCTCCATTTCTGCTGCTATTGTCACTCTGTTTCAAGCCAACACCATCTCTCACCTAGAACCTTCTAACAGGTTTCTGGCTTTCTTCCATTGTCTTCTCACAAGCCATTCTCTACAACCAGAGTGATCTTTTCAAAATCACCAATGTCTCCCAACTGTTTACACACCACAAAGGCTGCCTGCTTTCCATTGAATTTTATTAAACTACAACCTAAATTCCTTCTATACACCTAAAATGAATGATCTGGCCCCTGTCTGGCTCACTGACCTTATCTTATTTTGCTCTTTTCTCTTGTTATTTATACTCCAATTGCACTGTCTTTCGGGCCTTTAAAAAAAAAAAGGATTGTAAGAAGGAAAAGGAAAAAAGAAAAGCTTATTCCTACCTTTGGATCTCTATACTAGCTTGTTTCCTCTACCTGGAAACCCTATTCCCCCAAGTGTTTGCATGGCTGATTCCTTATCTCTTGGGTCTTACTTCAAACATGCTCTTCCTTAGAGAGGCTCCCCTTTACCACTATATCTAAAAAATAGGAGAAGTGGATAGGCAAAGTACAGGATTTTTAGGGCAGTATAACTACTCTGTATAACAACAGTGATGGACAGATGTCATTATACATTTGTCCAAACCCATAGATGTGCAGCCATCAAAAGTGAACTGTAACATCAATTACAGACTTTGGATGATTATAATGTGTGGATTTAGGTTCATCAATTATAACAAATGTATCCTTCTGGTGGAGAACGTTAATAATGGAGGAGGCTATGTATGTGTGAGGGCAAAGGGTATGTGTGAAATCTCTGTACTTTCTCCTCGATTTTGCTGTGAACCTAAAAACACTCTAAAAAAATAGTCTTCTTGGCCAAAAGCTATCCCTATGTAGTGCTTCCCAACCTGAGATCTACTCTTTTTGGTAAACAGAGCCTTTCTTCTCATTAGGCCCTGATCATCCTATGCATCTAGATGAAGGGACATAAGAACCAACCTTACTAAAAGAAGACATTCTGAATTATTACCAAGGATTTATTAACCAGCTTTTAAAAATTAATAAATTAGTAACTGATTCATTTCACAGCATGCTCTTGGTGTAATAATAATAATATAATCCCTATCCACTGTCTTTGAACTTGGCCACATAATTCCTTTGCCCAATAGATGATAAGTACATGTAACATACATATAGCAAAAACTTTAAATGCAAATGTGTGATTTGGCTTATTCTCTGGGACTTTTGCCATCTGCCTGAGAACATGCTCCAAGAAGTCTCTGGTCTCCTGCCCGGGTCTGAGAATGAGAAGACACATGAAGCTGGCCTACAATAGGCTGGCAACCTACAGCAGTCAATCTCACTTGACCTACAGTCTTCATGGAATGTGTGTGTTTACTGTAACTCAATGAGCTTTTGGATTATTTAATTCTTGCAGAAAAAAGCTGACTAACACAGGAATATGGTTTTTCAGGTACAATAATATTTAAATATTTACATAGCTCTAAATATCAGTGTATTTGACTTTATAAGTTGTAATATATATTATTTTATTTTCTGCTTTTTCAATTTAACATTATTTAATATGTATATATGAACACTTTGAGATATAAAATTACCAGAACATCGGCACTGAAAATAGTTGTTTTATAATTCATAATTCACATTTTGTTATTAAAGTACCAGAAAGCAAGCATAGCATGATTCCAAGCATAAGCCTACAGAATTCAGAAAAGATGGTCCACAAATTAAGCATCAGAACATCTACTTTTTAGTCTTAATAAGTATTCCTTTTGTAGTCCAAAATGCCTCTAAAATACTTACATCTATACATTTATCATCAGCAGACTGCAAATGTACTCATTTAAGAAAGAATAAGCCAAAAATTAAAGGTTTTTTAATGTAATTCTATTGAATAATTGTTATTATTTTGCATGGAAAACCAGAAAATTTTAAAATAATGTCATTACACAGGAACAACATTTGGAGAAAAGTTCATTCATTTGAACATCTTTTTCCATGACAGAGAAAGAACTGCCTATTACATGTGCCATGAATAATTACCACCCGCTATTCACAATTTGATCTTCTCTAATACCTGGCTTCTGCTCCCAACTGTCCAGCTCTTAAGTTCAGCAATGAACACCATGTTGCCAGAACCAATGATCATTTTTTCATCCCTTTCATCCTTGATCTAAAGTTTCACAGCACCAGATACAAACTACAGCTCCCTTCCCTCCTTCCTGAAATACTTTCTTGTTTTTTGTGATATTACATTTTCCTGTGTTTTCCTCCTATCTCTCACAGACTTTTCTTTTTTAGCTTCCTCTACTTGCTTGCTCTCCTTGTGAATGCTGAAAGACCCTGTGAATGCTGATGTTCTTCAGGCTGGATCCTAGAGCCCTTCTCTTATCCCTCTCTTCATTCTTCCTCCCTTATGTACCTTAACCATTTCAACAGTTATAAACAACATCTATACTGAGGCTACTTCCTAAGTGATTGTCTGCAGCACAGACCTCTCTGGAATTCCACACTTCAAATTCATCCTCCTTAGTTTTTCCTGTCTCAGAACACGGTATCATAACACTCATCAATCCTATGACTCGTATAACTTCAGAGTCATGCTTGTCAGTTCCTTGTCCCCTAACCATCACACCCAATCCACCAGCAAATTCTGTCAACTCTACTTTCAAAGCATAGCTCAGATATTCCCACTTCTTGCCAATTTCAGTCACTATCACTACCAACCCAGAATAAACTACTCTCATGAATTTCTGTGGCAGCCTTCTAGCTCATCTACAGTTTTATCACCCCTCCCAAATGCACCCATAAGATACTGTCTTTCCATGAGGGCCAAAAATTAAATTTTTAGAATATAAATATGGTCTTGTTACTTCCTTGCTTAAAACCTTGTAATGGCATGCAAAGCACTTCTCCACATCATAGCTTACAAGAGTCCTTACCTACATGTTTTTCACCTCATCTTTTACCATTCTCCTCCAACCATTCACTACACTTCTTAAACACACCAAGTTGTTTTCAGACTCAGTACCTCACACATTACTCCTCCTGTTACTTGAAATGCCTACACATTCTCTCCTTTCCTCCGCTCTACTTTCCATCAGCCTTTACTAAGCATTCAGTTACAGTAACTTCTAGAAACTGCCAGAGGTATTACTTTATCACTATCAGTTCTTTAAACTGGATATGAGTATATTCTGGAATAGTTTAATGTGTGTATTTGAAAATCTCTGAAAACATTCCTTAATATCAAGAAATTGATAAAAATGTAGAATCTTATTTTTAACTGGAAAAGAACACATACATCATTTACTACCCTATGACATATGACAAAAACAACCCAGGGAAACGAAGCTATTTTATAAGGCTATGATCCTACCTTGGTATATTAGAGAGAATATCTGCAATCCATACACCTTGTAAGAGATAATATCCAAAAATATAAAGAACTCCTAAGAAGTCAATAGCAAAAAAATAAAAATAGGACTTCCAGCCAAGATGGAGGCATAAGGTAGATACACATTGCCTCCTCACACAACCAAAAGAAGGCCAACAAATTTAAAAACAAATATAACAAAACTTTCAGCCAAGATGGAGGCGTAGGTAGCCTCCTCCAACAACCAAAATAAGGACAACAATTTAGAAACAAAATAACAACCAAAACTGAGAGAAAATTGAACTGTATGGAAGTCCGACAGCCAAGGAGTTAAAGTAGACACTTCCTCCAGACCAGTAGGCGGGGTGGAGCCGGGGGGCAGGGCGCCAAGTGGAGAGTGGTCGCAACACAGGAAGCGGTGATACTTGGCATGCAAGGCACCTCAGGTGTGCAAGACGGCTCTGGGAAAACCCTGGGCGCCTAGGCAGCGGCTGGAAGACCCCAGGCGTGGGGTGGCAAAGGGCAGACCCAGCAAGGCAGCAATTGAGAAACGGCACACTATGATCAAGGTGGCTGGCTGAGCAGGCAGCAGTCCCACATTCACGTGCAGGTAACTAGGGAGCGAGACAGATCTCACAACCCAGGGTCCTAGTGCTGGGAAATAAAGCCTCAAAACACTGATTGAAAATACCTGAGGGGGTTGAGGAGCAGAGAAAGACTCCCAGCCTCACAGGAGAGTCTGTTGGAGAGACCCACAGGGTCCTAGAACACTCAAGCCCACTCACACGGGAATCAGCACCAGAAAGGCCCAGGTTGCTTAGGGGAAACAGCAGAAGAAACTGAGGTGCAACAGAGAGCAGGGCAAAGTGCCCTTGTTCCCTCTCCGACCCCACCTCCACATACAGCGTCACAACCTAGCAACTTGGGTTGCCCTGCTCTGGTAAACACCTAAGGCTCTGCCCCTCACAGGCTGAACAGACCAAAACATTATGGCTCAAGCAGAAAAACAGCTCAAAGCCCCAGAGCCAATACTTCTAAGCAACAAAGAGATAGCCAACCTATTGGATGCACAGTTCAAAACACTGGTGATCAGGATGCTCACAGAACTGACTGATTTCAGTCACAAATCAGATAAACAAATGAAGGCTAAACTACGTGAAATGAAGGGAAATTCACAGGAAACCAATACAGATGAGAAGGAAACTTGGACTCAAATCAATAAAGTGGATCAGAAGGAAGAAAGAAACATTCAACCAGAAAATAGTAAAGAAACAAGAATTTTAAAAAACGAGGAGAGGCTTAGGAACCTCCAGGACACCTTTAAATGTTCCAACATCCGAATTATAGGGGTACCAGAAGGGGAAGAGGAACAGCAACAAGTGGGAAAGTTATCTGAACAAATAATACAGGAGAACTTCCCCAGTCTGGCAAAGGAAATAGACTTCCAGGAAATCCAGGAAGTTCAGAGAGTCCCAAAGAAGTTGGACCCAAGAAGGAACACACCAAGGCACATCATAATTACATTAGCCAAGATTAAAATGAAGGAGAGAATCCTAGAAGCAGCAAGAGATAAGGGAACAGTCACCTACAAAGGAGTACCCATCAGACTGTCAGCTGATTTCTCAAAAGGCAAGAAGGGGCTGGAAAGAAGTATTCCAAGTCATGAAAGACAAGGACCTACATCCAAGATTGCTCTACCCAGCAAAGCTTTCATTTAGAATAGAAGGACAGAAAAAGTGCTTCTCAGATAAGGTCAAGTTGAAGGAGTTCATCATCACCAAGCCCTTATATGTGAAAAGTTAAAGGGACTTATCTAAGAAGATAAAAAATATGAACAGTAAAAAGACAACAAACTCACAAGTATCAACTGAACCTAAAAAAACCCAAAAACAAAAATAAACTAAGCGAACAACTAGAACAGGAACAGAACCACAGAAATGGAGATCACATGGAAGGTTACGGTTGGGGGAGGGGGCAGGGGCAGAATGGGGGGAAGGGTACAGGGAATGAGAAGCATAAATGGTAGGCACAAAATAGACAGGGGAAGGTTAAGAATAGTATAGGAAATGGAGAAGCCAAATGGGTTATATGTATGACCCATGGACATGAACTAAAAGGGGAGAGAGGGGGAAAGCTGGAGGAAGGAAAATGCAGGGTGGAGGTGAATAAAGGGAAGAAAAATAATGGGACAACTGTAATAGCATAATTAATTAAATATATTTAAAAAATAAAAATTTCAAATCTTACAAGATGGAAAAAAACTTTTTAAATAACCTGATTTAAAAATTTGCAGAAGACTTGAATAAACATTTCTCCAAAGACATGGAAGTGGCCAACAGGTATATGGAAAGGATGCTCAACATCACATATCATCAGGAAAATGCAAATCAAAACTACGAGATACCATGTCACATGTGTTAGGATGGCCATTATCAAAAAAAGTAAATAATAAATACTGTTGAGGCTGTGGAGAAATCAGAACCTTTGTGCACTGTTGATGGGAATGTAAAATAACGCAGCTGCTTTGGAAAACAGTCTAGAAGTTCCTCAAAAAATTAATAATGGAATTTCCATATGATCAGTAATCCCACTTCTGGGTATTTACCCAAAAGAACTGAAAACAGTATCTTGAGAGATATTTGCAGCATTACTCACAGTAGCAGAGGTAGAAACAACCTAAATGTCCATAGTGGGCAAATGGATAAAGACAATGTGGCAGATAGATACAATGTAATATTATTCAGCCTTTTAAAAAAAGGCTTGTCATATGCTACAACACAGACAAGCCTTGAGGACCTTATGCTGAGTGAAGTTAAGCCAATCACAGAAGAACAAATACTATGTGATTCCACTTAGATAAAGTATCTAAACTGGCTAACCCACAGATGCAGAAGAAAACAGAATGGTGGTTGCCAGGGACTGAGGAGTACAGTTTCAGTCACACAAGATGAGTATGTTCTAGAGATCCACTATACAACAAGGTACATGAACACTAAGTCCTCACCTGACACCAAGAGGTTTCCAGAAACTCCAACTTTAAGTGAAACGACATGTAACAAAACCAGTTTTACCATCGGCTAATTAATATAACTAAGAATTAACTTCCTATAGCAAAAACATTACCATAGGTCACAAAAAACATTACCATACTTCTAAATAAAGACCCAAAACACTTTTAATATTAAACAATGAAATAAATGTGAGCTGTACATGCATCCAAGAACAACGAATAGAAACAAGTAAGAGAATGTTCTTCCAACTCACTTATCCCAGTTCAGGGTCACAGGTAGCCAGAGCCTCTCCCAGCACAAGGCAGTAATCTACCCTCTGGAGTATATATCCTTCCCTCAAATGGTACACTCACAGACACCCCCATTCACTCACAATGGGGCAATGTAAACTTGCCAATTAACCTAATATGCACATCTTTGGAAGGTGGGAGGGTAGATTTCATGTTATGTGTTTACTACACACAAAAAAAAAGATTAAAAAATTTCACTCATCTGTTGAAAGACAAATACCATATGATCTCACCTTTAACAGAAAGCTAAACAACAAACAAACAAGCAAGCAAAATAAAAACAAAAACACTGAAATAGAGAACAGGGGGACAGTGACCAGAGGGGAGAGGGGAGGGAATTTCAGGGGAAAAGGGGGAAGGATTTACAGGAAGAAGTATAAAAGACACATGGACAAAAACTAAAGGGGGTAGAAATGGGAGGGAGGTGGGGAGCACTGGGGGGGGGGGGCTGGGATGGGAGTAAAAGACAGAAAACTGTACTTGAACAATAATTTTAAAAATTAAAATTTTTTTTCACTCATCCTAACCTAGTGATAATTTTCATTAGCTGAATACAACTATTTAGGCCTAAGAGAAACACAGCTTCCTCAGCTCAAATAGGAATGTCTTAGCTGCTAGTAATTACTGTAAAATGGCAACAAAAAAGCAAAGTCTTAAATGTGAAAAAAAATTCTTACCTAAGATATCTGTCAAACTTCTTTATAACAGTAATGCCAACTTAAAGACCAAATTATACTTACTGTTATTGTAGGCAAATAATTTTTTATTAATCTTATAAATTACTAATCTGCCTATGTACATGGAGTACATGCACACAACACATCTAAATGATTAGTCACTGTAGCACAATCTAGTACAAAGTTAGCTTACAAAATGTAACCAAGAATAAAAGAAGAAATGACCTTAAATTTCTTGCCACAGTAGCCTGTATTGTTACAAGGCCCTTGTAAAATTTCACAAGGCCCTTGTGAAATTTTTATAAAAGATTTCAATGCCAAGACAACACTCGGAAGTTCAAACCAGCACCAATATTACCCATATAATTAGCATATCCCTTATAATGAATGGTAAAGATGCAGTTTCAATTAAAGGCTTTCCAAATGTTTTTAACTATGACCCACAGTAAGAAATGTATATTATTCATATCTATATACATATATCTATGTAAAACTAATAACAACCAAATAAATGTATACTAGTGTATGCATAAAGCTCAATAATATTTATTCTACTTTGCCGTTTAATTTTTTAAACACTGCTTGTAATACCAAAATTAATTTCACAAACTACTAATGGCGACAACCAATCATTTGAGCCACAACAATGAATGCATGCTATGTAATTCCAAGGTTCCAAGGCACATAGCAAAATATCTATAGCAATGACTTTCTGATGCTGTTTACAGGTATTTCTACCTTTGTTTTCTCTAGGTTTATTATGGTGGCCTGAATAATTTAAAGGCTGCTCTTTTCTATTGGAAGTGAAAGATTAAAATCTGCCTTCCTTTCCCAGTACTCTACTGACTTCCAATGTATACACTAGAGATAAACCATACCTGAAGAAGTATTTCCAGAACACAATTAGAATTCCTCCAAAAATATAAACAATAATGTCATCACTAAAGCACTACACATTTCCCTCCTCAAACAAGATGAAGCAGATTAACTATGATTTTAAGTACCAACAAAAAAGGCATAACTATGAAATTGAGTAATACCTAGCTGATTTAAAAATAAGAGACTGCAAATTATCCTGAACAAAACTTACAAATGTGCTCAAGGTTCCTTTTCAAAACCCCATCCTCTCTCCAGCCATACTCCCATACATTCTTGTTTTACTTACCATCCTGCCACCTCAACTTACTTTTTTATGATGGGTAGAAAGAGCAGGTGCCTCTAAAACAGGCTCCAAATCTCCTTGGTAATTGCCATTATCACTTCTCTTTGTACCATCAGTTTGGTACCCTTTTCTGAGCCGTATTTCTGGCTCAGGAGTCCTGCTGCACTCCAATCGGTTTTTCGCTGTCTCGTTCATGGGATACACACGCTTTTCTTACAAAGAGGTCTTTCTTTCTGTCCCTTCTTCGTGGGAGGATGGACTTTCAGGATGGTGAGCTAACCCTGAAAAGAGGAAGGTTTTAAGTTAACATATTTTAAACACGTTAAATGAGTGCTGGGGAAAAAGAGAGGTTATATTATTACACACTGAAACAATAAAGCACTCAGAAATCAATTACAATAAAACAACGTATTTAAAAACATGCATTTGCTGATAGAAAAGCCTGCCGAAATCTATTTTTAATGAAAAAGCAGGAAACATATACAGTATGTTCCCACTTATGTATTATAAAAATATAACTGTATGTGCAACATAGAATAATTATTGGAAAATATTCTAAATTGTGCTCTTGGTACAGAAGTGAATAGGGAAGAACCTAGGGCCTGGAGTGAGATTTACTTTTCATTTTCTTCTACCTGCGTTATTTGTCACATAACACATCTTACTTTTTTTTATTAAAAGCATATCTAAGTACAGAAAGAATGTATGTGTATTTTATGCATTGTAGCTGAGTTTTACATATTCATTCTCATTTAGACATCATAATGACCCTCCATAGGGAATTTTATTGCTATCTCACGGGTGAGGAAACCAAAACTCGCCATGCTTTATATGAAATAAATAGGACAATCTCTAACTTACATAGCATACATTTTTTGTGATCTTTTACATTTAAATTGCTTAGTATCTGACATTTCAATATTTTTTAGTTGTTTTGAAACTAGACTACCCTGGAAGACAAGAAACTCAGAATCGGAGCATACTTTCATATTCCTATAAGTTTTCAGGAAATGCTATGCAAGTAAATATTTAATGAATAGTTGATGATATTTAAATATTCTTAAGTGTTTTTTAATACACTTTCAGAATTTCTAAATATCTCTCTAAAATGAATTGCAGTAAGTTTCCTAGAGTACAATATTTTAAGCCCTTGACCCTCTCCCTCTTAAATCACAGTACAAAAGTTTATTTTAGAATTTAGTTACATATCTAAATAAGGTAATTACCACAGGCAATCCAACTAGAAACACTAAAATAGGAAGGAGCCAAGGTACATGTGACGCTCATAAATCTCATGAGATTCAAAGTTCTTACTAAGGGAAAGGAGGAGTAGAGCAAAGTGGGAGGACCTGGTTACCATAAGAGGTAAAAGGTGTACTGAAGTGTTCATATATGTGAGTACATAAGACTTAGTCCAAGAGTTCTAATTAAACAAAGTGTTAGTCTGTTAGTTCCCTAAATCATGTGATTTTGCCGCAGGATTTCTCTAAGGGTTTTCAAAGTTTTCAGAGCAGTAACAAACACAAAAAACTTTAAGAATCACCAAACCTGGGCTTGTGCCTATCACTTAAGAGCCTGGGCTAGCATATTTATAATGCTGAGATTATAAACAATGATATTAATGCCCAATTCTGAAAAAGAGGGAATAATATTACTGATTTACATTCACTTTACAGATGTGCAAACTAGGCTCAGAGATTGGGTAAATTTATTCACAGCCATCAGTCTATAAATAAAGAGCAGCTGGAATTTATACCAAGGTCATTCTGGCCCTCGTTAAGTTCGTGTGCTTTCTACTACCCCCAAAATTAAGACTAGTAAAAAAAAAAAAGTTTAAGAACTTGAACCTGTGAACAAAAAAGGGATTCTGTAATAAAACAGAGAAGTCCAGTGATGGAAAACTAGCTGCACAGGGTAATATGATCATAAATTCCTAAGTGCTGGTTAGTCATGCTAACCATGACTAGTGGTTTAAGCAAGTCTGTCCATTTTTCTTATGAATTTAGACTGACACACCTATGAGATGCTACAAGTAATCCTTTTCAGGAAGCAAATAATCTTGTTAACTACACTGTGCCTTGCTTTCTCCCACCTTCAGGTAATTTTCTTCACGTTCCCTCCTTAATTCCAAAAGTATAAAAGAAACTGCAAAACTGGCATTCTCCAGAGAATCTGAGATCTTGATTCCTGGCTTAAATAAACTTATAAAAATTCTCTGCAGATCTGGACATTTCTTAGAGACAAACCTTAAAAGTCATTTTGTTTACATAGCAAGCAAACAAAAAATCAAAATCTTTATTCTCAAATGTAGCAAGTACAATAAAACTTTCTGCAAAGTAGCCTTGAAATATAACCACACTGGTCTTTTCATAAGCAGGAGCTATATATAAAGGTATATTGTTCATTAAGGAGAATATACACGGGGTGTCCTATGAACTAGATTTGTTTTGTAATCTTGAACTCAGAAACAGAAAGCAAATGACAAGAAATAAGTTTTCCCAAAAAATCTGTAAGGATTCTCCATAAAATAAAAACACATTTAAAAAAACAATTTCCAGGAAAGGCCTGAGATCAAAACACAGTCCTATCAACAATGTTTTCTACATTTACAAGTACAATAAAAGAATGAACAAAATAAGGCACTGTAAAATCTCCAAAAATTTTTAATTATATTCACCATTTTACATATTCTAAAGTAGGAAGGCCTACCGATATATTTTAGGGTTTCAACAACAGAACTGTTGAAGGAAAAAATATATTTTGTGAACCTCCAGGGTCCCAAAGACTTAACAAAACAAAAAAGCCCAATAGGAGAAAACTGGAGAGAACTGTAATTTACTACACATTTGAGTTCATTTGCATTCTCTCTAATTATAAAATGAATTCCTACTTGGATGCAATACACCTTGAAACCCAAAGCAATCAATTCTAAAACTCTAAGGTAAAGGCAGAAAGTAAGAGTGTCCTTTATCACCATTATTAAACTCTGTCCTGGAGGTTTTAGACAGTTAAACAAGAGAGAAAAAATAAAATTGTAACTATTTACACATTATAACACACTTTATCTATAAAACCCAAAAGAAGCAACCAAAAAAAAATACAATAAGAAAATTCATTAAAGTGAATGGGCATAAATTTAATACATAGATATCAACAGCTTTCATGCTAAAGCCTACACTATTTGATTATTATGTAAGAAATTAATATACACAATAGAAAGACAAGAAAAAATACTTCAAATCAAACCATGAAATGCTACTGAAAGTCTACAGAAATTCCCAGGACTACTTACTAATGAATGAGTAAGATCAACAGATAAAACATGAACACTCAAATATCAATCACATTTCTACACAGTAACAAGTAACATGCGAAAATGAAATTTAAAACAATGCCATTTTACAATTACTTCAAAGAAATTTAAATATTAAAGTATACACTTAAAATATGTATAGGATCTGCTTGCTGAAAATTATAAAATGCTAATGAAAGAAATCAAAGGTCTAAACAGCAGTAGTTCATATTCATGGACTGAAAAAAATTTAGTGAAGATGTAAATTTTTTGCAATTTTTTATTTTTGTAATTTTAAATTCTATATTTTATTTTTTAAGGTTTATTTTTATTTTATGTTTTAAGGTTTATTTTTATTTTATTTATTTATCTTTAGAGGGGGAAGGGAAAGCGAGAGGGAAAGAAATATCAATGTAAGGTTGCCTCTTGTGCATTCCCTGCTGGGAACTAGCCTGCAACCCAGGCATGTGCCCTGACTGCGATCCCCTGGTTCACGGGCCCATGTTCAACTCACTGAGCCACACTAGCCAGGGTTAAATTACATTTTATTGATTATGCTATTACAGCTATCCTGATTTTCCCCCATTGGCCCCTCTCAACCAAGCACCCCCAACTCCCTCCTCAGGCAATCCCCTCCACCATTGTTCATGGCCATGGGTCATGTGTATAAATTCTTTGGCTACTCCATTTCCTATATTGTAACTACCTATTGTACTGCTTAATCCCCTCACCTCTTCACCCATTCTCCCCCACCACCCCCCATCTGGAAACCATCTGGCAACTAACTTTTTCCTCTTGTTGATGTTAAGAGTCTCTCTTTATTTTGACCTTTAGCATTTTAATTATGATGTATCTGGGAGCGGGCCTCTTTGCATACATCATAATTGGGATTCTCTGTGCTTCCTAGACTTGCATGTCTATTTCCTTCACCAAATCAGGGAGTTTTTCTTTCACTATTTTTTCAGATAGCCTTTGAATTTCTTGCTCTTTCTCTTCTTCTGGCACCCCTAATGTGAATGTTGGACCTCTTGAAGTTGTCCCAGAGGCTGCTCGTACTGTCCTCCTTTTTTTGGATTCTTTTTTCTTCTTGTTGTTCTGCATGGTTGTTTTTTGCTTCCTTATGTTCCAAATCACTGGTTTGATTCTTGGCTTCATCCAACCTACTATTGTTTCCCTGTAAATGCTTCTTTATTTCAATTAGTGTATCCTTCATTTCTGACTGGATCTTTTTTATGCTGCTGGGGTCCTCACTAAGTTCCTTGAGGATCCTTATAACCAGTGTTTTGAAATCTGCATCTGATAAATCGCTTATCTCCAGTGTGTTTAGCTCTTTTTCGTAAGTTTTCATCTGTTCTTTCATTTGGGCCACGTTTGTCTCCTTTTTTTGGCAGCCTCCCTGTATTTGTTTCTATGTATTAGGTAGGACTGCTTTGACTCTGTGTCAAGGTAATACAGTCTAACGCAGTATGTGTCTGCAGGGTCCAGTGGCACAGCCTCCCCTATCACCCAAGCTGGGTACTCAAGGGCTGAGTACAAAAGGACTGAGTATACACTCCTCTTGTAGTTGAGCCTTGGTTGCTGTTGGCAATCAATGGGAGGGATTTACACAGGCCAGTCAGCTGCAAGGACTGGCTATGACCACTGACCACCAACCTCCACCATCCATGGAAGATCAGCTGTGAAGGGGCAGGGTTGAGATGCTCTAATGTTGTTCCTTGAGCCAAGGTCAGCACCCGCCTGTGTTCTGCCTGGGGCCACCCTGCCTACGCTATAAAGCAACCTGAATTGGCTCCTACTTGTGCTGGGCTTGGAGATTCCAAGGCCAAGCCAACCTGTAAATTTAATCTGGCTACCCCCAAGCTCCCAATGAAGACAGCTATTACTTGTTTGATAGGATTTAGGAGCCAAGACCAGCCATTCTAATGGAAGAGCAGCTTGGGTGGGCTCATAAATTGGGTGGGGGCAGGGCCTCTGGGGATCTCCAAGGCAGGCCAAACAGTGTTAGCCAGGTTGATGGAGTCTCAGGTATGGCACCAGCTTAATGGCTCTGTGGGAAGGAAAGCTGAGAAAAGGGACAATGGCCTCTGCTTGCCTTGATGGCAGACACTTCATGTTCTTCCTGTATACCACTGGTGCCTTTCAAGCTGCTACTCCAGAGCTGGAGCTCAGAGGGAATGAATCTGAGTAAGTGAGTCCACATGTGGGTTAAGAGGAACAGCTTGGGACTCCAAAAGAGTCCTGACTCTTTCTTTCTCTGACTCAATCTCCACTGGTTTTTGCAGCCAGAACTTGTGGGGACTTATCTTCCAGGCGCTGGGGTGCCTGATATGGACCTGGGACTCCTCATTCCCAAGATATCCCTACATGTGGATGTGGGACCAATTTTTATCCACATGGGTGTGAGACTGTCACAGGTGGGCACAGGTAACCAGGTTCTTGGTGATCGGGATGAAGAATTGAACCAAACAGAGTTTATAGTAGAGAACATGGGAGCAGGCCAACTCTAAGCAGAAATTCACTTCATAAGCTGGAGGTATTCTATTATAGGGCGGATCCTTACTGGCTAGTTTTGGCAGGCTTTTATCATGCATGTACAAGTAGCTGTATTACTTTAAAGCTACTGTGCAATTGGTCTCCCATGATTTCTTTGGCCACCAGAGAAGGGGTCGCACAATGTTACCAACTGGACTCCCCTTAGGGGTCCCCTGTACTAGGTTCACCTTGCCTGCTGCCAGGAAATTATAGTTCTCCACATCAGAGAAGGAAAGGAATTATTTATTCGAAAGTTATACAGACTTAAGAATAATGACTTAATGTCTTCATTAAATTCCCCAAATCCCTTAAAACACCCACAATCACACACAGTCCTTCACTCCCCCTCTTTGCCTGGTCCGGGGTACTGTATCTCAGGAAAATTAATAGAAGTCAGTGGCTCAGTTAGCACCAGTTCTTCCCAGTAATCCATGCTCAGCTGGCAGGCTTCCCTTAGTTCCCAGCACCACCAGCTGTATCCCCAGGATCTCCAGTTCTTAATCCAAAGCCACATGGCACCTTCTCATGGCCCACCAGCAAGAGTCCTTTCAACCCTTTCCTCCCTGCAGCATCTCTCCTGCATTCTTCCGAACTTCCAAGAGAAAGCTCTGCATTGCTGCTACATCTTGCTTTCCAGCTTCCTAAGCTGAACAGCAAAGGGAGACCCAAAACCATGTGGTTCTCCCCTGCTAAAGCCGCATGGTCCTTCTCTGCCAGAGCCAAGTGGTTATTCTTGTCATGGCTGCCACCCCTGGTTTAAATTCTAGTGTCAATCTTCCTCTGCAGCCCCATTTCCAACTCCTCCCACAATCAGCTACACTTGCCAGCATTCCCATATTTTTCCAGCTTTTCTTGGCTGCCATAGTAAATCCAGGCAGGCGTGGCCCTGTGGTGTGGAGCCAATCATCTCCAAGCTCTTACACAGGCTCTGTAACCAGGGGGAACTGCCTCCCAGTTACATCCTCAGTGGAAGTTACTCCCTTCTCCCTGGCTCAAAGCATGGCCATAGCTATTTAACAAATCTGTTATGTTAAATGACCATTCTAGGACTTCCGCCAAGATGGAGGAATAGGTGGAAACACTGTGCCTTCTCCCACAACCAAGTTTGAATACAACAAAGGTTTGGAGAACAAAGACACAGCCTAAGAACAGAAAACTGAATTATACGGAAGTCCGACAACAACCAACCGTTCAACCGGGACAGTAAGAGGGGCGGAGCCAGCAGCAGAGCAGGGTCGGGCAGGACAGATCCCCCGACCTAGGTGCACAAGTGGCCCAGACCCAGTCAGGGTGTGGGGTCGCACATTCGCGCACAGTGAGACGGACCACGCAGGCCCCAGGGGGCGAGGGCTGACGGTGGTGGCACACTCGCGTGCAGTGGGATGAAACTCGAGGGCCCCGGTGCCGGTGGCAGCTGCCGAACCTGTGGAGGCCGAGGTGGGAGGCAGCTGATGGGACACCATTGCTCCTCGTTGACCCCACCCCCACTTACAGCGTCACAACCCAGCCACTGAGTTGCCCTGCTCTGATGAACACCTAGGGCTCCGATCCTGCTACATAACAGGCACAAACAGCCCAAAAGATGGTGCAAGAAGAACTCAAAGTCCCAGAGCCCATAACTCTAAGCAACCAAGAGATTGCCAGCCTCTCAGAAGCACAGTTCAAGACACTGTTTATCAGGATGCTCACAGAACTGGTGGATTATAGTCACAAATTAGAGGAACATATGAAGGCTAAATTAATTGAAATGAAGGGAAACGCACAGGAAACCAATAGTGATGGAAAGAAAACTGGGACTCAAATCAATGGAATGGACCAGAAGGAAGAATGAAACATCCAACCAGAAAGGAATGAAGAAATGAGAATTCAAAAAAATGAGGAGAGGCTTAGGAACCTCCAGGACATCTTTAAACGTTCCAACATCCAGATTATAGGGGTACCAGAAGGGGAAGAGGAACAGCCACGAGTGGAAAACTTATTTGAACAAATAATAAAGGAGAACTTCCCCAATCTGGCAAAGGAAATAGACTTCCAGGAAATCCAGGAAGCTCAGAGAGTCCCAAAGAAGTTGGACCCAAGAAGGAACAGACCAAGGCACATCATAATTACATTAGCCAAGACGAAAATGAAGGAGAGAATCCTAGAAGCAGCAAGAGATAAGGGGACAGTCACCTACAAAGGAGTACCCATCAGACTGTCAGCTGATTTCTCAAAAGAGACCTTAGAGGCAAGAAGGAGCTGGAAAGAAGTATTCCAACTCATGAAATCCAAAGACCTACAGCCAAGATTGCTTTATCCAGCAAAACTTTCATTTAGAATGGAAGGACAGCCCTGGCTGGTGTAGCTCAGTGGATTGAGCGCGGGCCTGGGAACCACACGATAGCAGTTCGATTCCCAGTCAGGGCACATGCCTGGGTTGCAGGCCAGTTCCCAGTTCCCAGTTGCTGGCAGCGGATGCATGAGAGGCAACCATACATTGATATTTCTCTCCCTCTCTCCTTCCCTTCCCCTCTAAAGATAAATAAATAAAATCTTAAAAAAAAAAAAGAATGGAAGGACAGATAAAGAGCTTCTCAGATAAGGTCAAGTTCAAGGAGTTCATTATCACCAAGCCCTTATTATATGAAATGCTAAAGGGACTTATTTAAGAAAAAGAAGATGAAAAATATTAACAGTGAAAGGACAGCAAACACACAGCTATTAACAACCACACCTAAAACAAAAGCAAACCAAGTGGACAGCTAGATCAGGAGTGGAACCATAGAAATGAAGAACACAGGGAGGGTTGGCAACAGGGGAGTGGGAGGGGGAGAAGGGGGGAGAAGGCACAGAAAATAGCATAGATGGTAGGTAGAAAATAGATAGGGGGGAGGGTGAGAATAGTGGGGGAAATATAGAATCCAAAGAACTTGAGACACGTGGTTATAAACTAAGGGGGGCAGAATGGTGGGGGAGGGAGGGTGCGGGTGGAAGGGATTGAAGGGGGGGAATAGAACAACTGTAATAGTATAATCAATAAAATATATTTTTAAAAAAATTGTGAAATACTTTCTAATACTTTCTAAAATTGGGGGAGAGGAAAGAATATGAATGAATGCATTTGTTACTGGCAGGACTGTCTTAAAAATATTAGAGAATTCTGGGAAGATGGCAGATAGAATACACCTTGGGAATCTGCCCACCTAACAACTGTATTGGCAGAATATGTAACAATTTTGGAACTCTGTGGAGTCTGCTGAAAGCTTGCAACTTCCAGGGGATAAGTGGAACTGCTAATTGTTAAAACTGGTCAATTTCAGGTTTTAGCTTAGTCCCCAACTCCAACCAGGCAGATAGTGGTACACCAGCTCCTGGAGCCACTTGCACAAAGCTTGCAGGAGCTAGGGTGCTTAAAACAACCCTGTTCTCCAAATAATGGGGATCTATGCTCTGGCTGCTTCTTTTGATCCCAGAGTTACAGACAAACTGGGCAGCCATTATTGTTATACCTCCCCACAATGTTGCAAAATTCTCCCCCCATCCAGCTGAGGTTGACTTCCAAAAATTCTAATGGGTAGATAACTTTTTTTCCCTTTTATTTTTTGCTTGTCCCCTTTGAAGAGTCAGATATTAAAAGACTAGAACATTCAAAGCAACTATATATGTGGGTAAAATTAAAAAATGACAGTGCAGGCCTAAAGAGAGGCTCCCGAAAAATGTAAGGAGACTTAGACCTCAGGGCAGAGATAGAATGCAACAACAAAAGAACAATAACCAAAAAAAAAAAAAAAAACCTACAAACCTCGGGGGAAGGGAGAATCTGATTTCCAGAGTTACCACAGTATTATAGTCAAATGTCCAGCGTTCAAAAATACATCACGCCCTGGCTGGTTTGGTTAAGTGGATTGAGCACTGGACTGCGAACCAAAGGGTCACTGATTCCATTCCCAGTGACAGCACATGCCTGGGTTGTGAGCCAGGTCCCCAGCTGGGGGCATGCAAGAGGCAATCGATCAGTGTTTCTCTCATGCATCAACATTTCTTCCCTCCTCTTTCTCCCTTCCCCTTTCTCTAAAAATAAATAAATTCTTTTTTTAAAAAATCACAAGATGCGCAAAGAAACAGGAAAACATAGCATTGACAGTCTTTGCCAAAAATCACTCTGATTTCCTGCTTCAACAGTGTCCAGACAGAATCCAACACTAACCCCCTTCCCAGTCAGCCACCCAAACCCAGCCTTCCACCACCTCCTCACAGTGTCCTTGCACTGGCCTAAGCACCCTGCTACCACTCCAACACCACACAGCCACCTTTCCTCAGTCACCCACCATGACCACCATGTCTACCTCATAGGTGGAACCAAAACTACCACCAGGATCAGAGGCCACCATCAAACGCCATATCAACTTAGAGGACTATGCTTCCTACATTTACCTGTCCATGTGTTACCTTTTTGACCACAATGATGAGGCTTTGAAGAACTTTGACAAATAATTTCTTCATCAGTCTCATGAGGAGAGGGAATGTGCTGAGAAACTGATGAAGCTGCAGCATTCTGAATCTTCCTTCAGAATACCAAGAAACCACATTGTGATAACTGGCAGAATGGGCTTCATGTAATGGAATGTGCATTAGACTTGGAAAAAAGTGTGAATCAGTCACTACTGTGTGGGGGCAACCCTCCTTGAGAGTCCCCCCGGGTGCCATGGACAAAAGTGAATAATGACCAAGACATGACAGACCTGCTTAGGGAGGAAGAGTGGGCTGTGGCGTTTCTCAGGGGAGACAAAGGCCAGCAGTGGCCAGTTTCTCTGAGGAGAAAAAGCCCAGAGCCCCCTGTTCCATAGCCTTTTTTTAGGTTAATACACAGGAATACAGGGCGGCAAGGATCAAGCAGTAGATAACATTTCAAAGATACCTGAGGGCTTCAGAGTCTGAGTCAGTGTCTGTCAGGAAGAGAGTTGCAGAAACTTTGCGAGACATACTCATTTCCTCTCGGACCCTTATCATATGAATGAAAGCACTCTTAGCAGAGCAGATTTCACGGGTTTATCAGCAAGTCTTTGTGATGCCAAATTTTTCCCCAGGACAAGCTCTAGCAAGGCAAGGAGCTGCGCCTCTCCCAACAGGTATTCAGGCTTAAGGGGATTAGATTAGAGCCAGGAAGCGCTTCTCCCAGAGAACATGGGGACTCAGGCTGTGTCAAAGTGGAGGGTGGGGGGTAGCGAAAGTCCACTGCTCTTTGTTGCAGCCCGCCCAAGTCCTTCCATGAAGGCCTCCCAAGTGATGGAGTCTGGCTTAGGTTGCCCCCTGCTGTGAGGGGTCTTACCTGTCATTGACTTCCGACCATGCTTTGGGGGCAGAGAGAGGAAACTGAGGCAGCATTTGCTATCAGAGACAGACTTTGTCTCCTGCGGCTCGCATTCCAAAGGTCGTCCCTCGCCGTTAGCCACAAGGGATAGAGATATAGTTCCTAAAACCAGGCACAGTGGTCTACAACACTACTGGACTTGTACAAACTGGCCACTGACAAAAAATGACCCTCACTGTATGACTTCATTGACATTACCTGAATGAGCAAATGAAATCCATCCAAGAACTGGGTGACAATGTAACCAGCTTGCACAGGCTGGGGGCCCCTGAAACTGGCATGGGAGAGTATCTTTCTGACAAACACACCCTGGGAGGCAATGAAGACAGCTCAGCCTTTGGTCGCTTCCCATAGCCAGAGGGGTGATTTCGCTGGTCACCAAAGCAGAACATGCATGTTGTAGTTATCTTTACCTTTTCTATAACTTATACCAAATCATCCACTTACATTCTTTCATTTGCACTATTCCTTCAAATAAAGTAATTTGGTAGCCACCCTCCCAAAAGAAACAGGAAATACCACCCATTTGAAGGGAAAAAAGTCAACAGAAACTGCTGTGAAAAGCACTGAATGGTTCATGTATTAGTCAAAAACTTCCTTTAAAATAACTGTCTTAAAGATGCTCAAAGAACTAAAGGAAGATGTGGATGTGGAGAAAGCCAAGAAAACAATGTGTGGACAAAATATCAGTAAAGAGATAGAAAATCTTAGAAGACATTCTGGAGATGTAAAGTACAATAACTCAAATGAAAAATTCACTTACGGGATTCAAAGGAAGATTTCAGCATGCAAAATAAAGAACGGGTGAACTTAAGGACAGGACAATAGAAATTATTGAGGCTGAGAAAAAAAGATGAAAAAAACAGTCTAAGGGATCTATGGAACATCATTCTGTGGACTAAAATATGCACCATAGGGACACCTGGAAATAATACAAAATAATACTGAATGTAACTGTAATTTTTTTTAAGATTTTATTTATTTGTCTTTAGAGAGGAAGGAAAGGAGAGAGGAGAGAAATATCAATGTATGGTTGCTTCTTGTGAGTCCCCTGCTGGGAACTGGCCTGCAACCTAGGCATGTGGCCTGACTGGGAATTGAACCACGATCGTGTGGTTCGCAGGCCCACGCTCAATCCACTGAGCTACACCAGCCAGGCCTGAATGTAACTGTGATTTAAAAATACATTAAAAAATATCATAGGGATCCTAAAAGAAGAAGAGAGAAAGAGGTAAAGAAAATATGTAAAGTAGTAGGCTAAAAACTTACCAATTTTAATTAAAAACCTAAATATAAACATATAAGCTGAAAAAACTACATGTAAGATGAATTCAGAGATGCACACCAACACATACTATAAGCAAACTTTCAAAAGACAAAGAACTAACCTTTAAAGCAGCAATAACTGATACCACAGAAATAAAAAGGATCATGAGACTACTATGAATAATTATACACCAACAAACTGGATAACCTAAAAGAAATGGATAAATTCCCAGAATCATACGCCATACCAACACTAAATCACGAAGAAGCAGAAAATATGAACAGGCCAAGGAGACTGAGACAGTAACCAAACATCTTCCAAACCAAAATCAAATGGCTTCACTGGTGAATTCTACCAAACATTCAAAGAAAAATTAATGCCAATACTTCTCAACCTCTCCCCCCCAAAAAATCAGAGGAAGAAACACTTCCAAAATCATTTTACAAAGCCAGCAATATCCTGATACCAAAAAGTCATACAAGGACACTACAAGAAGAGAATTATAGGCTAATATCCCTGATGAACATAGATGCAAAAATCCTCAACAAAACACTTTTAGCGAACCTAATTCACTGGCACATTAAAGGGACCATATCCCATGATCAGTTGCAGTTATGGATGCAAGGTTAGTCAACACGTGCAATCAATAAATGTGATGTACTACATTAACAGAATGTGATCATCATTCATATGAACATAAGATCACCTCAAGAGATGCAGAAAAGGCATTTAACAAAGTTCAACACCCTTTCAAGATAAAAACTCATCTAAGTTTAGAAAAAATCTACCCTAACATAATAAAGGCCATATATGATGAGCCTGCACTTAAACATCATACTCAACAGTAAAAAGCTGAAAGCTTTACCTCTCAGATCAACATCTAGACAAGGAGGTGGTATAGTAACTAGATATCTTGACTCGAAGTCAAACGTACTAATAACACCAGATTTCCTTCCTAAAAGGAAATTTAAAATTCCCACTTCTTAGACTTCACTTCCCCTTCAAATAACGCAGTCATCCCTAGGGGTCCAAGGGGGCTTAGTTCCAGGACGCCTGCACATACCAGTCAATATGCTCAATTAATAAATGTGATGTACTACATTAACAGAATGTGATCATCCATATCCAAGGATGTTCAAGTCCCTCATATAAAATGACATATCATTTGCATATAACCTATGCATATCCTCCAACATACTTTAAATCATCCATAAATTACTAATAGTACCTAAATCAATGTAAAAATATTATACTGTATTGTTTATGATATTGCCAAATATCATAATTGTTTATTATAATGCCAAAAAGTAAAAAGTCTGTACGGACTATTGTAGGCCTATCAGCAACACGGAGTAACAACAACACAGTGTTATTTCTTAGATTTGTTATGGATTCAGAGGGCCGACTACTGCATAAGGTAAACTTATTATATTATTTAAAAGTACCAAGGCTGTTTAACTGGTACCTCAAAATCAATTTCTTATCTGTACAAATTGCTAGCCTAATTGTTCGACACCTCCAGTCTAAAAATCTACCTCTATTCCAGGAAAGGTATTTTTTAAAAACCAATGGCTTGTATCTTCCATGAGAGCAAGAGTTCTGTTTTATTCACTGCTGAAACCCAAATTACAACAGATACATAGTAGACATTCAAAAACACTTTCCTGAGTAGATAAACAAATGTCCCATTCTCGGGGGGGGGGGGGAATTAATATTATTTATTTAATCATTGTTAAATTGGGATTCTTGCCAAGATACCTTAGTACAATGTATTACTTCACCTATTTTGCGACTTTAATTTTTATGTTGCCCTCAATTTTAAAGAGTAGGCAAAGCGAGGCTTCCACCAAGATGGAGGCATAGGCGGAAACACTGTGCCTCCTCCCACAACCAAGTTTGAATACAACAAAGGTTGTTTGGAGAACAAAGACACAGCCAAAGGACAGAAAACTTAATTATACAGAAGTCGACTACATCTAATCGTGCAACCGGGACGGTAAGAAGGGCGGAGCCAGCAGTAGAGCAGGGTTGGGCAGGACAGACCCCCTGACCTAGGTGCGCAAGTGGCCCGGACCCAGTTAGGGTGTGGGGCAGACTGACCTTGGTCGCACATTCGAGCACAGTGAGAGACTACACAGGCCCCAGGGGGCGAGGGCTGACGGTGGTGGCACACTCGCGTGCAGTGGGATGAAACTCGAGGGCCCCGGTGCCGGTGGCAGCTGCCGAACCTGTGGAGGCCGAGGTGGGAGGCAGCTGATGGGACACCATTGCTCCTCGTTGACCCCACCCCCACTTACAGCGTCACAACCCAGCCACTGAGTTGCCCTGCTCTGATGAACACCTAGGGCTCCGATCCTGCTACATAACAGGCACAAACAGCCCAAAAGATGGTGCAAGAAGAACTCAAAGTCCCAGAGCCAATAACTCTAAGCAACCAACAAATTGCCAGCCTCTCAGAAGCACAGTTCAAGACACTGTTTATCAGGATGCTCACAGAACTGGTGGATTATAGTCACAAATTAGAGGAACATATGAAGGCTAAATTAATTGAAATGAAGGGAAACGCACAGGAAACCAATAGTGATGGAAAGGAAACTGGGACTCAAATCAATGGAATGGACCAGAAGGAAGAACGAAACATCCAACCAGAAAGGAATGAAGAAATGAGAATTCAAAAAAATGAGGAGAGGCTTAGGAACCTCCAGGACATCTTTAAACGTTCCAACATCCGGATTATAGGGGTACCAGAAGGGGAAGAGGAACAGCCACGAGTGGAAAACTTATTTGAACAAATAATAAAGGAGAACTTCCCCACTCTGGCAAAGGAAATAGACTTCCAGGAAATCCAGGAAGCTCAGAGAGTCCCAGAGAAGTTGGACCCAAGAAGGAACACACCATGGCACATCATAATTACATTAGCCAAGACGAAAATGAAGGAGAGAATCCTAGAAGCAGCAAGAAATAAGGGGACAGTCACCTACAAAGGACTTCCCATCAGACTGTCAGCTGATTTCTCAAAAGAGACCTTACAGGCAAGAAGGGGCTGGAAAGAAGTATTCCAAGTCATGAAATCCAAAGACCTACAGCCAAGATTGCTTTATCCAGCAAAACTTGCATTTAGAATGGAAGGACAGATAAAGCCCTTCTCAGATAACGTCAAGTTCAAGGAGTTCATCATCACCAAGCCCTTATTATATGAAATGCTAAAGGGACTTATATAAGAAAAAGAAGATGAAAAATATGAACAGTGGAAGGACAGCAAACTCACAGTTATTAACGACCACACCTAAAACAAAAGCAAACCAAGAGGACAGCTAGATCAGGCTGGAACCATAGAAATGAAGATCACATGGAGGGTTAGCAACAGGGGAGTGGGAGGAGGAGAAGGGGGGAGAAGGTACAGAAAATAGCACAGAGAGTAGGTAGAAAACAGGGGGAGGGCAAGAATAGTGGGGGAAATATAGAATCGAAAGAACTTGAGACACGTGGTTATAAACTAAGGGGGGGAGAATGGTGGGGGAGGGAGTGTGGGGATGGAGAGGAATGAAGGGGGGAATAGAAAAACTGTAATGGTATAATCAATAAAGTATATTTTAAAAAAAGAGTAGGCAAAGCTACGGACACAATATGGTGGTTCCTCAAAAAAATTAAAAACAGAATTACTATATGATCTAACAATTCTACTTCTGAGTATACACACAAAAGAACTTAAAGCAGAGTCTTGAAAAGACACTTATATACTCACGTTCAGAATAGTATTATTCACAATACCTAAAATGTGGAAGCAACCCAAGTGCTACCAATGGATGAACAGTTAAACCAAATAAGGCCTATACATACAGTATTATTCTGCCTCAAAAAGGAAGGGAATTCTGACACAAATTACAACCTGGATGAACTTTAAGAACACTATACTAAGTGAAATAAGCCAATCATGGGGAAAAAATATATGATTCCACTCATATGAAGTACTTAAAGTAGTCAAAATCTTAAGAGACATAAAGTAAAATGGTGGTTGTCTTAGACTGGTGGGAAAAAGAAATGAGGGAGTTACTGTTTAATGGGTATGGAGTTTCCGTTTCACAAGATGAAAGAGTTCTGTAGATAAATGGTGTTAATGGTGCCAAAACAACATGAAATGTACAACATGACTATATACGTAAAAATGTTTCACATAGTAAATTTTATGTTATGTGTATTATATGTTTTAACTTGGGGGGGGGTCAATCTCAAAAACTTTCATGCTGTATGATTCCATTCCAAAAAGTGCCATACTTTCTGGAGTCCATTATTGTATAATATTCTTAAAACAATAAAAATATAGAAATGGAGAAGACAGTGGTAGTCAGGAATTAAGAAAGGTATGGGAGTGAGAGGGAACTGAGTACGGCTATAACAGGGCACCATGAAAGATCACTGGAGTGACAGAATTATCCTGTATCTTGACTATATCAATGTCAACATCATGGCTGTACTGTATATAGTTCTGCAAAATTTCTACCACTGGGAGAAAGTAGGCAAGGTGTATGGGGGATTTTTTTGTTGTTGTTATTTCTTAGAGCTGCAATTAAAACTACAATTAGCCAAATGAAAAGTTTAATTAAAAACAGAATTCAAGTCCAGCTTCATGGTATTATACATAATATTCCACACCAAAAATCTCAATGCAAGGAGATTTAAAAGATATGCACATAATTTCCCAATAAAACATGCATACCACAATGCTAACAGCACCTAGGTACTAAAAATAACTTCAAAAAAAGATCATTAATACATCTATCTCACCAAATGATGGCAATGATGATTAAGACAGTACTAGGTCTCTCAAAAAGTTACACACAGAATTACCATGACTCAGCAATTTCACTCCTGGGTATATCCCCAAAATAATTGAAAGCAGGGACTCAGACACTTGTGCACTAAAATTTCCAACAGACAAAACGTGGAAACAAGACAGGCATCCATAAACAGGTGAATGGGTAAACAAAATGTGGTATGAACATACAATAGAATATTATTCAGCTATAAAAGAGATTAAGTTCAGATTCATGCTACAACAGTTAGAACAGAGGTTATCACAGCTGGAGAGAGGGAATAATGCAGAGTTATTGCTAAAGGTTTTTGTTTTAGTTGATGGAAAAGTTTTAGCTTAGATACTGGTGATGGTTATACAACATTGTAAATGTACTTAATGTAAATGAAATTGTAAACTTAAAAATGGTCAAAACTGGGAGAGGTAGAAAAGGGTATACGGGAAATAAATAACAATGAAAGATTTGACTTGGGGCAGTAGGTGTTTAACACAATACAATATTCAGATGATGCATTATAGAATTATATACCTGAAACCTATAATTTTATTAACCAATGTCACCCCAATACAAAAGAAAAATTGGTCAAAATTGTAAACTTCATGATATGTGCACTTTATCACCATAAAAGATAGTATCAGCATCCAGAACATATTTAGTGCTCATTATGTCAGGCACTATATGTCTTTTCAGTAAGATACAAGAATTACCTTATTTAAAAACCTATGAAATGGGTACTATCAGAATTCCCATTTTACAGTTGTGAAAGTAAAGCAAGAAGACAGTCTGAGTAACTAACACCAACTAATTGGAGATCTAGAATTTGTTTCCAGTCATAGTCTCACTCCTGGTACTACTTCTATAATTTTATTAATAGGTGATTAATATGATCAAAGAAAACCTCACTTCACTAATTCTTATTTGGGTAATAAATAAAAAGAAAATACGTTCTGGCTGTTGTGGCTCAGTGGATTGAGTGCCACCTGCAAAACAAAGGGTCACCAGTTCGATTCCCAATCAGGGCACATGCCTGGGTTGTGGGCCAGGTCCCCAGTGGGCAGAGAGTGAGAAGCAACTACACATCAATGTTTCTCTCCCTCTCTCCTCCTTTCCCCTCTAAAAATATAGGAAATATTTTTAAAAATAGTAATTGTTAAAAGTCAGTAACATTAAAAATTGGTGAATAAAGGAGATAGAAATGTACTCCCAAAAACCATGCTCAGTTTAAATCCCATGGAGTCCACAGCTGATAAAGAAAAAAGATACTAAATTAAAGTTTTAAGACCTGTGAAGTCAGATATTGAAGGCTATATTTCAGTAAAATATACTTTAGTACTATAATGTCTTTTTATCTAGTAAACTTTCTATTGATGTAAAAAAAATACATTCAGAAAAGCACAAAAAGTACCCAAAGTTCTCAAAGTATAAATGCTGTTTAATCAGCAAGAGACAACATTCTAGTACCCAGAGGACCCCTCTCCCCATCACTGTAAAGTTTTTTAAATGAAATAAGAGACACTACTCCTTTCCTTGTCAGTTAAAATGCAATAAAAATCTTCCAGCAAGGTTCTCTAAAGCCAGTCCAAATTAACATACCTAGCATTTCTTCTGATAATGATTTAAAAAAAGAAAAAATTAACTAATACTAAAAAAGAAAATGGGTACATTTAATACCCTTGCTGGTCCCATTATTGATATAAACTATTCCATTCCTAAAAATAATCCCATTCCATTACTGGTTCAGATTTGTAGCAGACACTATATTTTTACTTCACACTGAAGTCGAAGAGGTAATGAGGGACACAACATACCAACACTATCATGTATAACATTTTGCACCACTTAGGTTTCCATTCAAGGAAAAACATGAACTTGATACCACAAATCTCATTAACCATGTACCAACTCCAAATGAAAACTTCAGTGTGGAACAAAAGGTTACACTCAAGTAATTTCAGTATATAACTTTCAAGTCACCTTGAAATTGGCTATTTTCACCTTAGAGGAAGGCAACAAAATTATGGAACATATTTTGCAGGCTATCCTCTGCCAGTGAATAATAATCTAATTATAGACCTAGACAGTGATGCACTAAACTCCCACTCACTGTGTATCGACCAATACAAAGAGACATGACACCACTGGCCCTCAGAATTTTAAGACTTAATGAATGCTCTTTTTTTTTTATTCATTTCTAGAGAGAGGGGAAGGGAGAGGAAGAGAGAGAGAGAGGGAGAGGGAGAAGGAGAAAGAAAGGAAGAGAAACATTGATCAGTTGCCTCTCACACACCCCCAAACTGGGGACCTGGCCTACAATCCAGCATGTGTCCTGACTGGGAATCAAACAGCAACTTTTGAGTTCACGGGCCGGCAATCAACCCACTGAACCACACCAGCCAGGGCAGACCCCTAATTTTTAACAATCTCAAAGGTGATGGTAGATGGTAACTTGATTTTTAAGAGTTAATAACAATCTCTACTTCAAACATGATTCTGAGGACTAAATAAGCTAACAGAGACAAATCACCAAAATTAACTGAAATCATGACCTGTGAGTTTGGTGGTAGAACAGGATCACTAATGAGAAAGCAAGGCCTAGCCAAACATCAAGCACCTTACAGTTCAAATATGGGCAGTCACATCTGAAGATTCTAAAGTCTCTGATAACAACAAATACTAATGACAAACCAGTATTTTTAAAAAATCAATATAGTGTCATGACATCTTAAATTTCTGCATTTCCCTTTGTTTTTAAAGATTTTATTTATTTTTATTTTTAGAGAGCAAGGGAAAGAGAGAGAGAGAAACACTGAAGTGCAAGAGAGAAATCAATAGGTTGCCTCTCACTTGCCCCCAACTGGGGACCTGGCCCACAACCCAGGCATGTGCCCTGACTGGGAATCAAATCTGCAACCTTTCAGTTCACAGGCCGGTACTCAATCCACTAAGCCTCACCAGCCAGGGCATGTTTTTGATTTAAAAGAAAGGAGGCATCCACATATTTTTTAAAAAAAAAAATAGCAAAAGATAAATTTAACTTTCAAAGTAAATGGCTAGTCCTGGCCACGTAGCTCAGTTGGTCAGTGTCATCCTGCTATGCTATGGTAGTAGGTTCAATCTCCAATCAGGGTACACACAAGAAACCAATGAGCACATAAATAAATGAAACAATAAATCAATATTTCTCTCCTCTCTAAAAATCAATTTAAATATTATTATTTATTTTTTAAATATAGTTTATTGATTATACCATTACAGTTGTTCTATTCCCCCCTTCATTCCCCTCCACCAGCACACTCCCTCCCCCACCCTTCTCCCCCCTTAGTTTATAACCACGTGTCTCAACTTCTTTAGATTCTATATTTCCCCTACTATTCTCACCCTCCCCCCTATCTATTTTCTACCTACCATCTATGCTATTTTCTGTGCCTTCTCCCCCCTTCTCCTCCTCCCACCCCCGTTTCTAACCCTCCATGTGTTCTTCATTTCTATGGTTCCACTCCTGATCTAGCTGTCCTCTTGGTTTACTTTTGTTTTAGGTGTGGTTGTTAATAACTGTGTGTTTGCTGTCCTTTCCCTGTTGATATTTTTCATCATCTCTTTCTTATATAAGTCCCTTTAGCATTTCATATAATAAGGGCTTGGTGATGATGAACTCCTTGAACTTGACCTTGTCTGAGAAGCACTTTATCTGCCCCTCCATTCTAAATGCAAGCTTTTCTGGATAGAGTAATCTTGGATGTAAGTCCTTGCCTTTCATGACTTGGAATACTTCTTTCCAGCCCCTTCTTGCCTGTAAGGTCTCTTTTGAGAAATCCGCTGACAGTCTGATGGGTACTCCTTTGTAGGTGACTGTCCCCTTATCCCTTGCTGCTTCTAGGATTCTCTCCTTCATTTTAGTCTTGGCTAATGTAATTATGATGTGCCTTGGTGTGTTCCTTCTTGGGTCCAACTTCTTTGGCACTCTCTGAGCTTCCTGGATTTCCTGGAAGTCTATTTCCTTTGCCAGACTGGGGAAGTTCTCCTTTATTATTTGTTCAAATACATTTTCCACTCGTGGCTGTTTCTTTCCCCCTTCTGGTACCCCTATAATCCGGATGTTGGAACGTTTAAAGATGTCCTGGAGGTTCCTAAGCCTCTCCTCATTTTTTTGAATTCTTGTTTCTTTACTATTTTCTGGTTGGATGTTTCGTTCTTCCTTCTGGTCCACTCCCTTGATTTGAGTCCCATTTTCCTTTCCATCGCTATTGGTTTCCTGGACATCTCCCTTCATTTCAATTAGTTTAGCCTTCATATGTTCCTCTAATTTGTGACTAAGTTCCTCTAATTTGTGACTGTACTCTACCAATTCTGTGAGCATCCTGATAAATAGTGTTTTAAATTGGGCTTCTGAGAGGCTGGCAATCTGTTGGTCGCTTAGAGTTATTGGCTCTGGGACTTTGAGTTCTTGCACCATCTTTTGGGCTGTTCGTGCCTGTTAAGTAGCAGGAACGGAGCCCTAGGTTTTCACCAGAGCAGGGCAACTCAGTCGCTGGGCTGCGATGTTGTATGTGGGGGCGGGGTCAAAGAGGGACAATGCCTTCCCTCCGGCGCCTCCGCAACCCCCACCAGCACCGCAGGGCCACCGTCACCAGGGCCACGCGCCCTGCTCCACTGCACTCGAGTGTGCCGCCGCTGTCAGCCCTCCACCACTGGGTTCGCCCCCTGGGGCCTGCATGATCCGTCTCACTGCGCGCGAATGTGCGACCTTGGTCAGTCTGCCCCGCACCCCGACTAGGTCCGGGCTGCCTGCGCTCCTAGGTCTGTCCTTCCCGACCCTGCTCCGCTGCTGGCTCTGCTTCTCTTACCGTCCCGGTGAAGGGTTCATAGCTGTCGGACTTCCGTATAATTCGGTTTTCTGGTCTCTGGGTGTGTCTTAGTTCTCCAAAACTTTTGTTGTATCCAAACTTGGTTGTGGGAGAAGGCACAGAGTTTCCACCTATGCCTCCATCTTGGCGGAAGTCCCAATTTAAATATTTTTTAAATAAATCGCTGCAGTCCTAGCTCATAATCATATAATGAACAGGGAAAGTATGAAAATAACATAATGATTTCAAAATATGTGATGGGTTCAATTCTTTATATTACCAAATGAAAACCATTCAGTCTTTCAAATCATTCTGAAACACCTCCAGCAATGGGGGACCTACAGTGGCTTCTTCAAATGTTTAATCAATGTGACTCTGTCAAAAGACATCACCTGTTTTGTTCAGTTCTCCAGACAATTATGATATCCACTGGTCTGCTGCAAATCACTGTTTTATTCAAATTTAACTAATCCAGATTTCATAATTTTTACTCATTTAACTTTTCCACAAAGGACCTATTTTTTAAGTTCTGCTCATTTCCCGGACTCTTTCTGGAATTTGCCAAATACTTTCATGCCCTAAGAAGTTCAGAGTTAGATTTTTAAAAAATACTCTTTACTATTACAAGCATGTGATATGTGGTGCAAAGTATACATGCAAAATACAAGACTAACACACTATTATTGAGGCATCTACAATAAAGTTTTTCTTAAATTTCCAAATGTTTGCATAATATTTTTCATTATTGATTTGAGAGAGAGAGACAGGAAGACATCGATTTGTTATTCCATTTATTTATGTATTCACTGGTTGCTTCTTCTATTGTACCCGACTGGCGATCAAACTGCAACCTAGGCAGATCAGGATGATGCTCTAACCAACTGAGCTACTCAGTCAGGGTCTGCATAATTTTTATTAACTGTAATGAGTTAGCTTTTTGTGTTAAGTAACATTAATGATTAGCTACATGATTTGTATTGTTACCTACTAAAATTTCTCACTTTATAAGAGAAAATCACCCTATGAATCTGTGTCAATTTATAGCTTATAAAGAATTTACAAATCTTTCATCTTGTAATCCTTTGAAAAACTTTAAGGTAGATGGGACTTGACCACATTCATAACAATTCAAGAGAAATTTTGGTATAATGAAAAGTGCCCTGTATATGGTATCAAAGTGAGCCCAAATACAGGTAAATTTTTGGACTATCACTTAACTTCCCTAGAAAAAGCTCTCTCATGTCACAAGAGGAAAAATATCTACCTCAATGTTTTAAAGAGCACTGTGTAAGGTATATAAAGTATCTTAACAGAAGGTACTCAAATGACTGTATCCAAGCAAGTGTAAAACCAAAATGCAAATCTAGGCCTAACAACTACTTTTCTGCTTGCTTTTTCACAAGAAAAGTTCTCAAAGAGAATTCTATAATTGCCACTTCTACTCTGAAACCTTATATTCTCATTCCATCTCTCACTTCATACCTGTCTACAATCTAGCTTCGAATAAGTGAGAGACCACACTTGACAAGGTCATACCAATGAAATTCTTATTACCAATTCCAGAGGATACATGTCAATGATTCCCAAATATTTATCTCTGACCCTAACCTCTGAACTCCAGAATGCTACTATCTCCTATTGCCAAGTATAAAATCTCTATCTACATGGATATCTATCATCTCAAACTTAACCACATACAACTCATCATTATCCCACCAAACCTCCTCTACCCTCTAGTCTTCCCAAATTCAGTAAATTGTATTATTAATCTTCTAATTACTCAACTCCTCCTAAGAAAAGAGACATTACCTTTTTTTAAGCCTTTATTTTCAGAGAGAGGAGAAGGGAGGGAGAAAGAGAGGGAAAGAAACTTCCACGTGTGAGAGAGACATCAATCAGTTGCCTCTTGCACACCCCTAACAGCAGACCTGGTACACAACCCAGGCCTGTGCCCCACCAACCAGGAATCAAACTGGCAACTTTTAGGTTCCCGGGCCAGTGCTCAACCCACTTAGCCACACCAGCCAGGGAACCTGTCTTCTCTCCTATATTCCCAGCACCTAAAATAGTAACTAGCACATAGGAAGTATATTCAGTAAATATTTAGCAACTAAATGAATGAAGAATTACTGCCCACACTTCAAGAATTCAGGAGCAAAACTTAATTTCCCTGACCCCTCGAGTTCTTAACACTCCTTTCTTCTCATTTATTAATGTTTCTATTATAGTACCTGTCAGAATTTCTGCTGCCTACAGTAGTCATCAACAGCTACTATAATGGGAAGTTGGCACCTGCATCACTCAACACTGTTTTGTATATGTCGTCTGTACTCCATATGGACCTGATCTTTACAGTATAGAACCCTGGTATTTTTATTTAGTTAGTAGATTTCTGAATATTAATGTAGTCCTTGCTTTGGCTCTCCTGGTCTTACCCACTGGCTTCTCTTATGGAATATCAACTGCAAAGATTTTATATTCACAATTTAGGCTACCCATATTGGCTTACTTTGGCTCCAATGTGTGTATTTGGTTTATAATTTTCCTCAGCCTCCTAAAAAAGTTTTTTTTTCTTGTATATCCACTTACATGTCTCTCTGGTGCTGTGGCCCTTTCGGCACTTCAAAAATGTTACTACTTCATGTTTCAGTGACACTACCTAGAGCATTATGCTGTACACTCAAATTAGCTAGTGTTAGGAACACTCCTCCTGTGTGTCACTCTTTAGAGGGTACCATGGGCCATTTGATTTGTACCCAGAATTTTACCAAATTGCTACAGACCCAACTATCCACAATGTCCCAGAAGGCCAGTCTGTTAATATCTGTGTAGGAAAAGAGTGACATCAATTTTCTAGCTTCAGTTCATTCCACCAGAGTTCAGGGTCCAGTTACCAAAACCTCTTGTGGAGGGTCACTGGCCACCTAGGTTGTTCCTACTGACAAGAATGACCAGAACCTAAAGAAGCCATCCAGATATACTGACATCAATAAATTTATTGACACCATTATTTAGTGGATTTGGACACCATGAGAGAAACACCCAGAGTGACAAAATAATCATCCAATAGAGAAGAATGAATCAGCTAAGCTTATAGAACATTCTTTAGTGCTTCTAGATCTTCAAAGCTGCTGGGAGCACTTTATGACCCTGTCCCCTTCCTGTCAGATTAGTATAGAGTGTATACTAATCTGATCATACCCAGAAAGCAAACTACATCATACCCAGAAGGCAAAACAGATCAGGAACTAAAGTGAAGATTAGCAACATGCTTGGTCCCAAAGGACAAAGATCCTGTTCTGGTGATGCCACTGACAGGACTCCCTCCAAGTCATCACTTATAACATTTATAATAAAGGTCATCAAACACACATTCAAATTATTAATAGCTTTTGTAAATATTTCAGTAATTACATATTCCTACTTTATGTTTCCACTCTAACTTATTAAACTCTTATTCTAATATCAAACGTTCAGGCTACTTCTAATGTCTTGGATCCATAAATCTTTGTCCACATTATGTAGTATGCCATTTTTATACTTTGATAAAAGTAGAAAAATAAGGGAAGACAGAGATAGCTTAGGGGTGGGAATGGGAGAGATTTATTATGCACATTGTTATATCTTTGGAATTTTGTACCATGTGAATGTATTATCTTTTCAAAATAAAAATAAAATATCAAATATGTGATATTTTCATTGACTTTACTGGGGTGCCAGTGGTTAATAAAACCACACAAGTTTCAAGTGTACAACTCAATAAAATATCATCTGCATACTCAATTTAAATACCAAGCGCCAGCCTTGTCTAAAGGCATTACGGTATTGGCCAAAGACAGCCAAGGATGAGTAAAAGGACCAGGGCCCCAATTACAGCACTTTTGACATAAATGAATGATGTTCTCACAGAACCTTGCCTACAATTTAGCTGTTATTTATCATTTCAAAACTGCAAAATCAGCCCTGGCTGGTACGGCTCAGTGGATTGAGTGCCAGTCTACAAACCAAAAGGTTGCCAATTCAATTCTCTGTCAGGGCACATGCCTGGGTTATGGGCCAAGTTCCCAGCTAGGGGCATGTGAGAGGCAACCAGTTAGTGTATCTCACACACTGATGTTTTCTTCCTGTCTTTCTCCCTCCCTTCCCCTCTCTCAAAAAATAAACAAACATTTTTTTAATCTGCAAAATCATTTGCACAAGCACCAACAAAAAATATAGCCTAAGAACAATATTTTGAAAATATGAAAGCTTTTAAAACATGTCATAATAAATCTCTCTAAATATCTCTATTGAAAACTTTTATCTTTTTTTCTATAATACACCACAAAATGATCATTCACTTGTTTATTCAAAAACAGCAAGTCTCTATCACTTAAGATAACATTTTCCTTTGTTTGACTTAAATCTTCAGGTCAATCTTTTTCTTCAAAACAAATCTTAAAAAAGAAAGTTTACTGACTCAGAAAACTCTATTAGCATTGGAAATGTTCTGACCTGGGGTGTCACCTCTTAAAATCTCAGAATCTATTTGTAAAAGCTGTTCTGGTTTCATTTGGAATACCCAATCCTTGAAGTAGTTTTTTTTTAAATGAAAATAAAACATCTTAGGGTCAGGAAGCCTTCTTTAAAATCAATATTTCTATCTACAATACAAAGGAGGGGATAAAAAATTTTTGCTGAATGATGATAAGGAGGAAGAAGATAAAACAGCTAACATGCACTGAGTGTTTAAAGAACATTTCCCATGGATTATCTCTTTAATCCCTACAACAATCCTGGGAGACAGATTATTTCTTCCATTTTGGAAATGATAAAACACCCAGATTAATTATAAATAACTTGCCTCAGTTAACTACTAATAAGTGGCAAACTAATCTATCTAATCCAGCAGCCCCCAACCTTTTTGGCATCAGAGAAGACAGTTCATGGAAGACAGTTTTTCCACAGAACAGGGTTGGGAAGATGGTTTCAGGATGATTAAAGGGTATTGCAAGCAAGCTCATCTCTTGCTGTGGGGACAGGTTCTTAACAGGCCCGGACCAGTACCAGTCCATGGCCTGAGGACTGAGGTTAGGCAGACTAGCCTAACACCCAAGTCACTGCTCTTATCCACAATCCTCTATGTTTGAACCATAAACTGTTCTCAAATGCGTGAAAGCACCTTGTACTTTATAACAATGTTGAAAATATTAAGAAACAGTAAAGAAATGGAGAACACGAACCTTTGCTGTACACCAGAAGCAATAAAACAATTGACTACACTGGAATTCTTTCCGTTCAGAACATTTATGAGTAGAAAAATGTCAATGAAACAAAACTGATAACTGAAAAAATATTTAACTGATAAAATGGAAAAAGTTCCCCACATATGTTCCTGATATAGTTCTTTTAAAATAATGGTACAGTTGCCCTGGCCATGTAGCTCCACTGCTTGGAGTGTTGTCCCAATACACCAAGGTTGTGGTTTTGATCCCCGATCAGGGCACATGCAAGAATCAGCCAATGAAGACATAAATAAGTGGAAAAACCTGATATTTTTCTTTCTCTTTCTTAAATCAATAAATTTAAAAAAGTTTTAATTATGTAATGGATAACTGAGAAGAAACAACATCTAGATTTTTAGAGACAGATCATTCTCAAGCCTTCTGCTCATAAAATCTTAACTGCTGTAAGCACAAAAATACTTCAAATCAAATAGCAGTTTATTTTAAAGATATAAAGGCAGGCAACACTTTGTATCACGTATACTACTTTTTTCCCCNGGAAAAAGTTCCCCACATATGTTCCTGATATAGTTCTTTTAAAATAATGGTACAGTTGCCCTGGCCATGTAGCTCCACTGCTTGGAGTGTTGTCCCAATACACCAAGGTTGTGGTTTTGATCCCCGATCAGGGCACATGCAAGAATCAGCCAATGAAGACATCACGTATACTACTTTTTTCCCCTAGCATAAAGTATGTCAATTTTAAGTAAAATCACATGGAACCCGTTCTAACTTACTGACTGACCAACCCACTGACCAACTTTATTCAGACAAAACCAGGCAAATCTTAACATTAAGAAAGCCAATGAAAGCCTAATACACACCGCTGCTTTCATTTACCATTGGGGAAATACTTAATGGGAATCTTCCTGTAAACATTTCCAAAGTGATGAAAAAAATGCAAACACTTATTGCTTAGGGCCTGCATTAGACCTACTAGAAATCAAGTCCACTGTTGGCCACTGAAAATCCTTCAACGATGTTTGTCAAAATTCAAAGAGCCCTGGAAGGTGTGGCTCAGTGGATTAAGTGCCAGCCTGCAAACCAAAAGGTCACCTGTTTGATTCACAATCAGGGCACATGCCTGGGTTGCTAGCTAGGTCCCCAGTTGGGTGCATGTGAGAGACAACCAATTGATAGTTTCCCTCCCTCCCCTCCTCCTGCTCTAAAAATAAATAAAATCTTTAAAACTTTTTCAAAGAACTGTACATCTGAAAAGGGTACATTTTACTCAATGTAAACTGTACCTCAATAAACCTGACTTTTTAAAAATCTGACAAATACCATAAACATTTCAAAAATAATTACTTCATTCTCAATTTTAAAAAATATCTATTTTCTTTATGACATCCCCAAAAGCACAAAGCCAAGTTTGAAGGCTTTAAAAAACAAGAGGTTAAAGAAAAATAATGAACTTTCTCTTAATTTGTTAAGTTATAGGACTCTTACATGGCCATCTCAAGAAATAACTTGTCTTTCAAGAACTTGAATTGGCTTCTGGCCAAAGGTGTAAGTAGACACATTGTGCCTCTTTGCACAACCAAAAGAAGGACAACAAAAAATTTTAAAACAACCAGAACTGACAGAAAATCTAACTGAATGGAAGTCCACAACCCAGGAGCTAAAGAAGAAACATTCATCCAGACCAGTAGGAGGGGCAGAGATGAGCAACCAGGCAGAGGACTCACAGCAAGGTATGGCTGGTGGACCCCAAGAGGCGGCAGATTGTGGACTGGGTGGTCCCACATTCACTGCAGATAAACCTGGAAGAACAACTGGGGAGCAAGACAGTGCAACCCAGGGTTCCAGTACCGGGAAATAAAGCCTCAAACCTCTGACAGAAAACACCTGTGGGGGTTGAGGCCACAGTTGGAGAAACTCCCAACCTCACGGGAGAGGTTCACTGGAGGGACCCACAGGGTCCTAGAACGTACACAAGCCCACCCACCCGGGAATCAGTATCAGAAGGGCCCAATTTCATTGTAGGTAGTGGAGGAAGTGACTGAAAACCTGCACGGAGCAGAGCGGCATTGTTCTCTCTTGGACCCCTCCCCCACATACCGCATCACAACGCACATGGGTTGCCCCACCCTGGTGAACAACTAAGGCTCCGCCCCTTACTAGCAACAGGCACGCTGAGACAAAAAAAAAAAAGGTCCAAATGAAAGATCAGATCAAAGCTCCAGAAAAAATACAGGTAAGCAACAAAAATAGCCAACCTATCAGGTGCACAGTTCGAAACACTGGTGATCAGGATGCCCACAGAATTGGTTGAATATGGTTCAAATTAGATGAAAAAATGAAGGCTATGCTAAATGAAATAAAAGAAAATGTACAGAGAACCAACAGTGATGAGAAGGAAACCAGGACTCAAATCAACAGTGCGGACCAGAAGGAAGAAACATTCGACCAGAACAGAATGAAGAAACAAGCATTCAAAAAAAATGAGGAGAGGCTTAGGAACCTCCAAATCTCTAAACATTCGAACATCCAAATCATAGGGGTTCCAGAAGGAGAAGAGGAAGAGCAACAAATTGAAAACTTATTTGAACAAATAATGAAGAACTTCCCCAATCTGGCAAAGGCAATAGACTTCTAGGAAGTCCAGGAAGCTCAGAGAGTCCCAAAGAAGGTGGTGGACCCAAGGAGGAACACACCAAGCCACATCATAATTACATTACCCAAGGTTAAAAATAAGAGGAGAGAATCTCAAAAGCAGCAAGAGAAAAGGAGACAGTTACCTACAAGGAGTTCCAATGCATTAGACTATCAGCTGATTTCTCAGAAGAAACCTTGCAGGCAAGAAGGATCTGGGAAGAAGTATTCCAAGTCATGAAAGGCAAGGACCTACATCCAAGATGACTCTAACCAGCAAAGCTATCATTTAGAATGGAAGGGCAGATAAATACTTCCCAGATAAGGTCAAGTTAAAGGAGTTCACCATCACCAAGCCCTTTCTATATGAAATGTTAAAAACAAACTAAGCAAACAACTAGAACAGGAACAGAATCACAGAAATGGAGATCACATGGAGGGTTAGCAAGAGGGGAGTGGGAGGAAGAGAGAGGGGGAAAAGGTACAGGGAATAAGTAGCATATATGGTAGGCAGAAGATAGACAGGGAAGGTTAAGAATAGTATAGGAAATGTAGAAGCCAAAGAACTTATATATGTGACCCATGGACATGGACTACAGGGGGGGAATGGGGGTAGGAGGGGGTGTACAAGGAGGAGGGGAATAAAGGGGGAAAATGGATCAACTGTAATAGCATAATCAATAAAATATTTATTTTTAAAAACTTGAATTGTCTCAACTGCATTCAATTCAAAATAAGGCAATCTATACAATCACTAAGTATTGCTACAAAAGAACTGTATGTGATATGGCAGTTTAAAACTCTAAGAAAGAATTTTTAAAACCTACATTTTTGATTGAGCGCGGGCCTGTGAATCACAGGATCGAGGTTCAATTCCCAGTCAGGGGACATGCCTGGGTTGCAGGCCACTTCCCAGCAGGGGACTCACGAGAGCCAACCATACATTGATATTTCTCTCCTTCTCTCCTTCCCTTCCCCTCTAAAAGATAAATAAATAAATACATAAAAATAAATGTTTAAAAAATCCCTACATTTTATCATCCAACATGAGAAACCAGATCAAATCAAATTCCCCAAGTTTATACCACATGAGCTACAAATCAATTCCATGAAAAGCAGATATAGAAGTAAAATGATGCTATTACTACATTACAGAAAGTGAAGATATTTTCTAAGTTATCTATAAGAATTTAAATGAAACTGAAGTCAGCTTCAAGCATGACGGAGTAATAAAATTAGGCTAATCATTTAACAAACATTTATTATATATTTATTCTGTGCCAGGCACTGTTCTAGGAACTGATAACAATTCAGCAATTAACTAAAATAAAACAAACACCTGACTGGTATAGCTCAGTGGATTGAGCACGGGCTGTAAACCAAAGGGTCACCAGTTCAATTCCCAGTCAGGACATATGCCTGGACTGCAGGCCAGGTCCTCTGTAGGGGGCATGTGAGAGGCAGCAACACATTGATATCTCTTTCTCCTTCCTTTTCCCGCTCTCTAAAAATAAATAAATAAAATCTAAAAAACAAACAAAATATATTCCATTTCACTAAATATGTTTTCTTTCCAATACAAATATACAAAAATAATAAACTTTACATAGTCCAATTATTCAGTCCCTAGTACCTTCAGAGACTCAGTGGAATTTCAACAAAACTCAAACTTATGTCCTAAGCAATAAACAGTAGTCCTCAATCCACAGGGGATATGTTCTAGGACTCCCAGTGGACAACTGAAACCACGGATAATAATGAAACCTGAAACCCATATATACTATGCTTTTTCTATATATACGCACCTATGGAAAAGTTTAATTTATAAATGAGGCACATTAAGAGATTAATATTAATAACTTAAGAAACTTGCAAACACACTATATGACTAAGTCATTCTACTAAAAAGGTACTCGAGAGAAATAAAAACATAAGTTCAAAAGGTACTCGAGAGAAATAAAAACATAAGTTCACAAAAAGACTAACAAGAAAAATTTCATTTTTTAAATTTGTATTTTATTAAATACAAATTTCATGGAATAATTTCATGGAATTATTTTTATTTTATTTTATTTATTTTATATTACATATTTTGTGTTTTATATTTTATATTATTTATTTTATTTTATTCATTTCATTTCATTTCATTTTTTTGAAGGAGGGAAAGGGAGGGAGAAAGAGGGAGAAAAACATCAATGTGTGGTTGCCTCTCATATACCCCCTACTGGGGACCTGATCCACAACCTAGGCATGTGACCTGACTGGAAATTGAACCAGTGACTCTTTGGTCCTCAGGCCTGCACTCAATCCACTGAGCTACACCAGCTAGGGCACAAGAAAAATTTCTGACATGTCCTAAATTAAATTTCAGCAGGCTGGAGGGTAAAAGGAAGAGGTTAACAGGTTGGTTAATCAGTTAACAGAGCCACAGGTCAAAACCTCATTCCTGAATGTACATTAAAACTTTGAATCAACCTCCAGAGGGCTATCTAGAAGTTTTTTTGTCTTTTTTTTTAAAGCCAACCCCCACATGCCACAGCATCTTGCTTATGCATGAACGAACTTTCAGGACTCTTGCCCACAACCAATACAGAAAAGTCTTCTTTATACACTATCTACCTATCCTGAATTGCCCCCATCTCACCTTTTCCCACCCTTTTTATCTAGAGCCAATGTAAACTGTTTCAAAACAACTTACTGTATTTTGATGTGTATAATGCACACTTTTTTACACAAACTTTTAAAAAGATTTTATTTATTTATTTTTAGACAGAGGGGAAAGAGGGGAGAGAGAGAAGGAAAGAAACATCAACATATGGTTGCCTCACACACGACCCCAACCCAGGACTTGGCCAGCAACCAGGCATTGCCCCGACTAGGAATAGAACCAGCGACCTTTTGGTTCACAAGCTGGTACTCAATCCACTGAGCCACAACAGCCAGGCTTTTACACAAAGTTTTGAGGGAGAGATAAGGATGCTCATTATACATGGGTAGTACTAATTTCATATCTATATACATGTTTTTCTTTTATTTATGCTTATGTGTTAAAAGTGTAACTCTAGAAAGCAATAACAATATCACATGCAAAATAATACCCTGGCCTAGGTTTTGTATCTAAATATAAATAAGTAAATAACTGAATTTAAAAACTAAATTGAAAGATTTTTTCCTGAAAGTTTGGGCCAAAAATATGGGTGCACACTATACATGGGAGTGCATTATACATGGCAAAATACAGTACATCTTTCTTTAAAAAAAAATAGAAGGAAAAAAGAAAAATATAGAATACCTCACAAATACCCCACAAATCTGTGGGCCTTACAGCAACTCTTCTCAGACCAAAAATGCAACAAACACCCTTTCAAGAGGAAAGAAAAATAAACTTTTCATTCTTTTTTAAAAAAGACCTTATTTATTTTTTTTTAGAGAGAGGAAAGGAGAGAAACAGAGGGAGAGAAATATCAATGTGAGAGAGAAACATCTATGAGCTGCATCTCGTACATGCCCCAACTGTGGACACAACCTACAACCCAGGCATGTTCCCTAACCAGGAATCAAACCAGTGACCTTTCACTGAGGGAGGACACACAACCATCTAAGCCACAATGGTCAGGAAAATTTCCATTCTTAAACTGATTAACAGGGATTTCTAAGAAACAGTTAAGAAAATTAAGACTCATTTACATACTGAATTCTCCTAAAATTAAAATTAAGTCTCAAACTTCAGAACACATATATATGACAATAGTAACTGGATGACTAAATACACCTAAGTATTCTAAACTTTTAACTATCAAATGTCAATCTAATACCTGCTTATCTAGTTTCTAAAGTCTGTAGATACTAACCAGCAGTGAAGAAAAAGAGAGACAAGAACCCAGCAATCTTATTTACTCATCAAACTATATCCTCGACATGCCTACAACTCAGAATATACTTAAAAGTGGTTAAGAAGCAACAAGCTCACACCTGTAGGGTCTCCATGCAGCTGCATGCACCAACTCCTGCTCCAGCCACATGCAACCCTGTAGCTTCATGGTGACCTACACTCTGGGACACAGGTGACAGCCTCCCCACCAGTTTCTGATGGAGAAAAGGGAAAAGCCACCAAGGCTGGATATAGCATTCCCCTCACAGGCCTGACTCAGAAAAATCACAAGATGAAGGCGCAGGTAAACACAGCTGGCCTCCTGGCCCGCCTCTTTGCATAATCACAGCAAAAATTACAACTAAACCACAAAACAACTATCACCCAAAATCATCAGAAAATCGAGCACTATGGAAGTCTAACAACCAAGCAATTAAAGAAATCACATCCACTCAAATGGGTAGGAGGAACAGAGAAGTGGAGAGGTGGAATGAGAGGTCCCACATCCACATGTAGTATGGATAAAAATTGGGAGGGAAACCTCAGGAGCAAGGGATCCCAGCCCCACACCAGACCACCCAGCCCAGGGTTCCAGCATCAGGAAGATAAGTCCCCATAACTTCTGGCTCTAAAAACCAGTGGGGGTTGGGATTGCAGACGGAAGAAACTGCGGGATTCTCAGATGTCTCCTCTGAAAGGGCCCACCATGGACTTAGGACTTAAGCAGAAGCACATCCTCTGAGCTCCAGCACTCAGGTAGCAGCTGGAAGGGCACTAGTGGCACCCAGGGAGAAAGTGTCTGGCATCGGGGCAAATGCCAGAGGACAGCTTCCTCCCAGAAAAAACTCCAGGGGTCAAGCAGCAGCTATCGCCCCTTTTCTGAACCCTGCCACACACAAAGCCACAGAGCAGAGACACCATATCTGAGACTCCATCAACCTGGTTCACACAAGATGCCCCATCCCAGTGATTACCTAAGGCTCTATCCCATCCAAACTATGGGTGTGCTTTTAAATAGTAAAGCACATTGCTAAGACAGGGAGTCAAAACAGCTCTACCTAACACACAGAAACAAACAGAAGGAGGCTGCCAAAATGAGGAGATAAAGAAACATGGCCCAAATGAAAGAACAGAATAAAACCCCAGAATAAGAACTAAACAAAATGGAGATAAGCAACCTATCAGATGAAGAGTTCAAAACACTGGTTATTAGGATGTTCAAGGAACTCATTGGGCAATTCAACAGCATAAAATAGACCCGCACAGAAATGAAGATCACACTAAGATAAAGGAAAATTTACAGGGAGAATCCTGGATGAAGCTGGAAATCAAATCAATGATTTGGAACAGGGGTGTCAAACTCATTTTTATCAGGGGCCACATCAGCCTCATGGTTGCCTTCAAAGGGCTAAACATAATTTTAGGACAATATAAATGTAACTACTCCTTAACTAGGGGCAAGGAGCTTTGCACTGCCGCTAGGTAGAAACAAGGTGCCAAGCCAGATAAAATTCGGTGGAAAGCCAGATTTGGCCCGCAGGCCTTGTGTTTGCCCACTGTGATTTAGAACATACAATCAGAACAGCAGGAAGAAAAAAAGAATAAAATAACAAGGATAGGGCAAGGAGCCTCTGGGAAAACTTCAAAATGTACCAACATTCAAATCATAGGGGTGCCAAAAGAAGAGAAAGAGCAAGACATTGAAATAAGTTTATTTGAAAATATAATGAAAGAAAACTTCCTTAATTTGGTGAATAAAATAGATATCCAAGTCCAGGAAGCAGAGTCCCAAACAAGGGACTCTGGACACAAAGAGGACCATGCCAAGACATATCATAATTAAATTCCAAAGGTTAAAAATAAAGAGAGAATCTTAAAGGCAGCAAGAAAAAAGCAGAGAGGTACCTACAAAGGAATCCCCATAATACTGTCAGCTGATTTCTCAAAAGAAACTTTGCAGGTAAGAAGAGACTGATAAGGAGTATTCAAAGCAATAAAAAGCAAGGACCTATAACCTAGATTACTCTATTCAGCAAAGCTATCATTCAGAATCAAAGGGCAAATAAAGTACTTCCCAGACAAGGTAAAGCTAAAGGAGTTCATCATCACCAAACCATTATTATATGAAATGTCAAAGAGACTTGTTTAAGAAAAAGATTAGAGGACTTCTGGCCCAGATGGAGGCCTAAGAGACACACTGTGCCTCCTCACACAACCAAAATAAGGACAACAATTTAGAAACAAAATAACAACCAGAACTGACAGAAAATTGAACTGTATGGATAAAGTGGAGAACCAAGGAGTTAAAATAGATACATTCATCCAGACCGGTAGGCAGAGCAAAGTTGGGCGGCCAGGCAGAGAGGGGTTGCAGCACAAAAAGCGGTGGCACCAAGCATGCAAGTCACCCTGGGTGTCCAGGCGGCAGCTGGAAGACCCCGGGCAATGGGCAGACCCAGCCAGGGGCGGACTGAGAAGCGAGGCACTGCGAGCAAGGAAGCTGACTGACCGGGCGGTCCCACATTCACATGCAGATAAACCACGCAAAACTGGGGAGCAAGACAGACTGTGCAAATCAGGGTCCCAGGGCAGGGAAATAAAGCCTCAAAACACTGATTGAAAACACCTGTGGGAGTTGAGGCAGCCAGAGGGACTCCCAACCTCACAGGAGAGAGGCCCACAGGGTCCTAGAACATACACAAGCCCACCCACACAGGAATCAGCACCAGAAAGGCCCAGTCTGCAGGGGGGAAGTGGCAGAAGGACCGAAATTCAACAGAGCAGGCGGCATTGTTCCCTCTCAGACCCTGCCCCCACAAATAGCATCACAACCCAGCAACTGGGTTGCCCCACCCTGGTGAACACCTAAGGCTCCGTCTCTCATACATAACAGGCACAACAAAACAAAAAAAAAATGGCCCAAACGAGTGAACAGATCAAAGCTCCAAGCAAATACAACTATGTGACCAAGAGAGCGCCAACCTATCAGATGCACAGTTCAAAACACTGGTGATCAGGATGTTCACAGAATTGGTTGAATTTCGTTGCAAATTAGATGAAAAAATAAAGGCTACACTCACAGGGAACCAATAGTAATGGGAAGAAACTGGAACTCAAATCAATGGAGGGTACCAGAAGGAAGAAAACAACCAAACAGAAAAGAATGAAGAAACATGAATTCAAAAAAATGAGGAGAGGCGTAGGACTCTCCAGGACAACTTTCAATATTCCAACATCTGAATCACAGGGGTGCCAGAAGGAGAAGAGGAAGAGCAAAAAACCAAAAACTTATTTGATAAAATAATGAAGAACTTCCCCAATCTGGCAAAGAACTAGACTTCCAGGAAGCCCAGGAAGCTCAGAGAGTCCCAAAGAAGGTGGACCCAAGGAAGCATACACCGTGGCACATCATAATTACACATTACCCAAGATTAAAGATAAGGAAAGAATCTTAAAAACAGCAAGAGGGTAGGACAGAGTTAGCTACAAAGGAGTTTCCATAAGACTGTCAGCTGATTTCCTAAAAGAAATCTTACCGACAAGAAGGGGCTAGAAAGAAGTATTCCAAGTCATGAAAGGCAAGGACCTACATCCAAGATTGCTATATCCAGCAAAGCTATCACTCAGAATGGAAGGGCAGATAAAGTGCTTCTCACATAAGGTCAAGTTCAAGGAGTTCATCATCACCAAGCCCTTATTATATGAAATGTTAAAGGGACTTATCTAAGAAAAAGAAGATCAAAAATGTACAGTAAAATGGCAGCAAACTCACAAATATGAACAACCACACCTAAAACAAAAACAAAGCAAACAACAGAATAGGAACAGAACCACAGAAATGCAGATCACATGGAGGGTTATCAACACAGGAGTGGGAGGGGGAGAGAGGAGGAAAAGGTACAGAGAATAAGTAGCATAGATGGTAGGTAGAAAATAGACAGGGGGGAAGGCAAGAACAGTATGGGAGATGTAGAAGCTAAAGAACTTAAGACACGTGGACACAAACTAAAGGAGGGGAATGTGGGTGGGTAAGGGTGTGCAGGGTGGAGGGGAATGAAGGAGGGTAAAAGAGACAACTGTAATAGCATAATCAATAAAATATATTTTAAAAAATAAATAATCTTTAAAAAATAAAGATTAAAACTATGAACTTTAAAATAACAATAAATTCACAACTATCAACAACTGAATCTAAAAAACTAAGCAAACAAAAAGAACAAGAACAGAATCACAGATATGGAGGTCATCTGGAGGGTTATCAGTTGCGAGGGGAAAGGGGGAAAATTGGGGAAAAGATGCAGAGATTAATTAAGTACAAATCGATAGGTACAGAACAGATAGGGAGGTGTTAGACACATCATTTCTCTCAAAGAACTAAATGCACGACCCATGGAAATGGGAGGGAAGCGGGTAAATATTGCCAGAGGGAATGGAAGTACTGAGTGGAGGGGGCAGACAGGGGAAAACTGGACAACTGTAATAGCATAATTAATAAAATATATTTTTAAAAAAGAAAAGAAACACAAAATAAAATGTGGTCGAGAGAAATGACATTTGGGTAAAATCTATAAAATACAGGGGTAGGCAAAGGTAGGTTTACATTTGTTCATATGGAAAAATAATACAAGAATAAATACTAGGACGCTGACAAAACAGCTCAAGTATTGATAACCAAGGAAATCTGTCACGATTTGAGAAGCTACAGAAAAAGAAGTAGAAGTGCGTCCATTGCGAATTTTGTGATGCTCACCACATGATGTCAAAGTATTCTTCCATTTATCCAACCCAAGAGGAACTAGAGGCAGTCCAGAACGTGGTGTTCCATACAGAGCATGTTCTTAAAGCTGTGTCCAACTGAATTAATTAATGAGCAGGAGAAAGGCAGCAGTGAGCATGCTGAGTCTTAGAACTTGGATGTGTCCTCAGAGGACAACACCAAAGAAGGGACCAGGGAACATTACACAGAGCACATGACTAGTAACCTGTAGGGCATGATTCATGTTGGAGTAGCTAGACCTGGAGCTGGTGCTGCTATCCAAGAAGGAGTCCATGACTGCCCTCCTGGACAAGATGGCTGACAACTTGACAATCTAGCTCACCGTCATTACAGAAGACAACAAAATACTCCGAATCTGCTGATGATGCTGCAATAGTGATAAAAAACACAAAAGAGCCTCCACTGTCCCTGACCATCCACCTGATACCCCCCATTGTCAAAGAAATAGAAAAAGTATTAGCTGGAGAAACGCTATTAGTCAAGGACCTCCTGGACCTCCTGGACATCCTGGACAGGTAGAAATGGCCCCTGAAGCCAATTAAAAGAGCACCTGTGCCTGTCAGAGGTGGACCAAAATTTGCTGCTAGGCTGCATAATCCTGGCTTCAGTATGGGAGGCCCCGTGCACAACGAAGTGCCCATGCCCCCAAACCTTTGAGGGTAGGGAAGAAGAGGAAAACATCTGTGGCCAAGGAAGAGGATTTGGTGGTGCCAACCATGGAGGCTACATGAATGCTGGCACTAAGTATGGCATCTACGGGTATGGAAGCAACTTGGCAACAATTAGCTACAGACAGTTCTACAGCAATGGAGGGCATCCTGGGAATGGTGGTGGTAGCGGACGCAGTGGTAGCTCCTCCCGTTTTTAGCTCCTACCACCAAGGCAACAGCTACAACCTCTCCAGAAACATGCCAGGAATAGGAATCAGCCACATAAGGGCCAGCAAAAGCCCCTCCTAGGGTTCAGGCTACTAATTCCACCCAGACTAGCAGCAGTCCTACAACCAGAGCCAATACAGCAACTATGGCCCCCTGCACAAAAACAAAAAAGTCACAGTCATGGCCAAGACAACTACTCCTCCTTCTCCGACTCCTACAGCTCCTCCAAAGGGCAGCTGCCACTCTGACTACAGCTAGGAGAGCAAATTCAACTACAGTGGTAGCGGACTCCAAAGCAGCTGGAACAGCTATAGTTTAGGTAGCTCACCTACAACCCAGGTTCACAGAGGGGGCTACAGAGAAGGTTCTGCGGTGGCTCCTCCTATCAAGGCAAACAAGGAGGTAATGGTCACAGTGAACTATAATTTCCCAGCATCCAACCAGAATTACAATGGCTCTCCCAGCTCCTACCAGTCATCACAGGGAGGTTACAGCAGAAACGCAGACCACAGCATGAACTACAGGTAAAGCCCTGAGAGTGAAGATTTGTAGCTTCTGCACTTACCCCTCCTCACTGTAAGATTTAGTTTTATGCATCGCAGTTAATATGTCTGCGGCCCCTCTAGGTCCCCTTGACCTACCCCATCCATATTGCCATGTTGTGATGTACAGCTGGTGACTCTGTGACCCATATTTAGCTGTTTTGGGGACTCTACATCTTCAGAGGTTTGTTAGTTACCATTACAAATAACTCTGTCCAAGTCAAGTTCTGAGTTCAGTATTCTTCTAATTTACAATCAGTTAGTTAACCCAGTTTGGTTTGAAATAGCTACAGAAGGGATACTTCATCTGTTAATGCTATTGTGGAGTCAGTTAAACAAGCTTTCTGTATTTTAATGCTTTAGTGTTTCAGTTTTATAAGTGAAATGGTTTTTTCCCAAAACCACTGGGAAAGAGTCGGGGGGCGGGGGGTGTTGTATGTCTGGATCATTCAGACAGTACAGCTGAATGTAGACATATAAAAAAACCAAATAAACAAAAATACAAGAAAAAACTGTTTCACATGTAAACACACCATTGCCCACTACCTGTATGCTCTATATCTACACCTCTAGGTTCTAGTTCTGGATCAAGCAATTGACCAATCGCATTACTCTGGTCCAGAAGTCACAAACTTGAACACATGAATCAGCCTGGTGAAAAATAAAAAGGCTATTACTGTGCTGAACTGAAACTGCTTAAAAGATTTACAACTCAAGCACACTTTCCCTCCCAGGAGCATGCCTGTGCCCTTCCCTTTCTTCCTCTTCTCCCCCTACAAGCATCAAACTCCTACACTCCAAGGGACCTCACAAGACTTGCAACAAGAGGAGCAACAGGCAGCAGCAGCTTGTCCAGGGCTAACCAACCCCCTGATCTTGTTCCCAGAGCCCCCTTTTCTCTGATTTCCAATGAAAGGACAGTAGCCCTGGCCTGGATGACTTCTTTCTCATAACCTTTGTAAAGAAGCAAGAAGCCCTGCCCAGGCTATCTCATGTTGCTTCTTCTGTCCTAGGCCCTTCCTTGTTTCACTGCCCCAGCTTTAATAAATATACTCTCAAAATTAAAACTTAAAAATTAAAAACAATTTATGTCCTGGCTGGTGTGGCTCAGTGGACTGAGTGCCAGCCTATGACTGGAAAGGTGGCAGATTCAATTTCCAGTAGGGCACATGCCTAGGCTGAGGACCAGGCCTCCTGTTAGGGGCATGCAAGAATCAACCAACTGCCCTTTCTCTCACACATCAATGTTTCTCTCCCTCTCTTTCTACCTCCCTTCCCTTCTCTCTAAAAATGAATAAAATCTTTATTAAAAAAGATTTACAGTTCAAGTTTACAATACACTTTGTTAAACAGCTCTGTTAAATGCCTATGCACATAAAAAATTAAATTAGATCCCTGCCTGATATCATATACCAAAAAAATTTTTTTCCAGCGAGAAGAATCAAAACCTAAATGTAAAAAAAAAAGTCTGAAACTTTTAGAAAGAAATATGGGAGACTCAATGATCTCAGGATATGAAATAGATTTCTTAAATAATACACAAACACAAACAATTAAGAAAAATAATGATAGATTCAATAATCACTTTTATTCAAAACAAACCATATAAAAATTAACAGATAAGACATAGAGAATAGAAGATTTTTGCAATTCACTTATAAGACATAACCAGAATATAAAATCAACTCCTAAAATCAAATTATAATGACAACCCAATTGAAAAGGTAGGAGAGGGAACAGCCCATTCATGAAAACATGAATAGTTATTCAACATTTGAAAACATGCTCTATCTCATAATTAATCAAAAAACTAAAATTAAGACAATGTGGTATCATTTCACACTCATCTGATTGGTAAACATGTAAAAGATCTGACAATTTCAAGGATCATGCATGGTTTGGTAACAGCAAATTCTGATTCTAGTGCTAAAAAATGCTAAGTGGTACATTTTGGGGAAGCAACTTAGCAATAATTCCATAACCTCCAACCCAGTAATTCTATTTCTAAGTAATTTACCCCAGAGAACTTCATTCCAAACTTAGTACACATACAGACACACTGCAAAAACACTTACCCTTACTGCCTGCAATACAACCTGACACTGTCCCACCCCATTTTAATTCCTAAACTGATTTCCCAATCCCTTAATGGCTTCCAACATGCAGTTTGAAAAACCTGACAAAGGCCTTAAATATGCGCACAAGGATTCCCAATCAGAAATGTTCAATGTAGTGACAAGAGAAAAAAATCCGAGACCTCCTAAAGTAAATTACAGCAGGTGGGGAGAGTGAGAGACAAGAGTAGTTAACTAGTTAACAGCTGTGGGCCAACTAACACTAGACTTGCTCACATTCCTGACTGTACCTTGGAGCTTTGAATAAATTTCTATAGAGACCACCAGGTGCCACAGCACCCTGCTTATGCATGAACTTCCAGGACTTGCCCAGCACCAATCAATAGTAAATATTCTTCCTTAAGGACTATGCACCTTCCTTAAGAACAGCCTCTCTTCATCTTTCCCACCCACTTATCTGTAGCCAATGCAAATTCTTTCAAAACAACTTAAACCTTTCTTCCTCAAAACATAATTTATATACAGGGATGGGCAAAAATAGGTTTCCAGTTTGAAGTACACAAGTTGTTCTTGTATTACTGTATATTAATCATTGTATTATTGTATAACTATTATATTGTATTGTACTAACTGGAAACCTACTTTTGCCCACCCCTGCATATAAAAGATCCTATGAACTCAAGGGCAGAGGACATGCTGCCTTCTCCATCTAGCCCTGCTGCCAATGGCTTAGACTGCACCCCCAGGACCTGTTCTTTCCTGGCTAGCATTTGGCTCAATAAACCCTTTCTTTCAGAAAAGCTTTCTGCCATGAAAAGATCTGCCACAAAACACTCATCCTTACTACCTGCAATACAATCTGATACTTTTCTATCTAGTATTTTAACAGTAGCATTGTTTTTAAGGAAAAAATGGAAACAATGTAAATACCTATCAACATGAGAATTTAAACTGGCTGTATTCTTACAATAATGTAACTATATATAGCAGAAGGATATGATGACAATAATAAAGTTGAACCATATGAAAACTGCCATTTTTGTGGTTAAAAATGGTAAAAGATCTACTTCATATGACCCTAAAAAGCAAGATTCATTAAAAAAAAAGCAGTTACAGTATAGGCAGAAAACTGTTTCCATAAAGTTTGAAAATGTGCAAAACAGTATTATAATCTGTTTGTAAATATATTCCTATGAAGTAATTACATAAAAACAGGTGTTAGGAATGATCAGCAACATTCAGGATAATCATTACTTCTGGGAAGTAAAATACAATCCAGAAGATGCTTCAGCTGTATTTTCTCTTTCTACTTTTTCTTCAAAAAATGGGAAGTATGGGGAAATGTTCAGATTTAGATTTGATTTATTTATTTTTAGAGGGAAGGGAGGGAGAAAAACATCAATGTGTGAGACAAACATGGATCTGTTGGCTCTCGCACCTGCAATGGGGACCTGGCCCACAAAACAGACACAGACCCTGACTGGGAATCAAACCAGCAACCTTTAGGTTCACAGGCCAGCGCTCAATCCACTGAGCCACACCAGCCAGGGCAGAATGTGTTAAGATTTAATATAGTATGATAGATATATGGATGTTAATTATACTGAGTCTCTGCTCTGTATGTTTGAAATATCATAAAAATAAAAAAGTTTGTGTTAGCCAAATAAAACACACATATGCAACCTAATTCAAACCAACTCTCTCAGAAAATCTCTTTCCTTAGCTTAAAATGTTAATGTTTAGCCCTCAACTTTTTTAAACTAGGACCTCTAGTCAAAAACAAAAATAGCACCCTGGCTGGTGTGGCTCAGTGGATTGGAGGCCAGCCACTGTATTGGAGGCCAGCCTGAGAAAGGTTGCCAGGTCGACTCCCAGTCAGGACACATCCCTGGGTTTCAGGCCGGGTCCTCAGTTGGGAGCATGCAAAATGCAACTGATCCACAAACATCAATGTTTCTCTCCCACTCTTTTGCCCTCCCTTTCCCTCTCTCTAAAAATAAATAAAAGTAGAACAAATCAATGTTTCTTCCTCCCTCCCTCCCTCTCAAAAATCAATAAATTAAAAAAAATTAATTCTATTGTTCTGTGGTCATCCATTAAAAAGCTTTGAAGTGTCCTTTCTCATAGGTATTTCCCCCCTGCCTGAGGATATTTTGGCAGCTTCCAGAATTTAGCTTCCTCTTTCCTCTGTCAAGACTTAGTATATGCCCCCTCTAATACACCGTATACTCCAAAACAGGAAGGTCAAAACCATGGGTTACATGAAACAAATACCCTATTTAATCTATTCCTTAACTTCCAAAACTGAATATGAAAAGTAATCAGGTAGGTTAACCATTCCTAAAAAATAGGTCCTAGAATATCAATCATTAAATAAGGAAAATATATAATCATTATCTTATTAAATAAAGGATGAGCTAGAAAATATACACCCAGATGACAATTTTATACTATAAATTTTCAAGTTTATATTCCACAAAGACTTTGAAAAGGTTATTCTTAACAAAGTTAAAACACTTTACTCACTAGTAACCCCAACAGAACAAGATCCAATTTAGGTTTTAAAGAGACTGTTTACTCAAGACCTGCTATATACCAAGGTTGCTATTCGATATGAAGAAAGCTGTATACTCCTTACCCTCAAGAACTAGATAGCCACTGAAAAGTCACCGGATCCTATTTTAGCAGAAGTGGCAGATCATACTGTTTTCAAGCTCCAAGTAGGGAAACAGGGGAGCAGCTCTAAAGGAATACTCAGAAGAACAATTAGAGAACATATGCCCCAAAGTAATTCTAAATTATATCGCCCAGTGAGACAGAATATTTTCCAGGAAATGTTTAACAGCCAAACAGATAAAGATTTTTTTTAAAGGTGGCAATGGCATGTTGACTCTAGATCTCACCAACAACCACATTTCTGATGAGAGTTTACATTGCTGTGACCTTTCTGGATGGCAGTCAGACAATATACATCAAAATGAAAACCATATCAACCCAGTAATTAGATTCTTAGAAAGTTACTCTGAAGAGTCATTAGCAGCAGCCACTACCCTCTATCCTGCCCACTCTCTGCATCTCTTGAGAATGTACTATCACTTTTTACTCTAATAAATCTTGCTACCAGCACTTTAATATAGTCATTAGCATGCAACAATTGTACATGCAAGGCACATGTAAATATACAATAAATTTAAACACTCCAAATGTCCAGCAATGGGAACACTATTAAATTATGGGGTACTCCCTCAGTAAAATACTAAAGAGCTATTTAAAAAGACCAGAGCAGATGCAGATGTACTAACATGGAAAGTTATTCATGTTATTATTTTTTTAAGCACACTGTAAGACAAGGGCTGTTTCCCCCACACCTAGAAGCATAGTTCCAAACTACAGCCTGAGAAGGGCTGGCTGATGTCAGTGGTGAGGTTTTCTGAGAATTGCTCACTGAGCCCATCTGCAGCCAACATGCCCAGCAGAAACAAACACAAGCCACACTGCCACCTACATCACTTACAGAACTAATAAAGTGGACCCTCTCACCTACACTGAGGAGTTTCTACAAGAGGAGAAAGCTCCCTATAAATCCAATCTGGAGATTTTCAAATTGCAACCAACACACCTGCAAAGTACTGGCAAAGCTAATGATGTTTATGGCACACACCGGTCACTGCTGCCCAAAACATCTGTAACTGTTGGGAACTGCTCTGCCTGGTTTCAGGAATTGTAACTACCCCCCATGGCTAAGGATGGATGAGTGACCTCTGGAATGCAAGCCACAAAGAGATAAAGCTTGTCTCTGGTAGCAAACACTGCCTCAGCTTACTCCCCTGCCCCCAAAGCATGGTCGGCTAGTAAGAGACAGGTAAGACTCCTCAGAGCAAGGGGCAACCTAAGCCAGACACAATCACTTGGGAGGCCATTATGGAAGGACTCAGGGGGCTGCAACAAAGAGGGAGCAATGGACCCTTGGCTCCCCACTATTCTGACATAGCCAAGTCCCCATGTCCTCTGGGAGAAACACTTCCTGGCTCTAATCCATTTAAGCCTGAATATCTGTGATGGGGAGGAGGTGCAGCTCCTTGCCTTGCTAGAGCAAGGGTAATCTGGGTAATATCCAGGGTAATCTGGCATAAGAAAGAATTCCTAAAAATCCTGTGAAACCTACTTTGCTAAGAGTGCTTTCATTCATATGTTAAGGGTCCGAGCAGAAAATGAGTATGTCTCCCAAAGTTTCTGCAAACCCCTTTCCTGACAGACACTGACTCAGACTAAGCCCTCAGATTTCTTTGAAATGTTATCTACTGTTTGATCCTTGCCGCCCTGTATTCCCCTGTATTACAACCCAATAAAAGCCCCTGGAGGAAGGGGCTTTCGGCCTTTATCCTCTGAGAAACTGGCCACCTCTCCTCCCCAAGCAGATCATGTCTTGGTAGTGTTACTTTCGTCCATGGCAGATGGGGGAAGTTGAGGGCAAAGTCACCCCCACATTTAACTTTCCTCGAGAGCAGAAAGATCTGCTCTCCTACAATTACACTACACTGTCTTGAATCTAGATCTTGCAATAACAATTTGCAAAGCTCTCATCTCACTGAGAAGAGTCTCATCAATCCATCATCTGCTAGAGCAACTTCTACACTGTGCTTCTACACTGCCATAGAAGCATCTAAGACCTTATATACCCATATTGTGACTGGTGAGAATACAAGCACAAAATACAAGAATAAAGTATCAAAAATACAAGAATCACAGAATTTCAAGTACATATGTCAAGAAACAGCAATGCAACTACACTCAAGATATCTTTGGGAGTGATAACTGAACTCCACAGAAGAAATGATGCCAAAAAAATGTCGCAACTGCTTCTCTAAGGTCACAAATCAGTTGCTGTCTTGAACTTCTTCCTAAAGAAGGGTGAACAAGAGGAACAGGACAGTAACTTTATGCTAATACAGCATGCCACAGGAATAAGGACCCCAAACACAAGAAAAGGTTGGGAACATTATGAAAGTGCTTCAAAAACAAAAGGAAAAAACAGGTGTTTTTCAGCTATCCATTAGATTCATAATCTCCAAAGTAACAACTAAAGCAGCTAACAAGCTCTAAGGAGGTATTATAAGTAAAGATGGTGCTCACGAACTTTGTAACCAGATTGGTGGGAACTCATGAGCTTTTTCTAACGTCTACCTCTTTATGCAAAGGTTTCTGCAGACGCACCAAAATAAAGAGAAGTAACAAGATCTGTTTGCTGCACAAACATCTCATCACACGGTACTCCTCAAGATCATTCAGTCATAAACTGCGCATGACCATGGCCTGCCATTTTGTTACAGAGTGCTTCCCCAGTGTAAGCACTCTGGGGAAGACGCAGCAGTAGAAATCAGTGCTACGAAAAATGATGGCTCAGACTTCGGGCTAAGATGGAAGCATAGGTAAATACACTGTGTGTCCTCACACAACCCAAAAGAAGGACAACAACAAATTTAAAAACAAACAAACAAAAAAAACAGAACTGACAGAAAATTGACTGCATAGAAGTTCGATAACCAAGGACTTAAAGAAGAAACATTCATCCAGATGAATCCAGGTGAGGAGGGGCAGAGAGGGGCAGCTGGGGCAGAGAGGATTCACCATTAACACAGTGGCTGGAGAACTAGGGCGGGCAAGGCAGCAGCTGGCAAACCAGGCAGTTCCACATTTGTGTACAGATAAACCAGAAGGAAATGGGAGACACAGACTAAGCAACCCAGGGTTCCAGCCTGGGGAAATAAAGCCTCAAAACCTCTGACTGAAAAAAAACCTGCGGCAGCAGGAGACATTCCCAGTCTCTCAGGAGAGTTCATTGGAGAGACCTTCAGGGGCCTAGAACATACCCAAACCCACCCACCTGAGAATCAGCACCAGTAAGGCTTGATTTGCTGTGGGTAGCAGGGGAAGTGACTAAAAGCTAGCAGAGAGCAAAGCAAGCAGCATTGTTTCCTCTCTGACCCCTCTCCCACACACAGAGCCATAGTGCAGGGTTACCCCACTCTGGCAAACACCTCAGGTTCCACCCCTTACTACCTAACAGGTGCACAAAGACAAAAATATATTGCCCAAATGAGAGAATAGATCAAAGCTCCAAAAATATAACTAAGCAACAAAAAAGAGAGCCAACCTATTCAATGCAGAGTTCAAAACACTGGTAATCAGGATGCTCACAGAAATGATTGAATATAGTCACAAAATAGAGGAGAAAGTGAAGGCTATGCAAAGTGAATAAAGGAAAATATACAGGGAACCAATAGTGAAGGGAAAGAAACTGGGATTCAAATCAACAATTTGGAGCACAAGGAAGAAATAAACATTCAACCAGAAAAGAATGAAGAAACAAGAATTCAAAAAAATAAGGAGAGGCTTAGGAATGTCTGGGACAACTTTAAACATTCAAACATCCAAATGATAGGGATGCCAGAAGGAGAAGAGAAACAGCAAGAAATTGGAAACTTAGTTGAACAAATAATGAAGAAGAACTTCCCAAATCTGGCAAGGGAAACAGACTTCCAGGAAGTCCAGGAAGCTCAAACAGTCCCAAAGAAGTTGGACCCAAGGAGGAACACACCAAGCCACATCATAATTACATTACCCAAGGTTAAAAATAAGAGGAGAGAATCTCAAAAGCAGCAAGAGATAAGGGGACAGTCACCTACAAAGGAGTGCCCATCAGACTGTCAGCGGATTTCTCAAAAGAGACCTTACAGGCAAGAAGGGGCTGGAAAGAAGTATTCCAAGTCATGAAAGGCAAGGACCTACATCCAAGATGACTCTATCCAGCAAAGCTATCATTTAGAATGGAAGGACAGATAAAGTGCTTCCCAAAGAAGGTCAAGTTAAAGGAGTTCATCATCACCAAGCCCTTATTATATGAAATGTTAAAGGGACTTATCTAAGAAAAAGATCAGTAAATATGAACAGTAAAATAACAACAAACTCACAACTATCAACATCCAAACCTAAGAAAACAAACACAAAAACAAACTAAACGAACAACTAGAACAGGAATAGAATCACAGAAATGGAGATCACAAGGAGGGTTATCAGTGGGGAGGGGGAGGGGGGAGAATGGGGGGAAGGTACAGTAAATAAGAAGCAGAAATGGCAGGTACAAAACAGACAGGGGGAGGTGAAGAATAGCATAGGAAATGCAGAAGCCAAAGAACTTATATGTACAACCCATGGACATGAACTAAAGGCGGGGAATGTGAGTGGTGGAGTGGTGCAGGGCAGAGGGAAAGGGGGTAAAAATGGGACAACTGTAATAGCATAATCAATAAAATATATTTTTTGAAAAACAAAAAATAATGGCTCAATGACAAATAACTACCTGGACACACAAGGATAAGAATATGATAATGTCTGCTAGAATTGATCCAGTGAGTCTGAACACTGAATCCTCAGCTGTTGCAGAAGAAAATTCCAGAGTAGGCTACAGATGCCTTGATAAAGTCAAGAGCTCAAGAATATGGGCTTTAGATGCTGAAGATTACATTTCAGGAACTTAAGTTCTGGATGCTGAGGAACAGAAAGCCAGGAACAATAAAGATGGCTGGGAAAATACCAGTCTCAGTGAGGGGGATGATGGTGATGGTAAACGGGTTCACGTGCACCACTCTTCCAATGAAGAACAAGAAATCTCTAAGAAGCTGAACAGCTACAAGGAAGAGCCAGAATATCCAGTTAAAAAAATTATAAGCATTACTTCAGAGAAAAGCAGCTGGTACTACAAGACAAACTTTTGAGAAAGATTAAAAGAATGAAGTAACTCCCAAGCAAGTTTCCCATTCCAAGGAGAATGCTAACTTAATCTACAAATTAGTGAATTAAGAATGTTTATTTGCATCAAAAAGTCCAGAAGTACTATTATTTTAAAAACTACCCCGTAAAACACAGTGCTAAACAATGACTGGTCTGATCTCATTTAAAAAAAAAAAAAAACTGCAACACCAAAAAATAAGCCTTAATATAAACTAAATTGTAATTAATAGCAATGCAACAATATTGGTTCATGAACTATAACAAATATGCCCCATTAATGCAAGATGTTATTAACAAGGAAAAATGGGGAATGGACAATATGGGAACTTTCTGTGCTACCTGCATAAATTTCTGTAAATATAAAACAACTCTAAAAAAAGGATTAATTTTATTTAAACCTGCATATATAGACAGATTTGCAATTGTTTATTTACAAAGGGAAATGGAAAGAGTGAAATGGAAAGAACATAAGGAATTTTTACATAATATACCTCTGGACTGTCTAAACTTTCTACACTGAACAGCACTCTAAAGAGAGGCTCTGGATGTAGCATATTGTGAGTTTCAGTCCTGAAATCATACTACATGGCTTTAAATCCCAGCTCCACTATTAACAAGCTAACAAATCTGGGCACTGATTTCCTCTGTGCCTTAGTTTCCTCATCTGTAAACAGGGATAATAGCATGTATATCCACAGAACTGTTACAGGTATTATATGACATACTATATGTAAAGTGTCGGAAAATTAGTACATAGTAAGAGCTCAATAAATGATATCCCCCACCACCACCAAGTACATATTATTATCAAGCATCTATCATTCCTAATTTTTTAAATCTCTGGCTAGTAAGACAAATCAGGAAAACTTCATTCATCAAGTAGAGGATCTTTGATGCAGAAAATACATATGTATTCAACTGCCAAATAAAAATAACCTGAGATTTTTAAAGCAAATTACAAATAGACAATTTGAGCCAATTTATATAAAAATAATCACTGACATTCTATAAGAATAATCACAAAAACAGGCCCCTCTGAGTGGTGTGATTCTGGATGATTTTTACTTTCTCCTTTTTACTTTTCTGACTCATTTTAATTTTCTACATAGAATGTGCATCATTTTTAACAAAATAAAATAGGACTCAGGTAACTTTTTCTATTAAGAGCCAGATAACAAATATTTTAAGCTCTGCAGGCCATATGGGTCTATGTTGCAATTACTCAACTCTACCGTTGCACCACAAAGCAACCATAGACTATATCTAAATATGTATGTATATTTATATGCATGCATATGTTTGCATATGACTATGTCCCAATAAAAATTTACAAGGCAGCTGGCAGGACTTGGCCCACAAGCTGTTAGGTTTGCTGACCCCTAAAATGAAGAATAAAACAAAATCATTGTCATTTTGGAAAATAAATTGTGATTTATACCAAAAAAAGAGCCTCAGTTATACTGATATTATTGATGGAAAAAAAAACAATCACTTATTAACTCATACAAGTCTATGAATGGTAAAACATTCTGGAAATTCTCCTGTCATCCCTACTGCCCCAGTAATAGAGAGAAAATTTGCCTGAAGTCTAAATAAAAGCATGCACAGGTGGGTGGGCAGTTAAAACAGAAATTAAAAGAAATATGCCCTTCATATTTAAATTAATTTGAAATTTCTCAAAGTTCCACATGTGTGGAAGTCCTGAGTACTGATGAAATTTTTTTACTTACAGATCATCAATCACCATTCTTGAAAAATGTCTGAGAATGAAAACACCTATGAACAACAGCATCAGAAATGAAATTAGAAATTAGAGCGCAGTGAAACGAAATGAAATAAAATTTGAAATTACAGTGAAACGAAAAATTAGAAAAGAAAAGCCTAAGAAATGCTAATAGAGTAAGTGTCAGAGTCTGGTGAATAGAGGCATAAAGGTAGCCCTCGGTATGAGGGCACTTAAAACTACGGGAGTGACAAAAGTGTGTGATCTGAGCGCGCCCCCCCCCCCAAACCCAGCAACGAAACAAAGTCTCAGTCTTATTAAAGGAATTATTTTGAACATTTCTTTGGGAAGAGTTTTGTGACCAAATTATCGTAAATGTTATATTTCCTGAAGTTTTAAATGCTGTGGGGTGCTGTTTCTGGAAGAGATACAATGGGAATAACGCTAAAGCCTGAGAAATCCAGAATCTAAAAATAAAAACATTAAAAACCATGCCACTTTAAAAAAGAAAGCTAACAGCCTGCAATGAAGTCAAATTAACCAGTGGACTTCCCAGGTGGAAAAATCCCAGGTGGACATTTGAGCATTTCTACCAAAATTCACTGTTGGGACATCACGTTAAGTTGTTAAAATTGCAGAGGCAAACGTTTAAATAAGGTCAAAAGCCAGGGGGAGGGAAAAAGTACCTATTATTTTTCAACCCAAACTCTCTCACAGATCCCCCTAACACTGATTTAAATCCTGTTTTCAGCAGTTTTAAAAGCAGCACACAGAGACAAAAAGAGCCCGATGGGGCTTGGGAAAACAGGCCCCAAGTCACTCTGCCAACAAGGCTGCCCAAAACGCCACCTAAGAAGAGAGGAAAATCTTCCTACTCCATATACTACTATCAAAGTAGTGAGTACTGAGCAGAACCCATTTAAAGTCTACACCAAAAAAATTCCTGGAAATGACAGAAGGGACGGAAATGAAGAATCGGAGGGCAGATTCCCTTTGTGGGCAGTAAGGACAGACAACTACACGACAACAGAGGAGAGTTAAGAGTCTCTGGACCCTCTGCTAGAAGAGACGAGGCGGGCAGTGGCCAGGCTCAGGAGACAGAGGTTGAAAGGAGGGCGGACCCAGGCCCCTCCTGGTATGCCGTTCCACGCTGCCCACCGAACTGCAACTGCGCACTGTCCGGAGCAGCGGGTCACGTTAGAAAGCCAAGTTCAGGGCTAAGACGAACGCGCTCCTCGACCCACACTCGAACACTAGCCCCCTCAGCCGTCACCTCCTCCCCAACGCGGGGTGTCTACCTCTTCACCCGGGGACACAGCACTCACACTCCAGAGACAGACTCACCTAGAGCTTGTCGCTGCCTCGCCACAAGTCTCGAACTCCCCCAGAAGCACAGCGGGGGGGGGGGGGGCCGAGGAGGAAAGGGACCCAACCCGGTGAAGCCGTGCTGCTGCCGCCCCTGTGATACTAAGAGTGAGATCCTGCGCGCGGCGCCCGCCGTGACCGCCACCGCCCCGACCGCACGTCGCAGTGACGTAAGTCGCAAGGGGCAGTAAGATCCAATGAGACCACACTTCGGGCGCAGCCGTGCTAGCCAATACCAGAAACGGCTTGATTTCAAAGTAGGACTTGGGTGCATCTTGGGAATTGTGGTTCAGCCAGTGTCTGAATAAAAACAGTGCTGAGCGTTGAGGAACCGAAGGAAAACGCTCCACGGACGCTCATAAAAGTTCCCTTTGTGTTTTCCCTCCCACTGAAAAGGGAAGGAGTTTAGATTAGAAGAAGGGGTGGCCGCCCTAGCTCGTGGACACTTTTCCCAGCCTCTGTGGGGCTAGGTTACTCACCTCGGACGGAAGCCAAAATTTAGGGATTTATGCTAGATCATGTGTTTCTCTGCCAATGGCCAGTTGATAGTTAGGTGTCGTCTGTGAAAGCTTCGGAAATAAATCCGAAAGCATTAGCCAAATCTTTCCGAAAACAAAAGCGTTTGCCTTTCAGGTATTAAGGTATTATGATTTATGTCCTATTACTTCTCAAAAACAAACGTGCGCCATTCACTCTTAATTCACTCATTTTTCATTATATGAAAAATGTTTTTCATATAATAGATCAGAAATTATTTTAACTTTAAATACTGTGTCCATTTGCCCTAAATGAGTGATTTTTCTACAAGTAAGCTTTCAACTGAGTTCTAACTTAGAAAACAAGAAGGGGTCTGGTTACATACTTATTCTGTAAGAAGGAAGTACAGTATAGGAGCTGGAATAGAAAAATGTTTTCTTCACATTCAGTTCTAAGAGGAATTCATCATACTCTGAAGAGGTAATTGCCTTAACTGTCAAAACTCTTATTACGGACTAAACAAATAGCTTTCAAGAACACCTATATCCATGGCTTGATGTCCTTCCGTTGGATGACAGCAAGAGAAAACAGGAGGATACCCAAAAAAGCTTCATATCAGTAGAAGACCTGAAGTCTAATATACAAGGAAGAAATAAAAGTAGAGAACTTTTCAGTCTAGCAATGTAATACTAAGAAGTGATTGAAGTTCCTAAAAGGCATGAATGAAACCATCTTAATACTGCTATTTTAGAGCTAAGGCCACCCAGTTAAGCTTGAAAAAAATAAAATTAGTATAAATAAAATTACAGAACTAAATTTAAAGGGACTAATTCCCTTCAAGTAGTAGTTTACAATGAAAATATTGATTATATTTTTAAGTGTATGTAATTTGTAAAAGACATAATAATGACATCTATTTTTCCAGGTAAAAGTAAAGTTTTAAAATTGAAATCAAGGAAGATAGTCATATACTCCATAGCACATCAGAAACAGAATATGAACATATTTGAATTAAAAAATTGATCCAGCATACCAACTCACATAGGGCAAAGTTGAGAACAAGAATCTCAAGCTTAATAAGAGGTCTACTAAAGGTAACAAACCTATATAAAAAAGATAATTAAAAAATAAATTGTTTAAGGACTTCAAATCTTTTCTACATCCTTCTCTTGATTTTGCCTTGACAAAAGAAAGCACTTTACTAAAGAAGCTTTCTCTGGAACACTCCATTGTGTATTGAAATATGAGAAAAAGCCTTAATATTTTCCCACCAAGATTTTATCTATCATTCTCTGTCACCCTGACTCCATTCCCAGATCATTAGTCCCAATTCCTAATGTTCACAATGGTAAAACAAACCACATCACTTCCTCAAAATGCTCATAACTTTTTAGTTAATGAGGATTTGCCACAGTCCCTGACCTGAGGGGCAATCGTAAATTCTATGTCCATAACTGCCTTGAACCATATCCCTTACCTAAATGTTACCATTAAATGTTCTGAAGCAGATTTTTCAGGGTTCTCTCAGCTACTAATCTTTATGTGATGTCTTCTGACTGGCTGTCCAAAAACCAAGGGAAATTCAGTGAAATCTTATATCCTCCAATGTCATCTGAGGATCTTTAGAGTCAGTTCTGTCCATTCTTATAGTTTCCACAGGAGGGTAAAGGCCATCGTCTTCTGCAGCACCAAGAAAAGAGTCTCTTTCACCCATACTCCCCATACTAGCCACCAGTGACCCAACAGTGCTCTGTGGCACAGCTAGTCTGATGTAATCATCTCTGCAATTATCAGATGTTGTTGACAAGGTGAACACATCACTGGTTGAGTAATATTCATAATCCATTTGCAGCCATTCCAGAATGAGGCATCAGCAACACTACACTATGTTGTTAAAACGATGATATTGGACTTGCTTTAGAGACAGATTTATACTCTGTTGTGATATGTAAACCAAAAGTCAATGAGAATTAGAGATGTACCTAAAGCAGTGATTTAAAACATGCAATACCTGACCATTTAGTCAGGGACATTGACCTCTTTTTCCTTAGATTGTCCAAAAAAATAAATAAATAAATAACAACCAACACAACAATAGCCATCTGGTGTGAATGCCCTGTCTTGAACCATAAATATATAGACCACACAACAGCATTGCATCTTATTAGTCACATTACATAATAAGTGTGTCCCTGATTGGTTAATTCGTGGTACCAGAAATCCTTATATACAAGTATAGGCACTTGACTTTTTTAAAACTCACTTTGAAGCAAAAAGGGTAGGTAATTACTATTATTCTTTTTTGTAAATTGATCAAAATTATACCTATTTTCTAACCAGATAGGCAAAAATTATAATAAATATTTTGTAGTGCCATAGAATTTTAGCAATCAGTTTATGTGTGCCATGACATGAAAGAGATTGAAAATCACTGATCTAAAGCAACAAGCAAATGAAAGTGAAACTTTCAAAGTCTAAAAGGTAATAAAAAAGTTTTCTAGACTCTATTGTAAATTTAAATGAGATTGTAATTACTTTTTTTGCTTGTCCTTTAAAGAAAAAAAAGTGATTTCATTTATTATTTTTCTAATCAAAGCAATTACTATTTTAAGAAGAAAAAAGACAAATTATTCTGCTAGTGAAAACCAAAATTAGTAGTCTTCTTTAAGAGAACTGTGTCTGCAACTTTTCAAAAAAATATTACAAAGGAAATTTAACAGCTTCATTACTACAAAATTCTTAAAACTAGTCTAAAGGACAATATGGAAGATGGACCATCAAAAAGATAACTCCCCCCTCAAAAAAAACAAAGACTGCAAAATCAGTCCCCGTGGTTGTCTTATATATATAGAAAGTCAACACATATATATGTGGTAGAAGATGAAAAACTTCCTCCTACCCTCTTAGGTTCTATGGCTAGCCTATGAATGAAACTGAGAGAAGACAGATGAGGGAGTGGTAGAGGGAGGTGGAGAAGGGTATAGAGGGGATACCTGATGATGGACAAAGACTTGACCTGAGGTGGTGAACATAGTATACAGATGGTGTGTTGTGGAATTGTGCACCTGAAACATGTATCATTTTGTTATCCAATCACCCCAATAAATTCAATAAATGGGGGGGGGATTTTTAATGTAAAAGATTAACAGAACAGCTTAGCTAATTTTTCAAAGATTTTGTTCATTTACTTTTAAAGAGAGGGTAAGAGAGGGAGAAAAACATCTGTGTGTGAGAGATACATTGCCTCTCTCAGGCCACCTAGTGGGGATGTGGCCCACAACCCAGGCATGTGCCCTGACTGGGAATTGAACTAGCAACCTTCCAATTCACAGGCCAGCACTCAATCCACTGAGCCACACCAGAGGGGGGTAGTTAATATTTTTATCTACACATGGGAGTATTCAGAAGGAAAATGAAGACCTGAAGAAGCAGTTAGATTCAAAAGCTTTATATAACTTTTTACACAAAGAATGAAAAATTGTGGGGATGTGACGAGACTCTGAGGAAACACACCAGGACCACTCTGAGGACTCAGAACTGGTGATAGATACCAGCAAGGGCCCATTTAGCCCTACTGGCTCCCCTCTTTACATGAGGTGAATTTGAATTTTTCCTCAGAATCCCAGACCCCCTTGCTTTCAGTAGCAGGCCCTGACTTTATCTGAGCTGTTCTTAGAAAATCATTAAGATGGACAAGGGTTGAGATAACCCAGGGAAAGGAGAGGGGGAAAAAATGGATGACTGCTTTTAATTTCGTTTTTTCAATGGATTGCTTACTGAGAATCTGAACAAAATCTTTGCTGGTTAAATGAGAGACCCAACTCTCTTAAGCTCCAAAACTGAAATGACACTTGCTTTCCCAACCCGAATAGCCAGTGGGGTGACATTAGCTATTGCAAATACCCCAATCTGAGCGGTGAGATGGGCTCCTCCAGGCATCCAGTATGGTAGCAGAACTGAAACTGGAAAAGCCACTAAAGGGAAACTTCATAAAGGGCAAAACGCCCTGGAATGGGTTCACCCTGACGGAAAGGCCTGTGCCTAGGAAAGCATGATGGTCCTGGTGGCATCCAGTAAGCTCTCCCTGGCCCTTGTTCAACTATTCTTAAGTGACTTAAGAATGTTAAGATTCTTAAGAATCTTCATGGGGTTGTGTTCATGAGGAAAAATTCCCCCCAGGGCAGCAGTCCCCAAGTATTTGGCACCAGGGAGAGTTTCACAAAAGACCATTTTTCCACAGGAGGAGGAGCTCAGGTGGTAATTCCAGGGAAACTTCACTCCCTCGCCTACTGTTCACCTCCTGCTCTGTGGCCCTGTTCCTAACAGGCCGTGGACCTGTACTGGCCTGTGGCCCTGCCCAGGGGTTGGGGACCCTGCTCTAGGGTATGAAGCATCCTAGAAGGTGTAGAGGGGAAAAGGTCCTTCAGAAAGTAACCTCACAGGGTGACCTGATGAGAAATTCCTAACTGTGACAAAGTGGGAGTCACGCCCCAGATCTATAATTTCTTAAGTAAAGGATGATCTTTGCCTTAAGCATGCCCTGTCCTTTATTTCTGTGCTTGTAGGTTAACATACCTTTGAAATGCCTGTTTTCAGACCTCTCCTTCTAAAGTGTGCCCACATCAAGAGAACATACAATCTTCTTAACTATCCTATAATTGGATCCTTCCCTGATTTTTGTCTCTCCATATAATCTTCCTTAATTTCAAATGCATAGAAAAGCTACAAACTTATTTCTTAGAAGCATTTTTCTCAGTATGTGGAGACTTTGTTTCCAGGCATACCTTCTATTTGACTCAAACAAACTATTAAAAAATACTCTAGAAGTTTGGATGTTCTTAGGTTTGACGAGGGATATTCACCACATATGGATTGTCTAGAGATATGCACATAAAGGCTGATTTTCCCTAGAACTTTGTTGAGACCCCACAGATCTCAAAGGAAGAATTTAAATTAACATGGGAAATCATGTCTTTGATGCCAGCAAGCCCCAGTCAGCCTCCCATTAATACTAACATGGCCAAAATAAAGACCCTTTGATACTTCTAAATTAATCTTTTGTGTGCACAGTTACAAACTATGATACCAACCCAATTATTTTGAGTTTTCTAACAACTGTTCTTATTTTAAAAGGGGGAAGGTCATTTGAAACTGGACTTATCAAGGTCAGATACAAACAGTAAATGCCTGCAAAACAAAATTTAGATGTGTCAAGGTAAGAAACATTTAAACCTGTAGAGAATGTTTGGTGAATTTATTTGAGCCAAGCTGACAACAATTGCCAGGAAGCAATATCTCAATGAACTGAGAAATGCTTGCCCTGGAGAATGGCAGTTTAGCACCTTATTTTATACATTACAGTCAAAGGGGGAGTCATAAGGGGGTTACATGAAATCCATTGGTGATAGATTAGGGGAGGCAGGAAAAAGCAAAGTGGGGAAATCTCTGGGACTGGATAAAAGGTAAAATGATAGACACATACTTCTTTTACACAGGTGGGTAAAGGATGGTTAACAGTCGACAATTAACGTGATAACAGTAACAGTGAGGGGGTCTGTGGTCTCAGCTTGTGCCCAAGGGGTTTGGGAAAAAAGGGAAGTTACTTTGATGTTCCAAAAGTATGTTGTTGTAGATGTAAAAAGACAATAGACAGGTTCAGTTAAGGTAAAAATTGACTTTTGTTAGGGAAAAATACTAGCGAAGGCATGACTACCCACACTGAACTGCTTCTAGTTAATAAGTTTTCATTTTGAACCATTCTTTGTGGTGACTTTAGGTCTCTGAGTTTATAAGGCTGCCTCACAGGTCTCCTCTTGTTACAGAACCCTGCCATTGCTGTTCTGGAACAGCTATGAGTTCAATTGTCTGCCACCAAGAGGCATAACTACCAAGAAGAGTTTGGTGAAAAAGGAAAGGGTTGTTTATATAAAGGTTATACAGATTTAGAATGGCAGATATGGCATTAAGTCCCCCTCCCTTTAAAACACCCCAAAACACGTAGTCCTCCCTCCCTCAGCCAAACCAGGCTGATTTCAGAATATGCCATTCAGAGGTACCATCTTTCAGAAAAGCAGAAGTCTGCAGCTCAGCTTTCCTGGTCACAGTTCAGTTCAGCTACAGGCATCTCCCGGGAATCTGTGCTTTGTTAGGCAGGTCCCCGCACAACTCCATAAGCTCTGCTGCTGTCTTCCCCAGGCAAATTTCCCAGCAGGTGTCCTCTTTCTTATTCCAGCTCTCTCCAAACCACATGGCATTTCCTACTCCAACCCTCATGCCATCCCCTTACACACCAGGCCATGTGGCAGACCAGGCCCCTTCTCTATATCCTTTCAAACCACATAAATACTTCCTCCTTTTTCTGCCTGCCCTTGTTCTAAATGCTTGGCCCAAACTTCCTATGTGACTTCATATCCAGCCCCTCCTATAATGTGGTACTTTGGCTAGTTCTCCCACAGTTTTACCTTCTTTTGACTGCCATCTTTAGTCAGGGTAAGAGTTCTCAGTGACTCAGGGGCATCCAGCTCCTGCCTTCTGCTGTCTAAGTAAACTTCCCCACCCTTGCTATGTCACAAATCCCTGAATGCTCCCAAAGTCACATACACTTTTGCCCGGGGTGGCAGCACAGCTTTTAACCAGCCATGGTTATGTAAAGTATCTTAAAAGCCATATTACCCACTTCCCTCTTCCCCCAATTCAGGTTTTCTTCCTATTTTGGGGGACCCCTGTCCTGCACCCGAATATACCCTGAGCTTGTCAGGTTAATATATGGCCCCTTTTCTTCCACAGTTTGTGTACCCATTTAGCCATTGATAGATGTTTGATTAATTTTCAGGTCTTGACTTTTATGAATAAAGCTGCTATAACATTCATGTACAAGCCTTCGAGAGGCCATATGTCTTCATTTCTTTAGGGTAAATATGTAAGAGTGAAAAAGCTGTGTGGATGAAAAAGGGGCCATAAGCTCAGAGGAGGCCTTCATAGTGGCCTTACAAGCTCAGAGATTGAAAGTAACCACAAAGAATGGTCTGAAACTAAAATTTAACTAAAAGAGAGTCATAATGGGTAGTCATGTCCTAGGTCAGTACCTTCCTTGACAAAACTCAATCACTACCTTAACTGAGCCTGTATATTGTCTTTTTTGCATCTAAGATAACTACCTTTGGAATGTCTCAGTTGTCCATTTTTCTAGACCCCTCAGAGCACAATCTCCCACCAGAGAGCAAGACCACTGAACCCCACATTGTTACCTTGTTCCCCCTGCATATCACTTGTATGTGTTAACTATTCTATAACTATCAACATAAAAGAAGTTTTTTTTAATATTACTTACTTATCTATTTATTTATTTATTTATCTTTAGAGGGGAAAGGAAGGAGAGAAGGAAAGAAATATCAATGTATGGTTGCCTCCCGTGAGTCCCCTGCTGGGAATTGGCCTGCAACCCAGGCATGTGCCCTGACTGGGAATCGAACTGTGATCATGTGGTTCACAGGCCCACGCTCAATCCACTGAGCTACACCAGCCAGGGCAGAAGTATTTGACTCTTCATTTTACTCTTTATCCTTCTTTGACTATAATGTATAAAATAAGGTGCAAAACTGCCATTCTCTGGAGCATTTTCTCAATCTGTTGAGATTTTGCATCCTGGCAATTATAGTCAGTTTGTCTCAAATATACTCACAAAAATTCTTACGGATTTGGATGTTCCTTGTGTTGACATGGGTCATATGATAAGCTTTTATATTTAACTTTTTGAGGAACTGACAAATTGCTTCCCAATATGACTGAATCATTTTACACTCTCACCAGCATTATTTGATATTTCCAATTGTTCTACATCCTCACCAACACTTGGTTTGGTCAGATTTTTTATTTTAGCTGCTCTAGTGCATATATTAGTATTATCTCACTATAGTTTAATTCACCTATCCCTGATGACAAATAATGTTGAAACTTTTCATGTACTTCTTGGCCATACTTTTTTTTCTTTTGTTGATTCTAGAGAGAAGGGAAGGAAGGGAGAAAGAGAGAGAGAGAGAGAGAAACATTGATCATTTGCATCTTGCACACACCCCAACTGGGAACCCAACCCCAAACCCAGCCATGTGCCCTGACCAGGAATCAAACTGCTGCCCTTTTGCTTTGTGTGATGACACCCAACCAACTGAGCCACGTAGATCAGGGCCCAAACACTCTTAAAAGACAGACTTGCTTTTTCTTCTTCCCAAGCAAATGAAGAAAATAGGTTTTCAAACTCTTGTGCACAAAATTAACCTGTGGAAATCTCATTAAGAATGTTGATTCCTGCCATGGCTGTTGTAGCTCAGTGGATTGAAGGCCAGCCTGCCCACTGGTCGAGTCCCAGTCAGGGCACATGCCTTGGTTGGGAGCCAGGTCCCAAGTTGGGATGTGCGAGAGGCAACCTATTGATGTGTCTCTCCCATGTTGATGTTTCTTTCCCTTGCTGCCCCTCTCCATAAAGGTAAATTTTAAAAAAATTTTTTAAAGAACATCAATTCCCAAACATTATCCCCAGAGATTCCAATTCATTAATTTTCAGTTAAGTTAAAAACTGTTAGGTTAGAACTCAGAAATCAGACTTTTACTAGTGGGATTTCAGAGATTCTGATGCCATCGGCCCCACACAGGCTTGGCTTCATGGATGTACAGCCCGTGCAGCTGCACAAGGCTCTGTATTCAAAGGGACCTACACTAGGTTTAATGCTCTTGTTTCTATCTTGAAATTTTGTTTTCCAAATAATAAGATGAAGTTTTATTTAGAAAGTTACAGAGGTAGTAGAAGTGAGCCAGCTGGGCTGTGTAGACTCAGGAAACAAATTACTGAAGCAAAAGAAGGGCCCTTGGAGCTTAGGAGAGGGAAAGGCAAAGGTCACGCCCCTGGAGGGACAAAGAGAAGGAAAGGAAAAGCATGGGCACGCTCCCAAGAGAGACAGCATGCCTTGAAATTTTTAATAACTTTGAACAAGAAGCACTCCCATTTTCATTTTACACTGGGTTGCAAGTTACGTAGCTGGTCTTGTTCCCATAGACCATATTTTAAAAAACACTATAATAGGAGTTAGGCCTTAGATTTCAATCTTCCAGTCCTGGCTAGATTCAAGCAATTATCTATAGATCTATCGAATTTTAAGTCTGCTAGGCAGCCAGCATCTGAATAAAATTACACAATTTCTACTTGGCACTCTTGAGTTAGGAATTCCCAGAGTGGATCTGTTCCCAGAGGCAGAGTCTGGGGAGAGAAGTAGCCATTATTATAGAAAGCAGATACCTGGGGATGGTTGTTGTGGGAATTGGTGATTTTTGTGCAAGGAAGCAATAAAGAAAAATAGTGGGGGGAAAAGAAGTAGAGGCCTCAGAAATAATACACATGGAAAAAATAAATCACACCCAGGCATTTGAGAAGCCAAAATTGACCCAATAAAGGTAAATAGATAACCCTGAAATTCAATTATCTAAAGAGAACTTCAAAACTAGAAAAAGTTAAAAACCTTTGGAACAAATTATAATCTAATCCAATTTGACTAAACCTTTTAGCAGTAGAGGTCAGTGGGCAGAGATGAGGATTTAAAGAAAATGTTTCTCAGTTTCTCACAGTGTTGTGCACCAGAACTGGAAGGAAGAAGCTTTAAGACAGCTAATAAAAAGTTTACATTTTCTGCCCTGGCCAGGTGGCTCAGTTGGTTGGAACATTGTCCCCTGCACCAAAATGTTACGAGTTCAATCTCCAGCCAGGACACACTATAGCTAGGTTGTGGATTTGAACCCTGGTCATGGTACATACGGGAGGCAACTGATAGGGGAGGCAACCAATTGATGTTTCTCTCTCTCTCAAGAGAGAAGTTCCTCATTCCTCTCTCTCAAATTAATACACATGTCTTCAGGTGAGGATTTTTTTAAAAGTTCTCATTTTCCTATGCATTGTTTATCACTGATAGAGCATCATCAAAGCACATTTTTATGGGATAAAAAACAGAACCATGGGGGGACTTCTGGCCAAGATGGAGGCATAGGTAGACACACTGTGCCTCCTCGTACGACCAAAATAAGGACAACAACAACTTAAAAAAAAAACAACCAGAACTGACAGAAAATTGAACTGTACAGAAGTCCGACAACAAAGGAGATAAAATAGGCACATTCATCCAGACCTGTAGGAAGGGTGGAGTCAGACGGCCTGGTGAAGAGGGGTTGGGGGAAAAGAAAAGCAGTGGCTTGCGGACCCTGGGCGCAGGGTGGCAGAAGGCAGACCCAGCAAGGCATGCAAGGTGGCTGGCTGACCCAGTGGTCACACATTCAAGGGCAGATAAACCAGGCAAAACGGGTAAGCAAGACAGACCGAGCAACCCAGGGTCCCAGCACAGGGAAATAAAGCCTCAAAATATTGATTGAAAACACCTGTGGTGTTGAGGCAGCCAGAGGGACTCAACAGGAGAGACTTCACAGGAGAGTTTGTTGGAGAGACCCACAGGGTCCTAGAACATACACAAGCCCATCCACAAGGGAATCAGCACCGAAAGGCCCAGTTTGCTTGGGGGAAGCGGCGGAACGGACTGAAATCCAACAGAGAGCAGAGCAAGCACCACTGTTCCCTCTCTGATTCCGCCCCCATATACAGTGTCACAATCCAGCAACTGGGTTGCCCCACCCTGCTGAACACCTAAGGCTTCACCCCTCACTATGTAACAGGCAGGACAAGACAAAAAAAATGGCCCAAATGAAAAAAGAGATCAAAGCTCCACAGCAAACACAACTAAGAGACCAAGAGATAGCCAACCTCTCAGGTGCACAGTTCAAAGCACTGGCGATCAGGATGCTCACAGAACTGGTTAATTTGGTTGCAAATTAGATAACCAAATGAAGGCTACACTTTATTTCACTTAGTGAAATAAAGGAAAATGTACAGGGAACCAATAGTGATAGAAGGAAACTGGGACTCAAGTCAATGGAGTGGACCAGAAGGAAGAAAGAAACAATCAAAGAGAAAAGAATGAAAAAACAAGAATTCAAAAAATTGAGGAGAGGCTTAGGAACCTCCAGGACATCTTTAAAGGTTCCAACATTAAAATTATAGGGGTACCAGAGGGAGAAGAGGAAGAGCAACAAGTATACAAATAATAAAGGAGACCTTCACCAATTTGGCAAAGGAAATACACTTCCAGGAAGTCCAGGAAGCTCAGAGAGTCCAAAAAAAATTGGACCCAAGGAAGAACACACCAAGGCACATCATAATTACATTAGCCAAGATAAAAAATTAAGGAGAGAATCCTAGAAGCAGCAAGAGATAAGGAGACAGTCACCTACAAAGGAGTTCCCATCAGAGTGTCAGCTGATTTCTCAAAAGAGACCTTGCAGGAAAGAAGGGGCTGGAAAGAAGCATTCTAAGTCATGAAAGGCAAGGACCTACATCTAAGATTGCTCTATTTAGCAAAGCTTTCATTTAGAATGGAAGGGCAGATAAAGTGTTTCTCAGATGAGGTCAAGTTAAAGGAGTTCATCATCACCAAGACCTTATTATACAAAATGTTAATGGGACTTATCTAAGAAAAAGAAGATAAAAATATGAACAGTAAAATGACAGCAAACTCACAGTTATTAACAACCAAACCTAAAACAAAGGCAAAAACAAACTAAGCAAACAACTAGGACAGGAACAGAACCACAGAAATGGAGATCACATGGAGGGTTATCAACAGGGGAGTGGGAGGAGAGGGGGGAAAAGGTACAGAAAATAAGTGGCATAGGTGGTAGGTAGAAAATAGAGAGGGGGAGGGCAAGAATAGTATAGGGAATGCAGAAGCTAAAGAACTTATGACCCATGGACATGAACTAAAGGGGGGAAATGTGGGTGGGAGAGGGTGTGCAGGGTAGAGAGGAGTGAAGGGGGCAAAATGGGAAAACTGTAATAGCGTAATCAATAAAATATGTTAAAAGAAAGAAAGAAAGAAAGAAAGAAAAACAGAACCATGGCAATGAGTCAGTTCCATCTGGGCTAAAAAATAGAATCAGTATACATTTTAGTGAAATCTAAAAAGTAAATTGTTTTTGCCACTATAATTCAACTTGAATACACCCATCTCAGCTTTCAAGTCAGATACTCCAGGCTTAAGAGTCTGTCTGGCCTTAAACAGGATGAGAAGGGAAAGTCCATATTAGCTATACCTGGAATGGTCACCTGGTTATTCAACATTTCTTGTGGCTTTTCATTTTCATTCACTCTATAGTGTTTAGTGGCTTTAGAAAGTGTTAAGTCATCATGATTTTCACCATCATATTTACCTGGTAAAGGCCTTTTCAAATTTATATGTATTGATTTTAGAGAATGAAGGGGAGAAAGAGAGACATTGATTTATTGTTCCACTTATTTATGCAGTCATTTGTTGCCTCTTCTATGTGCTCGGACCAGAGATCAAATCTGCAACCTTGGTGTACCAGAACAATGCTCTATCTAACCAACTGAACTGCTCAGCCAGGGCAGTTTTCATCATCGTAATCAATGCCACATCTATGTAATAAGTATAATAACAATAGCTAATAAAGAATACTATGTACTGAGCATTTTCTGATATGTATATATATTACATATATATACATATATACACACACACATACAATAGTACTATGTCATGGGGTAGTGGTGAGGATTACATACATATATATGATGTAATACTATTGTTATCTCCATTTTACAGATGAGGAAACTGAGGCACAGAAAGATTAGGTGATTTTTTTAAGGTCACACACTATTAAATAGCAGAGCCAGGAGTCAGAGGGACTATAACTACTACCTAAGCAGGTAACCACTAGACTATGTAGCAAAGCAAACAGAGTTGCTATTAACTTTTGAGGGGTTATAGAAAAATGTATGTATATACCACATATTTATAAGTTGCCAGAAGACAGCCCCTGCTCCTCCAGGACCATACATTTACTTTTATGACTCAATCTCACGTATGGAATGCCTATTCCATGCACTAGTTACTTAAAATTGTAAAATAGCTATCACTATTAAGAACAAAGATTTTTTTGAAATCCAATGGCTCTATGAAGTATAGACCCCAGAACAATAATAAAACTACAAGCCTTACACTTGACACTTGCATCATGTCATCAAATACAAGAAGTGGCTACCTTTTTTTAAAAAAATAGATTTTATTTATTTATTTTTAGAGAGAGGGGAAGCGAGGGAGAAAGAGGGAGAGAAACATCGATGTGCAAGAGATTGGTTGCCTCAGTTGCTTCTCCCACGCCCCCAAACCTGGCCCACACCCACACATGTGCCCTGGCTAGGAATCGAACCAGCAATCTTTCTGTTTGCAGGCCACCACTCAATCCACTGAGCCACACCAGCCATGGCAGGAACTAGCTAGTTTTAAGTAACAAACATTACAGCTTTTCATCAACTGCCAAATTATTTCAAGGTGGAACAGTAAATCACAGTAGCTTCCAGCATACAACACAGTGCTTGGCTTGTACTGAGTGCTGAATAAATGTTGATAAGAGAGAAGGAAAGGAAGAAAAGGAAGGCCAAGTTATCTAAAGGTGATTTCAAAATATTATTCAACTTCTTTTTATCAGCATTTACTCATTCATTCATTCATTTAACAAGATTTATTGATCACTGCAGATATATTGAAGATTTACTGGGCATCAAGGGCATGGATTTAAAAGTTACTATGCAACAAACACACCTAAAAAAAGTAAAATATGTGAAAAGCCAGTTGTCACATAATAAACAAAACTAGCAATTGGAGAAGCACATAAAGGAATATATAAAGGTTGAAAGCAAAATCTGTACAGATGCTGTAAATTTGGAGAGGGAACTGCATATTTGCCTTTACTTTCCAGGTTCTTTCTTCCCTAATAACACTCTCCCCACACCCACATCTGAATCACCCGTTCTCAGAATCAAGTCATTCAAATTCTTCTGTAATAAACATAGCTTCATAGACTTACTACTTTTCTTCAGTTCACTCATTAATTAAATACTAAATGTGACATCTCTAAATAACTGGTGTTTCTTTCAATTTAGCCAGTTAAGAAACAAACTATAACACAGTCCACAACAATTTGGGAATCACGAAAATAACCTCAGAACATACCACAACAATGTGAAAACAAGTACAAACCAAGACAATTTATATCACCAATATGTCAATTGGATATCTGGTGCATTAGAATGGGTAACTGAATTAGCCTGCTAAGAAATTTGGAAATAGAAAGTCCAGAGGAATGGTTATAGAAGATCCTGTTAGTAATAGAAGCAAATAGTAGACTACTTAAAACTCTGCTGATGCTAAAAAACATTTATTTATATTCTGTGGATTTCTCTGTTTTATTAGTTTCCTCTACCTTCCCTACTTTAAAACTATTTTTCAAACCACGCTGATACACACTTTCCAAGCCTGGGTCCAGTCTCAGGAGAGCTACGGCTGGTCTGACAGGCTGATTAGCAGGCATTTTGTGAAAAGCATGTCTAAGAGTCTGTGATGACACTCCACTGTGAAGCCACTTAGCTCTAGAGAAAGCAGTCACGTGTTTATGCTTGCAGCTTCTCTTGGTGTGAATTTGGTTAATAACTACAGTTATGCTTTAGTCACTTCAACAGCTCTGAGCCTTTGTCAGATGTCACCCCTATCATGTGCCTTTGAAACTTCTTTTGGAGCTACTGCAATAAATTCCTGATGGGTCTCCCTGCCATCAATCTCACTACCCGCCCCCCACTACTCTACATACTGCAGCTGTACTAACCTTCAAAATGAATCAAGTTTGAGGAGTTTCAAAGGTCCAAATTCCATTAAGCTGAAAGCCAAGACCCTCCACCACCTGTCCCTAATTTACTATTTCAGAAATTTGCTCACATTACTCCATGATCAAGCCAAAACAACTATTTACCATTTCCAGAATATGTCCTTCACTCTCTGCCTCTCCGTCTTTCATTCCCTTGGAAAATCTTTGCTTCCTAAAAACCTATTAAGAGGTCCTTACTAATACTGCATACTCAGTTGTATTTGGTAATCCAAACTGTTTTCCAAAGTGATTATATAAATTTACAGTCCCATGTGGAATTCTTACTATTGTCTTTTGCATTTTATTTTGTTGTATTTTATTTCTTTGTTGTAGTTTTACCCATTCTATTAAAAGTTAAATTTTATGGTACATGTATTTTACCTTAATTAATTTTCAAAAATTAAAACACACCCACTCACACAGAGTTAATTTATAGACTTCAAGTTTGGCAAGATGAGATGACCTGAAAATTTTCCTGTGTCAAACACTGTAACTGCCAAATAAATTAAACATATTTTCTTTTAAATGCAAAGCTGAATACTCAAGAAAGAAAGTTACCCCAAAACATATGTGTTTTGAAAAGTTACCCCTGGCTGGTGTAGCTCAGTGGATTGAGCATGGGCTGCAAACCAGAGGGTTGCCAGTTTGATTCCTAGTCAGGGCACATGCCTGGGTTGCGGGCCAGGTCCCCAGTGGAGGCCACATGGCAGGCAGCCACACACTGACGTTTCTCTCCCTCTCTTTCTCCTTCCCTTCCCCTCTCTTTGAAAATAAATAAATAAAATCTTCAAAAAAAAGAAAAGAAAGAAAGTTAAATTTCCAGGTGCCAGAAATACAAAAGTAACAATAGCTACTGTAGTAAATGTGAGTTAAAATTTCATTTGCTTTGGAGATTGAGGCTATAAAATAAGCACTTTAAAATTATTAAAAACCTCAAAGAATAACTATTAAAAAAGAACAATAATGAAACAAGAACAAGTAGAAATGCAAAATAATCAAACTTTTAAAAATTATAAATGAAACTTAATAAGTTGAACAGAAGATTAGATATAGCTGAAAAACAACCCAATGGACTAGATGGATTTACCCAGAAGACAGCACAAAATGAGAGAGAAAAATAGATTTAGAAACAAAGAGGATAATATGTTTACAACAACTCTAATAATAATAGCAGGAGAAAAGGGAAAAGATAGAGTACTGTCAATACTCAAAGAGATAATTACTGATAATTTCTCAGAATTGATGAATGATATAAATTCACAGATTCAGGAATCTCAGTGAGTGCCAAGTACAATAAATACAAAGAAACTCACACCTAGACACAACACTGTGAAATTGCTGGCAACACAGACAAAGATCTTAAAATCTACCACAGACAAAAGACAAAGGAGTTACAATCAGATGAAACAATAAAGGCCCAAAGATGATGTAATAATATTTTCAAAGTGATGAGAGAAAACCAAAAACATTGTTAGCCAGAATTCTATGTTTAAATTCTCATTCAAGAGTGCAGACAAAATAAAAGCATTTATTTTATTTTATTTTCTATGATTTTGCTTATTTCTAGAGAGAGGGTAGGCAGGGAGAAAGAGAGGGAATGAAACATCAATGTGAGAGAGAAACATCGACTGGCTGCTTCTTGCACATCCCCAACTGGGTACCTGGCCTGCAACCCAGGCATGCGCCCTGTCCTACCCTGACCAGGAATCCATCCAGCAACCTTCCAATTCATAAGTTAATGCTCAGTCCACTGAGCCACACCAGCCAGGACATAAAGACATTTTTAAAATTACAAAGGTGGTAATGGAAGGAGACTTGATTTGGAGTGGTGAACACACAATACAATACATAGATGGTGTATAATAGAATTGTATACCTGAAACCTATATAGTTTTATTAACCAATATCACCCTAATAAATTCAATAAGAAAAGAAAAGAAAGACAAAGGATAGCTTAACATAGACATATTTTCTCTGGAAAAAAAACCCCCAAATCTAAAGTGTATAATTCAGGAAAATGGAAACTGAACCCAAAAGGAAGGAATAAAATTCAAAAGACAATAGTAAGAATTCTCACCTTCTTCAGATAGGTGTGAAAATTTTATTCACCACTTTAGAGAACAGTTTGGATTATCAAATATAGTTGAGTATGCAAATATCCTATCACATAGAAATTTTCTCTGCTTAATATATAAGCTACTGCATATGTGTACTGGGATACATACAGGAACATCTAATAACATCATGATTCATTATAGAGCTATCCAAATAGATAAATAAGGTGTTATATATTTACACAGCAGAATAAGCAGTGAAAATTAATGAATAAACAATAGCTACATGTATAATTAGCATGATGAAGCTCAAAACATATGTGTTTTGAAATAACTCATGGAAGAATACACACAATATGATTTCACTTGCACAAAAGTTAAAAAATAGCCCTACTGGCATGGCTCCATTGGTTGAGCATTGTCCCACAAACCAAAAGGTCGCTGGTTCAATTCCAGAACAAGGAACATGCCTGGGTTGCAGGCAAGATCCCCTGTTGTGAGTATACAAGAGGCAACTGATTAATGTTTCTCTCAAACATCAATGTTTCTCTTGCTCTCTTTCTCCTTCCCTTCCCCTCTAAAATAAATAAATAAAATCTTCTTTAGAAAAGTTAAAAATAGGCAAAACTAATATACTGTTGAGGGATGGATACACAGTTGTTTTTCTTAAAGCAAAGAAATGATGAGAAAATTTGAGGAAGGAATGACACACAGGTGGGTTTGGAGGCATTCTAATGTTCCATTAAAAGTTTTTTGGCTTGGGCACACATTACTATTTTTTAAACTGCACCTTTTTTATTTATTTATCCACTAGGTATTGATATTTTTTATTTATTTATCCACTAGGTATCCACTAGGTATTTATTTATTTATCCACTAGGTATTGAAGGCCCACTCTGGGTCAGGCCTTGTGCTGGTGTTGGAGATACAATAGTGACCAAGTTAGACAACTTGCCAGTCCTCATGGAGAAGTTTAGTATGAATTAGATTTATGAATTCCAATGACCTGTATTGCAGAAATAGAAAACCAATCCTAAAACTTATATGAAAAAGCAAGGGGCATATAAAAGCCAAGACAATTCTGAAAAACAACAAGTTGGAGGACTTACAATTCTCAATTTCAAAACTTACTTCAAAGCCTCTGTGATTGAAGAGGCTCTCTCTGAAGCACACCCACTCCTTTCTTCCCTCCGAGGCATGCATCTTTACTTTTCTCTCTCAGACTCCAAGGGTTCCCACAAGACTTGAAACCAGGGAAGCAATAGGCAGTGGCATCTTCTCCCAGCTAACCATCTGAACTTGTCTCCAAGGCCCCCTTTTCTTTGACTTTTCAGGGACCTAATAGCAGTCCCACTGTGGCTCAGTCCTTTCCTGTAACTCTTCTAGGGACCCAGTGCAAAACACCACGTAGGCTCTCTTCTGTTGCTTCTACTATTCTCAGCCCTTCCTTTGTTTTATTGTGCCCACCTTTAATAAACATACTCTCAAAAAAACAGGCTACAGTAATTAGCACACTGTGATATTGGCATAAGAATGTCAACATAAGAAATATTTGAACCTGTAGAGAATTTTTGGTGAGTTTATTTGAGCCAAGCTGACAACGATTGCCAGGAAGCAATATCTCGATGGATTGAGAAATGCTTGCTCTGGAGAATGGCAATTGAGCACCTTATTTTATACATTACAGTCAAAGGAGGAGACATAAAGGGGTTACATAAAATTCATTGGTGGTAGATTAGGGGAGGCAGGAGAAAGCAAAGTGGGGAAATCTCTGGGATTGGATAAAAGGTAAAATGATAGACACATACTTCTTTTACACAGGTGGGTAAAGGATAGTTAACAGTCAACAATTAACATGATAACAATAACAGTCAGCTCTGGTGCAGTGTCGTGCCCAAGGGGTCCAGGGTTGGTGGTGGGTGGGAAGGGAAGTTACCTTGACATTCCAATATTATGTTATTACACTATTATATATGCAAGGAGACAATAGGCAAGCTCAGTTAAAGAGTGACCTTTGTTAGGTAAAAATACCAGCCTAGGACATGATTACGCACCATGAACTGTTTTTAGTTAATAAGTTTTCATTTTAGACTATTGTTTGTGGTTACTTTAGGTCTCTGACTTTGTAAGGCTGCCTCACAAGTCTCCCCTGAGCTTGTCAGTTTAACACGTGGCCCCCCTTTTACCACATGAATAGACACATATATCAATGAAATAGAATGGAAAGTCCAGTAACAAGCCCATACATTTACAGTCATTGATTCCTGACAAGGAGGCCAAGATAAGTCAACAGAGAAAGGACGAGCTTTTTTTCAGTAAGTGAGAGTGGGACAACAGACATCTACATGCAGAATAATGAACTGAGACCCCTGCCTCACACAATACATAAAAATGAACTCAAAATGCGATAAAGGACTTCCACCAAGATGGAGGCATAGGTGGAAACACTGTGCCTTCTCCCACAACCAAGTTTGAATACAACAAAGGTTTGGAGAACAAAGACACAGCCAAAGAACAGAAAATTGAATTATATGGAAGTCCCACTACAACTAACCATTCAACTGGGACGGTAAGAGGGGCGGAGCCAGCAGCAGAGCAGGGTCAGGCAGGACAGATCCCCCGACCTAGGCATGCAAGTGGCCCAGACCCAGTCAGGGTGTGGGGCAGACTGACCTTGGTCGCACATTCGCGCACAGTGAGACGGACCACGCAGGCCCCAGAGGGCGAACCCAGTGGTGGAGGGCTGACGGCGGTGGCACACTCAAGTGCAGTGGAACGGAAGGCACAGGCCCGGTGCCGGTGGCAGCTGCCACAGCTGTGGGGGCCACGGTGGGAGGCGGCAGACCAGACACCATTGCTCCTCTTTGGCCCCGCCCCCACATATAGCGTCACAACTCAGCGACTGAGTTGCTCTGCTCTGATGAACACCTAGGGCTCTGATACTGCTATGGAACAGGCACAAACAGCCCAAAAGATGGCGCAAGAAGAACTCAAAGTCCCAGAGCCGGTAACTCTAAGCAACCAAGAGATTGCCAGCCTCTCAGAAGCACAGTTCAAGACACCGTTTATCAGGATGCTCACAGAACTGGTTGATTATAGTCACAAATTAGAGGAACATATGAAGGCTAAACTAATTGAAATGAAGGGAGATGTCCAGGAAACCAATAGTGATGGAAAGGAAACTGGGACTCAAATCAATGGAATGGACCAGAAGGAAGAACGAAACATCCAACCAGAAAGGAATGAAGAAATGAGAATTCAAAAAAATGAGGAGAGGCTTAGGAACCTCCAGGACATCTTTAAACGTTCCAACATCCGAATTATAGGGGTACCAGAAGGGGAAGAGGAAAAGCCACATGTGGAAAACTTATTTGAACAAATAATAAAGGAGAACTTCCCCAGTCTGGCAAAGGAAATAGACTTCCAGGAAATCCAGGAAGCTCAGAGAGTCCCAAAGAAGTTGGACCCAAGAAGGAACACACCAAGGCACATCATAATTACATTAGCCAAGACTAAAATGAAGGAGAGAATCCTAGAAGCAGCAAGAGATAAGGGGACAGTCACCTACAAAGGAGTACCCATCAGACTGTCAGCGGATTTCTCAAAAGAGACCTTACAGGCAAGAAGGGGCTGGAAAGAAGTATTCCAAGTCATGAAATCCAAAGACCTACAGCCAAGATTGCTTTATCCAGCAAAACTTTCATTTAGAATGGAAGGACAGATAAAGTGCTTCTCAGATAAGGTCAAGTTCAAGGAGTTCATCATCACCAAGCCCTTATTATATGAAATGCTAAAGGGACTTATATAAGAAAAAGAAGATGAAAAATATGAACAGTGAAAGGACAGCAAACTCACAGTTATTAACAACCACACCTAAAACAAAAGCAAACCAAGAGGACAGCTAGATCAGGAGCAGAACCATAGAAATGAAGAACACATGGAGGGTTAGCAACAGGGGAGTGGGAGGAGGAGAAGGGGGAGAAGGTACACAAAATAGCATAGACAATAGGTAGAAAATGGATAGGGGGAGGGCAAGAATAGTAGGGGAAATATAGAATCTAAAGAACTTGAGACATGTGGTTATAAACTAAGGGGGGGAGAATGGTGGGGGAGGGAGTGTTCGGGTGGAGGGGAATGAAGGGGGGGATAGAATAACTGTAATGGTATAATCAATAAAATGTATTTTTTTAAAAATGCGATAAAGGCCTAAATGCAAGTACTAAAACTATAAAACTCTTAGAAAAAAACAGGTATAAACCTTTCTGCTTTCAAATTAGGCAATAGTTTCTAAGATATGATACTTAAAATACAAAGAACTGAAGAAAAATACATAAACTGAACTTGATCAAAATTAAAGACACTTGTGTATCAAAACAGTTAAAAGGCCAAAGGAAAAAAATCAGAAGACAATGCAACAAAATGGAAGGAGATATTTGAAATCATGTATTTGATAAAGATCTAGCATCCAGACTCTATAAAGAACTCTTAAAAATATAATTAATAAAAAGACAAATAGGTCAATTTAAAAATGGGCAAAGGATTTAAATAGCCATTTCTCCAAAGATATACAAATGGCCAATAAGGAAATAAAAAGATGTTCAACATAACTAGTCATTAGTCCAAGTCAAAACAACAATGAGATACCACTTTACACCCACTAGAATGAGTATAATTAAAAAATGGAAACAAAAACAAACAAACAAAGAAAAAGTGTTGGTTAGGATGTGGAAAAATTGGAATTCTCATGCATTACTGGTGGTAATGTAAAATTATGCAGTCACTGTGGAAAACAGTCTGTTGGTTTCTCAAAAAACTCATAAGATGTTGCCATATGACTCACCAATATCTCTAGGTTTAAAGCAAAGAAAATTGATATGTTCACACAAACATATATATGAATGTTCATTGCAGTATTATTTGAAAGAGCCAAAAAGTATAAGCAATCCAAATATTTATCAACTGATCAGGGGGTAAACAAAATGGGGCATTATCCATACAATGGAATATTATTTGGCCATAAAAAGGAATGAAGTACTGATAAATGAGTTAACCTTGAAAACATTTTGCTAAGTGAAGGAAGCCAGACATAAAATGTTGCTTATGGTATGATTCTATTTTTGTGAAATGTCCAGAACAAATAAATCCATAGAGACAGACAGTAGATTAGTGGTAAGCAGAGACTGAGGTAAGAAAAGAATGGAGAATGACTGCTAACAGGTATGGGATTCCTTTCGGAGGGAATAAACTTGATCTGGAATTAGATGGTGATGATGGTTGTACAACCTCTTGAATATACTAAGAGTCACTGAATTGGATACTTTAAAATGGTAAATTATGGTATGTGAATTATATCTCAGAAAATCAACAAAATACAATAAAAATTTTAAAAATATGTCAACAAAAACAAACATCAAAAAAGATTTATGGTATCTCTTATCAAGTCAAAGTAGGGATGGATATTAAATATCTTTTAGTCTTCTGGTCTATCTCAATCACTAAATTTTTTTTCTTTCTTTTTTTTAAAAAATATATTTTATTGATTATACCATTACAGTTGTTCTATTCCCCCCCTTCATTCCCCTCCACCCGCACACTCCCTCCCCCACCATTCTCCCCCCCTTAGTTTATAACCACGTGTCTCAAGTTCTTTAGATTCTGTATTTCCCCCACTATTCTCTCCCTCCCCCCTATTTTCTACCTACCATTTTTGCTACTTTTTCTCTGTACCTTTTCCCCCACTCTCCTCCTCCCACTCCCCTGTTGCTAACCTCCATGTGTTCTTCATTTCTATGGTTCCACTCCTGATCCAGCTGTCCTCTTGGCTTGCTTTTGTTTTAGGTGTGGTTGTTAATAACTGTGTATTTGTTGTCCTTTCACTGTTCATATTTTTCATCTTCTTTTTCTTAGACAAGTCCCTTTAGCATTTCATATAATAAGGGCTTGGTGATGATGAACTCCTTGAACTTGCCCTTATCTGAGAAGGGCTTTATCTGCCCCTCCATTCTAAATGCAAGTTTTGCTGGATAAAGCAATCTTGGCTGTAGGTCTTTGGATTTCATGACTTGGAATACTTCTTTCCAGTCCCTTCTTGCCTGTAAGGTCTCTTTTGAGAAATCAGCTGACAGTCTGATGGGTACTCCTTTGTAGGTGACTGTTCCCTTATCTCTTGCTGCTTCTAGGATTCTCTCCTTCATTTTCATCTTGGCTAATGTAATTATGATGTGCCTTGGTGTGTTCCTTCTTGGGTCCAACTTCTTTGGGACTCTCTGAGCTTTCTGGATTTCCTGGAAGTCTATTTCCTTTGCCAGACTGGGGAAGTTCTCCTGTATTATTTGTTCAAATAAGTTTTCCACATGTGGCTTTTCCTCTTCCCCTTCTGGTACCCCTATAATTCGGATGTTGGAACGTTTAAAGATGTCCTGGAGGTTCCTAAGCCTCTCCTCATTTTTTTGAATTCTCATTTCTTCATTCCTTTCTGGTCGGATGTTTCGTTCTTCCTTCTGGCCCATTCCATTGATTTGAGTCCCAGTTTCCTTTCCATCGCAATTGGTTTCCTGGACATCTCCCTTCATTTCAATTAGTTTAGCCTTCATATATTCCTCTAATTTGTGACTATAATCAACCAGTTCTGTGAGCATCCTGATAAACGGTGTCTTGAACTGTGCTTCTGAGAGGCTGGCAATCTCTTGGTTGCTTAGAGTTACCGGCTCTGGGACTTTGAGTTCTTCTTGCGCCATCTTTTGGGCTGTTCGCACCTGTTCCAGAGCAGGATCGGAGCCCTAAGGTGTTCACTTGAGATGGGCAACTCAGTGGCTGGGTTGTGACACTGTATGTGGGGGCGAGGTCAAAGAGGAACTATGGCGTCCTGCCTGCCGCCTGCCGCCTTGGCCCCCACCAGCGCTGCAGCCACCACCGTCACCGGGCCCACGCGTTTTGTTCTACTGCACTCGAGTGTGCCACCGCCGTCAGCCCTCCACCCCTGGGTTCGCCCCCTGGGGCCTGCGTGGTCCATCTCACTGTGCGCGAATGTGCAACCGCAGTCAGTCTGCCCCACACCCCAGCTGGTTCCGGGCTGCCTGCTTGCCTAGGTCGGGGGATCTGTCCTGCCCGACCCTGCTCTGCTGCTGGCTCCCTCCCTCTTACCGTCCCCGTTGAACGGTTCATAGTTGTCGGACTTCCGCATAATTCAATTTTCTGTTCTTTGGGTGTGTCCTTGTTCTCCAAACCTTTGTTTTATTCAAACTTGGCTGTGGGAGAAGGCACAGTGTTTCCACCTATGCCTCCATCTTGGCAGAAGTCCCCCCTAAATTTTTTTTTCTTTTATTGATTTCAAAGAGAGGGGAAGGGAGAAAGAGAGGAAGAGAAACATTGATGTGAGAAAGAAATATCTATCTGCTGCCACCTGCATATGCCCTGACCAGGGACCCAAGCTACAACCAAACCTATGACCCAGGCATGTGTCCTGACTGAGAACTGAACCCACAATCTTTTGGTCTGCAAGATGATACCCAACCAACTGAGCCACACCAGCCAGAGACACCTACATCATTTTAGAGAGAATGAAATTGAGGGCCAAAGGAGGGATGTGACTTTTTTTAAAAAATAAATTACTTTACTGTTGTTCAGGGAAGTGACTTTTAAAAAGTGACACAGCTAGTCAGCTGCCAGGTGAGTATGGAGGTACAGGGCCTCTGCTACCAGTACAGTGCTTTTCCTTTTTTTCTAAATGCTTTAAAGTGTATGAAAAATTTCAATTGTATATAAAATAGAGCAAATAGCATAAGCTCCCTGTATCTTTAACTCAGCTTTAACCATTCTCAGTACATGAGAATGTACTGGCTGGTGTGGCTCAGTGGATGTGCCCTGGCCTGCAAACAGAAGGGTCGCTGGTTCGATTCCCTTTCAGGACACAAGCCTGGGTTGTGGGCCAGATCTCCAGTTGGGGGCATGTGAGAGGCAACCCATTGATGTATCTCTCAGACACTGGTATTTCTCTCCCTCTCTTTCTCTCTCCCTTCCCCTCTCTCTAAAAATAAATAAATAAAATATTTTTAAAAATGAAAATAAACAGACTAAAAACAAACTGCGAAACAACATGAACAGAACAATGGCATGGATTTGAAGTAAAAAGGAAAACTTCACTCAGAGCATAGAGAGGGGAAAAGACTAAGAGTAGTGGTTATAGACATTTTTAGTTTTTTAAAAAATATATTTTATTGATTATGCCATTACAGTTGTTCTATTCCCCCCTTCACTCCCCTCCACCTGCACACTCCCTCCCCCAACATTCCTCCCCTTTAGTTCATGTCCATGTGTCATAAGTTCTTTAGCTTCTACATTTCCCATACTATTCTTGCCCTCCCCCTATTTTCCACCTACCATTTTTGCTACTTTTTCTCTGTACCTTTTCCCCCACTCTCCTCCTCCCACTCCCCTGTTGCTAACCCTCCATGTGATCTTCATTTCTATGGTTCCACTCCTGATCTAGCTGTCCTCTTCATTTGCTTTTGTTTAGGTGTGGTTGTCAATAACTATGAGTTTGCTGTCCTTTCACTGTTTGTATTTTTTTATCTTCTTTTTCTTCGATAAGTACCTTGAACATTTCATATAATAAGGGTTTGATGATGATGAACTCCTTGAATTTGACCTTATCTGAGAAGCACTTTATCTTCCCTTCCATTCTAAATGAAAACTTTGCTGGATAGAGCAATCTTGGCTGTAGGTCTTTGGATTTCATGACTTGGAATACTTCTTTCCAGCTCCTTCTTGCCTGTAAGGTCTCTTTTGAGAAATCAGCTGACAGTCTGATGGGTACTCCTTTGTAGGTGACTGTCCCCTTATCTCTTGCTGCTTCTAGGATTCTCTCCTTCATTTTCGTCTTGGCTAATGTAATTATGATGTGCCTTGGTATGTTCCTTCTTGGGTCCAACTTCTTTGGGACTCTCTGAGCTTCCTGGATTTCTTGGAAGTCTATTTCCTTTGCCAGGCTGGAGAAGTTCTCCTGTATTATTTGTTCAAATAAGTTTTTCACTCGTGGCTTTTCCTCTTCCCCTTCTGGTACCCCTATAATTTGGATGTTGGAACGTTTAAAGATGTCCTGGAGGTTCCTAAGCCTCTCCTCATTTTTTGAATTCTTGCTTTTTCCTTCTTTTCTGTTTGGTTGTTTCATTCTTCCTTCTGGTCCACTCCCTTGATCTGAGTCCCAGTTTCCTTTCCATCACTATTGGTTTCCTGCGCATTTCCCTTCATTTCAATTAGTTTAGCCTTCATATGTTCCTCTAATTTGTGGCTAAAATCAACCAATTCTGTGAGCATCCTGATCACCAGTATTTTGAACTGTGCATCTAAAAAGTTGGCTATTTCTTGGTCACTTAGAATTATAGGCTCTGGGAGCCCTGGCTGGTGCAGCTCAGTGGTTGAGCGCGGGCCTGCGAACCACACGATCGCGGTTCGATTCCCAGTCAGGGCACATGCCTGGGTTGCAGGCCAGTTCCCGGTTCCTGGCAGGGGACGCATGACAGGCAACCATACATTGATATTTCTCTCTCTCTCTCCTTCCCTTCCCCTCTAAGATAAATAAAATCTTAAAAAAAAAAAAGAATTATAGTCTCTGGGGCTTTGAGCTGTTCTTGAGTCATAATGTTTGGTCTGTTCGAACCTGTTATGTATGAGGGGCGGAGCCTTAGGTGTTCACCAGGGCTGAGCGACCCAGTTGCTGAGTTGTGACACTGTATGTGGGGATGGGGTCAGAGAGGGAAAAAAATGGTGTTCTGCTCTGTTCAGCTCTCTCTTAGATTTCTGTCCCCTCTGTGACTTCCCACAAGCAAATTGGGCCCCTCTGGTGCTGGTTCCTGGGTGTGTGGGCCCATGTACTCTCCAGGATCCTGTGTGTCTCTGCAATGAACTCTCTGTGAGCCTGAGAGCCTCTCCTGGCCCCTCGACCCCGAGAAATTCTTTCCAGTTGGTGCTTTCAGGCTCTAATTCCTGTCTCTGGGGCCCTAGCCTGAGAGGTCTGTCTCACTGTTTGCTCCTTCACTTGGTATATCTGCACGTGAATGTGTGACCGCTGTCAGCCAGCAGCCCTGCACCCTCGCTGGGTCTGCCTGTCACCACCCCATGCCTGAGATCCACCAACTGCCTCCGTCTCTGCTCCTGGGTTGGTCAGACTGAACAATCTTTCCTGTGCGACCCGGCTCCACTGCTGGCTCAGCTCCTCTTACCGGTCTGGCTGGATGGTTCATTGTTGTTGGATTTCCGTACAGTTCCATTTTCACTGTTTTGGCTGCATTTTTTTTACTAAAACTTCGCTGTCTTTAAACTTGGTTGTGGGAGAAGGCACAGTGTTTCCACCTATGCCTCCATTTTGGTGGAAGTCCTAGAAATTTTTAGTTATAGTTATAATATTTTACTTCTTTGGAGAAAAAAATACAAGGCATGTATGGCAAAAGCATAACAGTTATAAATCTTGGGTTGGGAGAATAAAGATTAAAGATAAAGAATAAAGATATTATTTGTGTTTTCTATATTATTATTATCTGTGCTTAAATATTTTAAATAAATTTCTGAATATTGAATATATTTTTTAAGGAGGACTAAGGAGTCTGAAGAGAAATCTATAAATTTTGGCCTAATGTCATCTATGTCATATAAAGAGTCCTTGGTAAGACACAAATTTTATTGGAGCCATGCACCTACCTGCTCCATGGAGGGACACCCACTGCTTTTGCTCTCCATTCTCCCATTCATAGATTCTGACAAAATTGATCCCAGACCATCCTGTCCTCACAAGTTTAACTCCAGAATAGGATTCAGGTCATTTAGGAGGGGACATTCTATTTGAAGTAAAGCCAAAGTTAATATCCTAAATTAAGGAGAAATGTTTATCTAGCATTTACCTTTTGATATTTATCATATTAACATTGTCATAGTAGGAGGAATGGATTCTGTTAGAGATGCATAGGTTTGTGGGCAAGGGTGTAGCCAAATATGAAGCAGACCAAAGGAGCTGAAGAAACAGACTCAGCTGCAGAGGCTGGACCTAAAAAGGGCATCCAAGGGTTATAGCAAGTTCAATAACTAGGGGAGAAGTCAGCCCTGAGGACAAAGGACAAAGGGTTATTGCCAGTTGGAAACAACTCAGTAACTGGGTGAAGAGTGTTAGCTGTTGAGCAAGATTAAAGATAAGGCTGTTGCAACAGTGTAATTGCTGATGACCAAACCATTTATGTCAGGATCCCAGCTGGTATACAGAGCCAACATTCTGGGAGAGGGATTTGGCAATGAATAGTCAAGGTGACATGACTACATCCTAGGAGCTTAGGAGAGATTTTAGCATTGGTCAGGGCTTGTTTGGTTCCTAATAATAGAAACCCAAGGCACATAATTGGGAGGCATTGATTTCAGATGCAATGGGATCCAGAGGTTTAAATGATGTACTCAGAACTTTTTCACTTACCATCTATGTTAGTCAGTCTGCTATAATCATACTGTGTAACAAGTAGTGCCACAATCTCAATGCTGTGTAACAAGTAACCTCAAAATCTCAATGGCCTGTAACATTTATTTATTTATTTATTTATTTGTCGGTCCACTGATTGGTTATGATTAAACTAATATTGAATGGGCTTCCCTGGGCTCAGCTGGACTCCAGGCTTTAGTCTGTTGACTACAGATCTGCTTTGTGTCTTCATCCTGGGACCAAAGCAGAAAACGAATGGTTTCGCAGGGCCTGGCCTTTTCATGGCAAAGGGCAGAAGGTCCAAAATGGTTGGGAAAAGCTGTTAAGGTCTTAGCACACCAGTCATTTCTATGCATAGTCTATTGGTCAAAGTAAGTCACATGGCCAAGTCCAAAATCAATAAGAAGAGATATAAACTCCATTTACTATGGTGGGAAGCAATGCAAAGTCACAGGGCAAAAAGTTAGAACACAAATGATAGACAGATCTCTCCATATACATAATCTCAGAGAGACAGAGAAAAGTTGAAAGCAATACTCCAATCCAACATGCTATCTCTGAACTCTGCTTATCTCTACTTGGCTTTAACCTGTGTGCAGGCTCTGTTGCCCAGGGCAAGATGGTTGTTAACTGTCCCTATCTCACTTCCTCCAAGCTTAGCAGACTTAATGGAGAGAGATTTTTCCAGGTAACTTTAGTTTTTTTAAAAAATCTTAGAAGGGCTCTGATTAATGTGACATGTGATCTACACCTATCCCTGAACCAGCTACCGCTACCAGGGAGGACAGAACCCTCTGACTGGCCAGGCTAGGTCACACACCCACACTTTATTATGTGGGGTTAGGAGGGAGACTGGTGAACCCTGAGACCACACCAGGACTACATAAAACTAGTGAGGGGTGCCTAAAGGAACAAGCGCTTGGCAGACAGCACTACAGTCTCTAATGTCAGCAGGAAACTGAGGCCTAGACAGGGAAACCAAGTAAAACCCCAGCCCCAGAGTGTCAACATGAAAGAACTACAGAGGGGACAGCAGACCACAGGGAACAAGAGTGACAAGAGTGACAAGAGCTGTCAAAGTAAGAAATGTCCAAGCCTGTAGGAAAATTTTATGAATGTATCTAAGTCAAACAGGCGATATACCTGGGGGTAAGATATCAACAGACTCAGAAAAATGCTTCTAAAAAATGACAGTTTGCATTTATGCATTTGGAATTAAGGCGGGAATGTAGGGAGATTGCATGAAGGTGGGAGAAAGCAAAGCGGGGATCCAATGATAGTACGGTATAATCTTTTACGTGTTCTCTGGAGGGTGGTCACCTTTAGAAGGAGGGGCCCGAAAAGAGGCAATTCGAGGAGGCATTAACCTGGATGCACAAAAACAATGGACAGGGTTACTTAGGGCAAAGGTAAGCCTTTAATTACTAAAGCAGTTATACGCGTGCCTGGGGTCCTGCTGCCCACCAAGACCTGCCCAGTTAGGAATTTGTGGTCAGATCACCCTGTCATTTCCACAGAAACCCTTTTATCATCTGTAGAACAGTAGGTCTTAGGCTGAAGTTTCTGTGTACTTTTTATTCCTATACTTGATCTTAGCCAAAATGCCAAGAAGCAATGTACTTCCTATCATGGATCTGGGGGGTGGGCCTGGTGGAGATCTGGCACTCTGGGAATATCCAGCTTTAGGATCTGGGAGAGATAACGGGATGAGAAACAATGTCTTTTTAGCTGTATTGGTAAACTTAAAATGTTTTTTAAAAGGTAAAAAGGTAAGTGCATCCAGATCTCAGGAAAAAGCTGTGCTGCTCCAACTTCAAGATTAAGACAAGTTGGTGCTGGTTGAGAAGTACAGGGTAAAATGAGCTCTGCACTTACCAAAGAGTAACTATAGTAAGGACAACGTGGCTGACTTTCTACCAGGCAGCAGGTGTACTGGCCTTCTATAAACTCATGACTCAGAACTCTGTACTAGGCATTGTCTGATAACACACCAACAACCTCGTATTGAAAAATATATATTTAAAAAAAAAGAAAGAAAATGAACTCTGGCCCAGAAGTTCAGTTGGTTAGAGCATCATTCAATATGGCAAAGTTGTGGGTTTGAGCTCCAGTCAGGGCATATACAAGAATCAACCAGGGGGTGGGGGACATAAAGGGGGCAAATGGTAATGGGAAAAAAATACAATAAAAAATAAATTTAAAAAAAAGAATCAACCAATGGCCCTGGCCAGTGTGGCTCCTTTGGACTGTCATCCTGCAACCTAAAAGTTGCAGGTTCAATTCCCAGTCAGGATACATGCCTAGACTTTGGTTCAATCCCTGGTCCCAAAGCATACTGGAAGCAACGCATAGACGCTTCTCTCTCACATTGGTGTTTCTCCTTCTCCCTTCTTCTTTCTCTAAAAAAAGCAATGAAAAAAAATGTTCTCAGGTGAGGATGGAAGGAAGGAAGGAAGGAAGGAAGGAAGGAAGGAAGGAAGGAAGGAAGGAAAAAAGAAAGAAAGGAAACAACCAGTGAATGCATAAATAAGTTGAACAACAAATCAATGTTCCTTTCTCTTCTTCCCTCCCTTACTTTCTCTAGATCAATTTTAAAAAGAAAAAATGATAACTTAGTTGAAGTGAAGTATTTTCAAATAAGATGAAATAATAATCATCTCTTAAAACAGCAGAATGAAATTTAAACTTGCAGCGAATTTTAAAGTATGTGCCTGTACGTGCCTGGTGAGTGAACGAACAAATCGTTGGGATTTCCTCCATTGACTGGGTGTTTGGAAGCCCTCTACCCTAAGGTGAAAGAGGGAATGATAAAAACAGAAAAGAATGAATAAGGGGGAGAGGGTGCCATATAGAGAATTGTATGAGGTCAAAACATAAAGTCAGGCACCGGTCAAGCTGAAAGTGAGTGAAGAGGTGACAACACAGTTCTTCCAAGGTGAAGAACACTTTCCTTCATACAGGGTCTCCAAGGAAAACTGTAAGGGGCCCAAGAAGGCCCTGGGTTCCCCTCTTGTCATGGTTCTTTCCCCCTCCTTCAGGAGCTAGTTTCCCTCCTCCCTAAAATTCTCAGCCCTCAGAAGGATGTGATGCTAGCGCTTGTCTCTCCAAGTTCTTCCAGGAGGAGGGTCAGATTCAAATGTGGAAGGATCCAGATATCACTTCTGGCCTGTATATTTGGAGATATGTAAGACTCCAGAATGAGCCCTGTGTTTTCTGTAAGCACCAGAAAAAGTAAGATGTGCTGGGGGTTCTTTGGTCTGTGAAAGCGCAAGATGGTGATTTTCTGGCAATTTATTAGAGATTATTTGAGGATCATACAAACAAACAAAGAAGCAAACGTGTCAAGGATTCAAGTTGAACTGAATTGTTATAATAGTCTGCTTCTCCCTGACCCTCTTCCTAAGCCAGAGCTCCTATTTACAAGCTGAATAAACTGCAGCAGAAGTCACAGTTCTTGTAGACAAGGATCAAGCCAGATCAGGAATATTTAGCTAGGTTTCCCAGTCAGCGCTGGGTATTTCCATTTCTCCCTCACTGGGGTCTGATAGCAGTGATGTTTTCATGAATTTAGGCCTGGTGCTAATCCCATGGAGCTGAGAGGGAGGCCCAACGCCCAGAGAACAGGCCCCCTCCAGGCACAGTAGAGGGTCCTCTGATTGGTGGAGGCTGGTAGGGTGACATGCCTCAGCACACTTTGGCTCTCACTCAAACTGTTAATTCAAAAATGAGAGCAGAATTATGTGGGCTGATCAGCACTGGGGCAAACAGGGATTGGGCCATCGATACAGGAAGATTACAAAACCAGTGTCTGGTTGGCGCCAGTAAGTGATACCATTCTCTCTTTCAGACACCAGATTCCCTTTGCCCCAGTTTTGTTCAAAGTCCAAAGACAGGACTCTGCCTACAGCCCAGAGCTCGAGATAGCTGCTCACACACATTATGAAACTGTCTTTGAAAAGAAATGCAATAAGAAGGGCACTGGTGAAAAGGTCAAAAGCTGTGAAATGCCAGCCACTACTAGATCTTTAGCAACGGGTGCAGCCCTGCGTGGAAGGTGCGTGTGTGTTGGGGGAGGGGGTCTCACAGTTGCAGCTTTTCTCCTGGTGGCCCGCACAGAAAACAGGAATGGGTTTATTAGATGTTTTCACCTTGTGTAAAGGAAACCTGAGTAAGACTCACTTCCTTCCTCTCTGAAGGGTTGTTTCTAGTTTGACGTTGCTGTTGTTGTTAGCACATATATACATTCTCGTGTTATATTATGTTGTGTTATATATGTGTTGTTAGTAATGTGTGTGTGTACATATACATATATGAACATCAAAGTTGTATTCCATACTCTTGGCAGAAAATTTATGGGAAAAAAATGAGAGAGGGCTTGGTTAAATATCATGAGGCTGGTGAAGTCTTGTACCTGTAAATGTCCAGTTAAAGGTTTTAGGCGTGTCAGAATTGTCAGTCAGCTGGGTGGGTAACTTTTTAAAAAAGCTGTGGTAGCCCTGACTGATGTGACTCAGTGGATTGAGTGCTGGCCTGCAAGCTTGAAGGTCGCCAGTTTGATTCCCAGTTAGGACACAGGCCTGGGTTGCAGGCCAGGTTCCCAGTTAGGGGCGTGTGAGAGGCAACCAATCAATATTTCTCTCACACATCAGTGTTTCTCTCTTTCTTCCCCTCTCTCTAAAAATCAATAAAAATAAAAATCTTTTAAACATTGTGGTAAAATATACATAGCATAAAATTTACCATTTTAATCATTTTGAAGTGTCTATAGTTCAGTGGCACTAAGTACATTCACACTGCTGTGCACCCATTACCACCACCTCCAGAACTTCCTCAGCTTCTCCAGTGGAAGCTCTGTCCCCATTAAACACTCCTGTGCCATCCAGGAGCCACCCACCCCAGGCCCTGCCAACCACTGTTCTACTTTCTGTCTGCCTGAATTAGACTATTCCAGGGACCTCATAGTAGTGGAATCACATAGTATCTGTCCTTTTGTGAATGGTTTATTTCACTTAGCATAATGTCTTCAAGGTTCATCCATGTTTGTTGTCAGATTTTTATAGTCTGTTGAACTGTTTGTTTTCATTTTCTTGCTGAGGACTCTGACACTGAAAACAGGAGAACCACCTGAAATTTGTCTGGGCACGAGGCTCCCTTCTCATCATCCTAAAATATACTTACTCTTTGCCACACTGGATGCTTTTCAGTGTTTTCTCCTGCCTTGTTCTCTACAGAATCAGTATGTTATTCGTGTCAGGGTGGAGAGCGAGCATGTCTCTTTCTCTCTATCCACCCCACACCCTCAAGAAAAGATTCAGAAAAACCAAAAGAAGCCATTCTCCCTCCAAGGAACATGAAGTGCTCCTGACCTAGAGGGCAGGCCTATACTTACTTTCCTCTAAGCACAGCAGGCTTTTAACACAGGCTTCTTATTTGCTCTTTATAATTATTACTTTTAAGTAGTACATTCAAATGGTTAAATACATACACAGTAAAAATGCACATCTTCCCCTACCCTGACCCCACATCCATGTCCTGCTCCCAGCAGTCAGCCACTTTCACCTTGCCTCTCTTTCCAGGGTCAGTGCACATGTAAACAAGCACCCTGGCGCCTTTTCCCATAGGAGATCGGATCTTATACTCCTGATTGCACTGTGCTTTTTGGAAAAATACAGAAAAGTAAGGGTGCAGTATACAAAGTTCCCACTACCCAGAGCTTGTGAGAACAGTTTAGCTATAACTCTTTTTCTTACATAAAAGTAGAATGTTACAGATAAAGTTCAACTACTCTGTGACCATCACGGCCCATCCCAGTTCCTTCCTGTCCCAGAGGGAGCACTATCATGAACTGGCTCTATCCTTTAAGACCACAGGCATCTGTGTCTGAGAACAATCTGTGGGATTGTTCTGTGGGACTTTTTATTTTACATAATGGCTGTGTTTAATCCTCATTCCCTCTAGTGACTGGCGTTTAGACTCTTTCAGACTTTCACTCCCCACATAGTGCTGCAGGACTTTCTTGCACACACACCTTTGTGCACACTGTGAACATCTGTGTGAGATCACTTTAGAGAGGTGGGCTCACTGGATCCAAGGACACGCCTATGCTACACTTCAACGGATGTTCTGACGAGGTGGCACAGTTTTTACTCCCACGTGCAACGAGTGGAGCACCTGCTTTTCCACCTCCCCTCCCACACAGTTCATCAAAATTGTGCATTGTTACTTATCTAATAGGTGAAAATTATGTCTTATCATTTGAATTTATATCTTTATAAATTATAAATGGGGATGAATTTATATCTTTATAAGTTATAAATGGGAATGAACTCCTTTTTGTGTGTTTCAAATTCATGCATATTTCTTCTATGATTTTTTTAAAGTCCTTGGCTCATTTTTCTTTTGAGTTGATCATCTTATTGACTTTTAAAAAATATATTTTATTTATTTATTTTTAGAGAGAGGGAAAGGGAGGGAGGGAGGGAGGGAGAGAAACATCAACGTGCAGTTGCCTCTCTTGTGCATCCCCCCCCCCCATTGGGGACCTGGCCCGCAACCCAGGCATGTGCCCTGACTGGGAATCGAACCTGCAATTCTTTGGTTCACATGACAGAGCTCAATCCACTGAGCCACACCAGCCAGGGCTGACTTTTAAGTGTAGTTTGCACATAATGAAAATCAGCTATTTGTAATGGTATTGTGCTGCAAATATTTCCCCAGTTTATTGCTTATCTTTGGTCTTAGCTCTTTTTGCCACATGGACATTTTAAATTTGTATATAGTCAACTTCATCAATATTAATGCTAAAGTGGTAACACACTTATTACTTCTGTTCCTTCTCTTTCTCTCCTACTTTTGCACTTCTCCGAGATACCAAAATTAATCTGATACCATTCTAACCCAAATCATATCTCCTATTTATGGGCCTAGGGTCAGGTCAACAGCTAGAAGTCACCTGGAGTTAATCTGGAAGTTATTAAAAAATAAGATTAAAAAACAAGCAAAAAAGTCACTATTTGTTGTCATAGACTAAGTGGTGCACTCCCTCACCTTTCCTGCCTCTCAGGGTCCTCAGTGGTATGACATTCTGCACCTCTGCTGGCCCATAGCATGGCTGTGTCTTCCCCACAAACACTAGCCCCTGAGCTCCTTCCTCCCTCTCTCCTTCACATCCACAAATGTTTACTGAGCTCTTAACCTGTGTCAGCACTGTGCTTGGCACTGACAGTCCAGGGGCGAACTGGTGCTCCATTGGACAGATGCAGGTGCTGCCTTCGGCACATGTACAGTATAACAGACAATGCAGTGAGTCACTAAACAAACTAGTGCCCTTCCTTCCCGTGGCTGAGCCCTCACTGGGACAGGGGCGATCAGCAGGTTTAACCGTAGCCTCAAGGAAAGCGGGCTTCTCTCCCACTGGGGGAGAGACAGTTTGTAAGTACTCTGATGCCCCAGCTGCTACCATATTAATAAAAATTGAGATTTTGGTGGTTTCACATGCATTGATTGGCTCACTTGAGCCTCACCGGGGGGAAGGAAAAGACATTCTTATCTGCACTTTACAGAAGGGAAGTGGTGGGTTGCCTAAGATAACAGAGCATTTAGTGCCAAGCTGGGGTAGTGGAAAAAGAGACTGTCAGCCCAGGCACCCATTGGCTGCTTCAATTTCTGCCCGTCTCCTGACTCTTGCACTGCCTCCCTAGACCAATGTCACTGTGTCCCTTTAGTGTGGCAGTGCACTCCTCTTGTACTTTGCTTTCTTAACTTCAAAGCATACTTCAAGTTCTTTATATTTATCAGTAGACACAGAGGGAAATAGACCAATGGGCCCACATGTACACTGCAGATCTGGTCCTGGGCAAGCCAAGGTTAAGAAAGACACAGTCTCTATCCTTAAGGAGCTACTGATTTAAGAGGCTAAACAGATAGGCAGACAACTCCAAGCTGTGGTGAGGGAAGCTTGTGGAGGTATGAACAAAACACCATGTCAGGAACCACCTGGAATTCTCTCTTCTCCACAGTGAAGGATCTCCGGGAGGAAGAGTAAAGTTACAGAGAGGTTTGGAGAGAGGGGGAAAATTCATGCATCTTGCATGGCTGACCTACAGCACGGCAGGCTCAGTGGAGAAGACCTTAGGGGTAGGGGATGGGAGAGGGACCATAGAAGGAAGAAGGGTACAGCTAAGGACCACCGAGGCCAGGTCGCCTGAATATGTCACGGGGATAATTGGCTCAGGTGTTCGAATTTCTCCAGCAAACTTTGCAGAGGAGAAAAGAGAAATTAGATAGCGGCTGACCTAGGGGAGGAGGGAACCCCATGGGGTTGTGCCCACGTAGGCACATTGAATAAGCAAAAGCTGTATGTGTGTGTGATGCCAGGACTGCTAGTTCCCTGAGGGGCTCTGGACTCAGTTGCTTCGTAGCTCTGAGAAGGCTGTTTTCCTGGTGGGAGAGAAAGTAAAGTGTACTTCTAAGGGGCTGTATGCTGCTGGCTTTACCCTGGTACCTCACAGGCTGCAGCTCTCTTAAAACAGGTGGTCCAGGGGAAAGGGAATTTGAGGAGCTAGTGGAGTGGAGTTGAAAGGACTGGCCCCTGTATGGGAAAAAAGAAAATGAAGGTATGAGAGGGCATAGAGTTCAGGAAAGGGGTGTGATGAGACTGCAGGGCAGGCCCAAGGCATGATGGCCCAGCATGGGTGCAGGGATGGGGCTTGAGGTTGGAGAACCACCTAGGCTTTGGAGCTGCCAAACAAAGAAATGAGGGGATGACAAGTTCCAAGGACATGGCCAGCCTGAGGAGTTGCTGTCATGACCTAGTTTGTTGTCACGAGATGAGCTAAGAGAACATGGTACAGGGCATCTTGATCCCTGGTGCCTTTGCAGAGGGGCCTCTAGGTGTCAGCAACCAAAATGGAGAGAGGTCCTCTGGTTGGAGGACTTGTGGAGCAAGGTCTGTAAGGGCGGTACGTGGAGACCCACCCACAGAAGAGAGCCCCTCTGCATGGGCTGAGCCTTCGCGGCAGAGGTTATCTAACTCAGAGGATTTCTAACTCAGAATTCTAACTTCATGGCAGAGGGAAAAGCCAGAACTCAGGTCAAGGAAAAGAGTGAGAGTGTTTTAGGAAGGTCAATTAAAGCTCTAGAAGACTGCATTTTCATGAAATCTTTCTGAAGCCTCCCGCAGAGCCAGAGCTGGTTCTTCCATGAAGTGAGTGCAGCTGAAGTTTTGGGCCTGGCAGGCCCTATCCATCATTTTGGATTTATACTTTCACACATTGCCCTGCATCCTTGATTGTGTGATGAAGGCCCCACAAAGGCTTACTCCAACTTTGCCCAGAACTCTACAAGTTGGGAGCACGGAAGGACCTCGGGTTCTATGAGGAAATCCTGGGTCACGAGGTATACAGCACAGTGACCATTGTCAGCACTGCTGGGTCCTAGGAATTCTCCTCATGAGGAAAAATAATTTTTCTGTTTCTTTTTGTACCTACATGAAGTGATGGATATTGACTAAACTTACTGTGGCAAGCACTACACAACAGATGTAAGTCATTATGCTGTACACCCTGAACTCATAAGTGCCGTACTGTATGTCAGTTATACCTCGACACTGAAAATAAAATAAATAAAAAGCTTCTCTACATGCAATGCAAAAACAAAACAAAACAAAAAACCTCAGTGTTTTGATTTCCAAACAGTTTTCCTATCCCTGAATTGTTAAAAGATAGGAATGAACAATGATAAGTGTTCCACCTGGCAGCAATTTTTTTTAATCCTCACTCGAGTATGTATTCATTGATTTTTAGAGAGAGGAGGAGTTGGGGAGAGAGAGAGAAACATCAATGTGAGAGAGAAACATCCATCAGCTACCTCCCATATGTGATCCAATTAGGGATCAAACCCGCAACCTGGGTATGTGCCCTGACTGCGGATTGAAACTGCAACCTTTTGATGCACGAAATGATGCTCCAATCACCTGAGCCACTCAGCCAGGGCTGGGAGCAAATTTTTAAAACATTTTCGGCCCTGATAAGGTCTGAAGGTGTGTTGCTATGACCTTAGTAGAGGACACACTTATGAAATATTCTTTAGCTCAGAGTAATGGTTAAGTGGCATTGGCAGCACCTGTGACTGTCACATGCACAGGGTGTGTGTCCCTTGTGTATTCCTAACAAACACTGGGACTTGAGTTTCGAAGCACCACCCACTCTGCAGGGGTAACACCCTGTCTCCTTCCTCTCCCGAGAACTGTGACTGCCTAGTCAGTTGTTATTTGTACAGACTGTCCCCAGCTGATGAATGGGCATTGTTCTCAGAAAGAGATTTGTAAGCCCATTGTTTAGAATTGGAAGGCATTTCCCCTGATAAACAAGGGTAGTGTAATCTTTAGTTCTTTAAAGCCTAAAAGAACTTCTTGTGTCCCTGAAATCAAGGACCATACAGTGATAACAGAAACCCCATTCTGGGTAGCAAATACCTGTCCCTCAGGAAGTGCCTTTCAACTTCTAACTCGAGACCCTGAGAATCTTTCCTTGTCACAGACTTTCTGTAGGGCCTTCCCCAACTCTCAGCCTTCCATGTGGCTGCCATGGTGTGAGTAGAAGTCAGTGAGGAGAAAGTGCTGGGCATGAGGTAGCAGCCCCCGTGAAGGGTGGAGTAACCCCAGAAAGCCCGGGGGATCTGGCTCCCTGTACACCGTCTGGGCACCCCAGGGATAGGCCTTCCTCCTTTATGCTTCTGGTCAAGGTTTCTTAGCTCTTTTGAAGTTTCCTGAGGTCACTGTACCCTAGAAACAAAGGCAAACAAACCGGGAGTTTAAAAACTGGCTCCCTTTTGAAGAAGAGTGGAATTTTTCAGTTACTGGTCCTCTCAGGAAAGACCACCTTTGGATCTAGGGAGGAGTGGCAGATTTTGTCTAGGAAAGACCAAACAAATCCAGGTTGGATTTGCTGCATTTGTAGTTGGCTTTAATAAAGCGATGATTCCCAGGATTTTATGTGTGATAATCTTGATAATCTTTTTTAAAAAAACTTTTGTTTGATCTTGCCATGATATAAAGCTCAATGATTCTATATCAATACCTCCATCTTTTAAAGGTTTATGTTTTGCAAATGGCTTTTATATCCATTATCTTATTTGAGGTAAAGATATTATTACCTGTTTTATTGGTAAGGAAACTGCCTGAGTTGGTTGGAAAACTAGGTCTTTTGTGCCAAATCTGTGTCCTTGCTGATGTTTTCTCCAGGTTGGTTAACTCCCTGCTGGGAGGCAGGTCTCCCCAAGCCCTGGAGCTAAAAGAGAGTCTCCAGGGAATTTCTGCTTTCTTCCCTGTCTCCAGACTCCACTAAATTACCCTCAACATCTAAATGCCTCTTATGTTCTTAGTCTTCTCTAGGAAATAAAATCTATAGCTCTCAGTTGCCTGTCCTGGTGGCAAATAGCCTTTCTCTGATTCAAAAGACATCTTTATTTCCACCTTGGTTCTTTTTATTACCCCCCCACCCCAAAAGAAGTTTATTTGGCAAAGAAAGTATTTTTCACTCCTTCATCAGGAAAACACAATAAAGGACTCTGAAAACAAGGGACCAGCTGGTGACTACTGGGTCAGTTCACAACAGTGCACAGCACAACTGAAATAATAAGTAATGCAAGACAGGGAGTGTGTACATTTTCCATATTCCTTCCTCATCTTTTACAGCAGTAAGCCTCAGAAAACCCCTAAGGGCTGGCAGAGCTGGCAGCAGTGCCAGGCTGATAAGCAAGCTAAAACTTGGAAGACTGGTGATTCACCCAAGGCTGTTGAGCAAATCAACAACAGTGCTGGACCTGAATTCTGGTCTCTGATCCTGGAATTTAAAAGCCATGTCTCTGTGCCCACCAGAAAGTCATGTTGAGTTCTTAACCCAGAGCCCTGAGTTCAGGCCTGATGAGGGCAGAAACAGAGATGTTCCCCAGGGACTTTCCTTACAAAAAGGCTGGTCCGGGGGCAGAGCCAGCAGAGTGTCATCTGTGCAGTTGCTGGCCTTGCCCTGCTCAGCTTGTGTGGGAGAGGCCCCTGCTGTCCACCAGGTCTGTCCAGATCTGCATGCGATCCATGTGTGTTTGTTTTTCAAAGATTTTATTTACTTTCAGAAAGAGGAGAAAGGAAGGAGAAAGAGAGGGAGAGAAACATCGATGTGTGAGAGAAACTTTGACTTGTTACCTCCTGTTCAGCCCCAAAAGGGGGCTGGGACCGCAACCCAGGCGTGTGCCCTCACAGGAAATTGAATCGGCAACCTTTTGGTTTGCAGGTCAGTGCTCAATCCACTGAGCCACACCAGCCAGGGCACAGTCCATATGGCTTTGTACAATCTCAGTGCAATACCACTTTAAAAAATATGTGTATTTACTTCCGCCAAGATGGAGGCATAGGTAGAAACACTGTGCCTTCTCCCACAAACAACCTCCAATGGAGGTTTAGTAAACAAAGACGCAGCCAAAAGAACAGAAAACTAAACTATACGGAAGTCTGACAACAACAAACCATTCAACTGGGACCAGTAAGAGGGGTGGAGCCAGCAGCAGAGCAGGGTCAGGCAGGAAGGATCCCCCAACCCAGGCGACCCAGGCGACCCAGGCATGCAGGCAGCTGGGGTAGCATCGCAGACCCAGTGAGGGTGCGGGGAAGGCTGACTGAAGTTGCACATTCACATGTGCAGATAAGCCAGCAAAGGAGTGAGCAGTGAGACGACCGCTTGGCCCTGGCCTTGGTGGTGGGAGGAGGCAGAGGGGACTGCCATTGCTTTCCTTTGACCCCGCCCCCACATATTGCGTCCCAACCTAGCGCCTGAGTTGCCCTGCCCTGGTGAACACCTAGGGCTCCACTCCTCATAGGTAATAGGCACAAACAGCCCAAAATATGGCTCAAGAAGAACTCAAAGCCCCAGAGCCGATAACTCTAAGCGACCAAGAAATAGTGAACCTCTCAGATGCACAGTTCAAAACACTGGTCATCAGGATGCTCACAGAACTGGTTGATTATAGTCACAAATTAGAGGAACATATGAAGGCTAAACTAATTGAAACGAAAGGAAATGCACAGGAAACCAATAGTGATGGAAAGGAAACTGGGGTTCAAATCAATGGAGTGGACCAGAAGGAAGAACAAAACATCCAACCAGAAAAGAAGGAAGAAACGAGAATTCAAAAAATGAGGAGAGGCTTAGGAACCTCAAGGACATCTTTAAACATTCCAACATCCAAATTATAGGGGTACCAGAAGGGGAAGAGGAAAAGCCACGAGTGGAAAACTTGTTTGAACAAATAATAAAGGAGAACTTCCCCAGTCTGGCAAAGGAAATAGACTTCCAGGAAATCCAGGAAGCTCAGAGAGTCCCAAAGAAGTTGGACCCAAGAAGGAACACACCAAGGCACATCATAATTACATTAGCCAAGATTAAAGTGAAGGAGAGAGGACTTCCGCCAAGATGGAGGCATAGGTGGAAACACTGTGCCTTCTCCCACAACCAAGTTTAAATACAACAAAGGTTTGGAGAACAAAGACACAGCCAAAGAACAGAAAATTGAATTATATGGAAGTCCGACAACAACTAACCGTTCAACCGGGATGGTAAGAGGGGCGGAACCAGCAGCAGAGCAGGGTCGGGGCAGGAAAGATCCCCAGACCTAGGCACGCAAGTGGCCCGGACCCAGTCAGGGTGTGGGGCAGACTGACCTTGGTCGCACATTCGAGTACAGTGAGACGGACCACACAGGCCCCAGGGGGCGAGGGCTGACGGTGGTGGCACACTCAAGTGCAGTGGGACGAAACTCGAGGGCCCCGGTGCCGGTGGCAGCTGCCACAGCTGTGGGGGCCACGGTGGGAGGCGGCAGACCAGACACCATTGCTCCTCTTTGGCCCCACCCCCACTTACAGCGTCACAACCCAGCGACTGAGTTGCTCTGCTCTGATGAACACCTAGGGCTCTGATCCTGCTATGGAACAGGCACAAACAGCCCAAAAGATGGCGCAAGAAGAACTCAAAGTCCCAGTGCCAATAACTCTAAGCAACCAAGAGATTGCCAGCCTCTCAGAAGCACAGTTCAAGACACCGTTTATCAGGATGCTCACAGAACTGGTTGATTATAGTCACAAATTAGAGGAATATATGAAGGCTAAATTAATTGAAATGAAGGGAAACGCACAGGAAACCAATAGTGATGGAAAGGAAACTGGGACTCAAATCAATGGAATGGACCAGAAGGAAGAACGAAACATCCGACCAGAAAGGAATGAAGAAATGAGAATTCAAAAAAATGAGGAGAGGCTTAGGAACCTCCAGGATATCTTTAAACGTTCCAACATCCAGATTATAGGGGTACCAGAAGGGGGAAAGAAACAGCCACGAGTGGAAAACTTATTTGAACAAATAATAAAGGAGAACTTCCCCAGTCTGGCAAAGGAAATAGACTTCCAGGAAATCCAGGAAGCTCAGAGAGTCCCAAAGAAGTTGGACCCAAGAAGGAACACACCAAGGCACATCATAATTACATTAGCCAAGATTAAAATGAAGGAGAGAATCCTAGAAGCAGCAAGAGATAAGGGGACAGTCACCTACAAAGGAGTACCCATCAGACTGTCAGCGGATTTCTCAAAAGAGACCTTACAGGCAAGAAGGGGCTGGAAAGAAGTATTCCAAGTCATGAAATCCAAAGACCTACAGCCAAGATTGCTTTATCCAGCAAAACTTTCATTTAGAATGGAAGGACAGATAAAGAGCTTCTCAGATAAGGTCAAGTTCAAGGAGTTCATCATCACCAAGCCCTTATTATATGAAATGCTAAAGGGACTTGTCTAAGAAAAAGAAGATAAAAAATATGAACAGTGAAAGGACAACAAATACACAGTTATTAACAACCACACCTAAAACAAAAGCAAACCAAGAGGACAGCTAGATCAGGAGCAGAACCATAGAAATGAAGAACACATGGAGGGTTAGCAACAGGGGAGTGGGAGAAGGAGAAGTGGGGAGAAGGTACACAAAATAGCATAGACAATAGGTAGAAAACAGATATGGGGGGGCAAGAATAGTGGGGGAAATATAGAATCTAATGAACTTGAGACACGTGGTCATAATCTAAAGGGGGAATGGTGGGGGGGCTGTGCAGGGTGGAGGAGAATGAAGGGGGGGAATAGAACAACAACTGTAATGGTATAATTAATAAAATATATTTTAAAAATATATATGTATTTAAAATTTTTCTTTCTGCAGTGCCACTTTTCTAAGATTTTATTTATTTATCTTTAGAGGGGAAGGGAAGGCGAGAAGGAGAGAAATATCAATGTATGGTTGCCTCTCATGAGTCCCCTGCTGGGAACTGGCCTGTAACCCAGGCATGTGCCCTGACTGGGAGTCAAATTGCGATCGTGTGGTTCGCAGGCCTGCACTCAATCCATTTAGCTATACCAGCCAGGGCTCTGCAGTGCCACTTTTGATGCACATTATGTCTTGTGCATCTGTCCAAAGGTAGAGAAAACAAAGACATAGGCCAAACTTAGGGATCAGGTTTGCCTCAAAAAAAAAAAGAAAAAAAAATTCCCTCCTGCCCTACCTAGTGTGGCTCAGTGGATTGAGCACTGGCCTGTGAACTAAAGGATTGTGGGTTGGATTCTCAGTCAGGGCACATGCTTGGGTTGTGGGCCAGGTCACCCAGTAGGGGGCACTGGAGAGGCACCCACGCATTGCTGTTTCTCTTCCTCTCTTCACCCCCATCCCTTGTGTCTAAAAATGAATAAATAAAATCTTTTTAAAAATCCCCTCCTCCTCTGGTCATATAATGTGGTGCAACTGCCCACAGTGGAGATTAGAATCAGGCCCAGGAAATTACATTTGCACACCTTCTTACACAGGAGGATTTGGGGAGACTATACTGACTCCAGTCTCCAGGGAGAGTCTAATGTCAGACAATTTACCACTCTCTCTCCCAGTTCAATCTTGAGTGTGTAGACAATAACAATTTACTCCAAATCCCACCCTCTGTCCTCTCATGCCCAAGGCCCTGGGCATGAGACAGGTTAGGAAGCTGGGACAAGTGGGACAAGGACACTGAGGCAGAGTTAAAAGGCCCAGCAGTTTACAGCCATCTAGCAAATCACAAAATCCTACCTTCCCTAAATGAGAACACTTCAGAGTTAAAGATTCACACTTCTCCTTCCCAACCTGACGGTAGACAGCTTAAATCCCATTAGTTCCATCTGTGCCACTGCACCCAAGGACACAGGAAAGTAAGGGGAAAAACGTCATTTTGGAGCATCAGCATAAAGCTGATAAATATTCTATTGAGATCATCCCCCAAGACTTCCCCTAGGCCATCTCCCCCAAATCCCCAGCCTTTTAACCCTCAAGACAAAGGACCCAGAGTACACTTTCCCTCTGGGGAAGCACTCCCACACCTTTCTACCCCCACAAGTGTCAATCTCCTAAACTCGAAAGGACCCCACAGGACTTGCAACCAGGGGAGCAATGAACAGTGGCAGCTCCTCCTGGGCTGACCCCCTGACCCTGTCCCCACAGCCCCCTATTCTCTGACTTCTCAGTGAGCCAAAGTGGTCCCACCCAGGCTCTCTCCTGTGGCTGCTTCTCCCCAAGCCCTTCCTTGTTTCACTGTCCCCAGCTTTAATAAATGCCCTCTCAAATCACCTGGACTCCCATTGTGACTCCTGCACAATCTTTCCTGCACAAAGTCAGGAGCCCACACACTACTGTCTGGCCTAAGGCAGCCCTGGCCCAGGCCCAGTTCCTGTCCCTTAACAGTCACACTTACCCTGGCCTGGCCCAACTCTTCCTTCAAACAGCCACCTCATTGAACGAAAGGCTTGGTGGAGTCAGATGTACTGGTAATAGCCTATCAGCAATCCCCAAACCCAGCTTCTGAGCAGACTCACCCAAGTCATATTTTATTTTTAGTTGATGAGAGAGAGAGATTGATTTGCTGTTCCACTTCTTTATGCGTTCATTGGTTGATTCCAGTATGTGCCCTGATGGGGGATCAAACCCACAACCTTGGTGTATTGGTACAATGCTCTGACCAACTGAACTCTCTGGCTAGGGCTCAAGGCATCTTTTAAAACACAGATTCCCAGGCCCCACCCCAGATTTGCTCAATCAGCATCTCTAGCTCTGGGTCCTGGGAGTCTGAATTTCAAAACCTCCCCAGGTGATTTTAATTCAGCCAGATGGAGGGCAAGCAATTAAAAACACAATGAACTCCCTCCTTACTGGTCCCACCAAAAGGAGGGAAAACCCACTGCTCTCACTATTTGCACACATTAGAGCACCACTGCAGACTCAGACCCAGCTGTAATCCATGCTCTACAAAATACCCACCTCAAGCATCCTCTCCCACACACGTGGAACACCATCTTGCTTTGACTTGGACTCCTTTGTCTCTGAGCAGATAGAGAAGGAGGAGCCCCCAGAGCTGCACATCACACAGGTTTAACACCTGCACCCACGACCGGACTTCAGCTCTGAACTGAGAAGCCTAGGGGAGAGCACTGAGGCAGAGGTGGCAGGAGATGCTGGTCTTGCTCTTTCACCCTCAGTGGGCACACCCCAGGAAATTCAAGTCATAATACCTGACTCCTCTTCCTGCTTTCTTGTTTCTGGGCACCTCAGTTCCTCATTCCAGGGCAACTGCAACTTCCATGCCTGACTGGACATTTCTGTCAGGAGAACTGGCTGCTTCCTAACTGGGGAAAAGAATTCATGCAGATACTTGATTCCTCCAAGGCACTTGAGACACAATGGAATTCCAACAGCCAGGTGTTCGGAGGGCCAGAAAGCCAACATTCCCAGTCTTGAGACTCCAGGTGACTTCCTCAGAGGGAAGAAACACTGCTCTGGCCCTGGAGGTTGAAGTCCTCACTCAGGAACCGTGTGACCTCCTCTTCCCATTCTCTTCTCCCATCAGCCCAATTTCACTCTTTTTTCTTCTGTGTTCAGATCCTACAGGCCTGGGGAGGGACAAACAATTAGAAACCTACCCCTCTACCTCAGACCACTCCCTAATAACTGAAGGAGGAGTATTTTGTCTTTTTAAGCATCACGTTCAGGCTGGAGCAGTCCATCCTTATCTTTCTTATTGTTCAGGCCCTGATATCTAAAACCTTCCCACAGTTCATCCACGTAGCTCATTCCTTTCCTGCCAAGAGTCCATCTTACTGCCTCCTGCCAGCCTTCTGGGTGCTTTCTCCAAGGGCCATCATGTCTGGCCTAGCCTGAAGATTTAAGTCCATATGCCATGTTAGTTACAGTGCCAAGAGCAAATGGAAATTTTCAGAGAATCAGAAAAGTAAAACAAAAAACCCATCTCTCTTGTGAAAAAAGAACCAGCATGTAGCAGCAGCTCTGCAACTCACAGTGAAGTGGAGAAGTTACCCAGTTAGTCCCGAGGTCCCAGGCACAGAGCTCCTCAGGCTCAGCATCCCACCAGTTCTCGCTTTGCTTCAACATGTATATCAACACACTCTCTTCACTTGGGTATAATTTTCTGTATCATTAGTCCTGTACAGTTTGTCCTTTTACCTTAGATTCAGGATCACCAAGTTCCCTCTACCACGTATGTACCCCTTTCAGGAGAAATTCCCCCAATCACTCTTCTCACTCAAAATTCACGGTGGCAAGATAGGGAAGATTATTTGTACACCTTGAGACTTAGAAGGAAATGGGCACCTCCAAGTTTCAGGTGACTAGATCCTGTAGTTACCTGGAAATCCACTAAGAAAGAGTGTTGGAATAAGCATCAATTACCAGCTGTGTGAGTCAAATGTCATTACTTTAACCTCTCTGAGTCTTAGCTTCGCCATCTGTAGTATGCAGATAATAATGCCTACCTTGCAGGGGAACTGGAAGAATTATATAGTATAACACATGCAAAGCAGCTGGTATAGTTAGCAGTTGATAAATAGTAGCTATAATTATCTCCACCTCTACAAGGATAACCTTCAAGCATGCAAAGTACCCACTGCCTGGAAACTACTTTAGAGCAGGGAATAAACCGTGGTTAATCACATACCTAGTGTGCAGCCACTTCCCCAGCCCATGTTCCATTGTCATCACTGAGGTCTTGGTGGCCCTGTTGAGCAGAACTAGGTATTCTTCACTGCAGTACCTTTCACACTCAATATTTAAAAAATAAGCAAAAACAAAAAAACACTGGCCTGACTCTTCCCAAATTTGCCAAATGAAAAACATAAAACTCTGCTGCTGTCCAGATTCTGTTTCTGCTATCAATCTACAAGGACCCCACTGCCAAACGTCTGAACTGCGTTGTGAGCCAGACATTTAGTTACAATCAATGAAACAGCGACACTGTGTGGCCACATGAAACTGCAGCCCAGCCTAGAGTCTTGGCGTGCAGACCAACGAGCAGTCAGGTCTTGTCAGTTGGAATATAAAACGAGGAAAGGAACAAAGCACCTTCCAAGTGTGAGTGAAACTACTTCACTCTTTACAAATGTGTACCTCTTGTCCACAGTCCAAGGTTTGAAGTCTGGATAGCTTGTGCTCTCAAATCAAAAAGGACAGAAGAAGGCTAGCCACATGGCATATGTAAAGTTTCAAACATTTGCAGATGGCTTTCCAGGAACTGTGGAAAATTTACTGAAAAATCTTAGCAATCCTTATCTTGCTCACATATTTCTTGGCACATACTCATAACTTTAAAAACTAGGAAAAGCCTGAAGGAAGCAATTAATACTGTAGAGTTATACTGTCAAAGGGAAGATACCTTTAAATCATTAACAGGAATCATTAGCCCTTCAAATAGAGATCAATATTAAAAAAATTACTAAATCTGCACAATGGAATGTCAGCCAGGGTGGTCACTGTTTTTAGCCTGGTCCTCTGCTAAGTAATTTGATTCCCTTAACACTATCAGACAGACAAATGAGTATTAATGTCATCCCTGAAGGTATTTAGGAAACACAGGGCTTCCTCTTCACACTAGTGAGCTCAGGTTTTTACCTCTTGAGAAAAGTCTTAGGTCTTGTTCTGTAGGTATGCATTTTCACAGACCAAAGACTACTTCTCATGAGCATTTCCAGGTGGAATTCTTAGGGGATCTTCATGCACAAAAACCAGCTGGATTCTCTGATCTAACCATCAGCAGAGGAATTGTTAAGGACAGAGCCACCCCTCCACTTCATTGACTTGAATTACTGCAGGATGGTGGAGACAGCCCTGGCCTGGGGGGGTGCTCCTCCCTGGAAATTTGGAACAAGGATCAGGAGAGATTCTGAGTCACTTCCATGGCTAGAACTGTAGCCAGCTAACTCCAAAGCTGTTCACTGCCCTGTTTCCTACCGTGAGGAGCAGAGGAAGCTAGTCTGCAGAGACACAGAAGGAAGCCAACTACAGGGGAGAGAGGGACGGGGGAGTAAGGCAGGTGTCTCAGTCAGTTCCCGAAGACCCTGCGGTCTAACAGACTCTCCTAAGCACTTATAATACCTCTCTGCTTTTAAGCTGGCTCAAACCAATTTCTGTTACTTGCAAGTTTTCGAGGACACACCTCACAGTGAACCAGAGTTAATTTCCTTATCCTGCAATTCCTCATCTGTTCCATGAGAATCATCATTCATCCATTCATTCAGCAAGTACTCATTGAATACTTTCTCTGTGCTAGGCACATTCTAGGAGACATAGCTGGGAACAAAAGAGATTTTTAAAAATTCCTTCCTTTATGAGACTTCTCTTCTACTAAAAAGGTCTCTGGAAATAAAGTAGACATATGAGAGAAGAGGTAACTTCAAATCAGGTACCAACTAAAGGGCTGGTTGACCCAAAAAGTAGAGCATAAGCTCCAAGTCTTAGACGATGTATTAGAGGATCAGAGCCACTTAAAACAGTACACAGTCCTTTTGACTTTAAAGTAACATTGGGTTAAAAGGCTGGCCTTTCTACGGTGTCTTTTTTCTTACATCTTGGTGCAAATGCTGAGGGTCCCTTCTGATGCTTTGCTGGAAGGCGCCACTTGAGCAAACTCTCCTGATACTGCAGCTTCCTGTCCACTTGGACTGAGGGCAGCTTTCAGTCTATTGCCGGTTATCATGGGGGGCAACAGATAACACACATGACAAATTCAATCTACAGGTAATTTCAAAATCTAATTTTAGCCACCCCTCTCCCACTCAGTTATTTGTCAGTACCACTTAGAAAGCCTGAATTGACTCATTTGGTTCCATTTTCTGTTGCTGCCTCTGGAATTCTGCAAATGAACCAAGTGGAAACCAAAAGACAGGCAGCAGGAAGGAGAAAGCAAAGAATATGGATAACCACCATGATGAACACCCAAATTTTCATGCAATCTAGAAAGTTAACTGTGTGGGGATTCCGTCTTTCATATTGTCTGACCCTCCTATGTGGGCTAAAATCTTCTTACTTTGGGAAAATTACCCATAGTGCTTATTTAAAATCAGGAATGAAAGCACCCTTTACTTCCTTTATTTATTGTATTAGTAGAAATACAATGCAGAGATTCTTATATAATAAAGGACCAACCATAATACTTAAAACTCACAGCTCAGGTGGCCCTTTCACCTCCCCAGGACGCCTCTGGAGATATGAACCTTGTCATCACTAGCCAACCAGAGAGCAGGGATTTCCAATGAAGACAGAGAATTCATGTTCTGCAGCATCTCAGTCAGAAGCAGTGAGTTATTTCATATTTTTTACATATTGCGTGCCTCAAGTACCTCTCCATCTCCCTTCCAAAGCTAATGAAAAACATTCATACTTGTGTGCATTGAATGGATGTGTATGTGCACACACTTACACCCCTTCAGGTCCGTGTGCACATATGTGCAGAGGGCTTCCAAAATACACATGACCAGTTTGGTGGAGGCTGGCAATGCATCAGAGCCTATTTGAAAACAGAAATGACTATTTCCCCCACTCTTTCAGGATGGTTGTGGCTCTCTGCCCAAGAAATAGGCATTTTTTTTTTTTTGATATGCTATTGCTGCCATAACAGCTACGTCTTGTGGAGTAAATTCCATTAAAGATGTGTTGCTAGTTCTTGGAACTCCAGGGCATGACAAAGCTTAAATAAGAACATAATGATATAAGCCTTGGCTGGGTAGCTCAGCTGACTACAGCATTGTCCCAGTACACCAAAGTTGCAGGTTTGATCCCCATCAGGGCACATACAAGAAATAATCAATAAATGAAAAACAAACCAACAATAAATCCCTTTCTCTCTCCCTCCCCCTCACTCCCTCCCTCCCTCTCTCTAAAAAAATAATAAAAATGATTTAAGATAGGAAGCAGGTCAGAATTTCAGAAGCAATAACCAACTTAGGGTTTTAACAGAAGTAGCAAGTTTTGTTTTCACATTGAAGAATGAAGAGTGGTTGACCACTGAGTTCTGCAAATCAAGGTTTCCAACACAAGTTCTTTAGACTTTCATTAAAACACCTTTGTGAAGAGGCCTGTCCTGGTCTTAACTCCAGCTGTGACTGCCTTCCTACCCTCTCATCTACTCTTAAATGGAGACAGTCAGGCATACCTTTCTCCTAACTTTATCTTGAAGACAAGGTGAATACACACAAACAGCTAAGCAAATACTTCCTTACTATAGTCATAATGGATCTGCAGGCTCCCCATACCAGTCCCAGGAAGAGGATAGAGATGGAATGTCCCCAGGCAAGTCAGTTCTGCTCTGTGCCAGATGCCCTTGCTCTTCTCATCAGAAAGGCTCCCCAGAGTGGCCAGGACTGCTTGGTCCAGGCATTACATTCAATGCAATGATCTTTCCATTAGACAATATGTTAACAATAATCTATAGGTACGGGGATCCTGCACAGGACAGTCCAGAGCCCTGGGCTGGCCCGCAGGACCTGCCTCCTTGCAGATCTTGGGCTGGCTCTAATGATAAGAGGTCCAGTGCAGTTTCTGGACCACCAGCATGTTGTCTCAGGTCCTTGTGAAAGGTGCAGACAATAGTCCCTGCTCCAACCCAGGCCAACTGAACAAGAATTTCTGGTGTTGGAGGCCTCCGCATTTTTATAACACCCTAAGGTTTGGGAACTACTCAAGGGGTGGAGGTCCTTACCCGTGGAGAGCTGACTGCCACATTCTGTCTCCGCTCAAAACTTTGATGGCCCCACGCAGACCTAAGTTTTTTAGGTTGGTCTCCATATTCTGCAGCCACGTGCCTACAGCATTACAGGTCACTTCACAGACAGCTGCCAATTTATCAGGATTTAACAAGCATGTGACAGCAAGTATAACTTCATCCCAACCCACACTGAAAATTAAGTGTTTCCTAACCCTGGTTATCAGTGGATACAACAATCACACTGGTGTTTGAACATATGACTTGCTCCCCATGCCAGAAAGACACATTCAATATTCACCCCATCCCTTGCCATGGCTCTGCTGGAAAACCTCAACATAATAGGGATGGCCCATCTCCCTTCATGAACACAGAAAACACTTTTTAGGATTGTGGACAAGTCACTCTCAACTAATTTCCTGTAGTTTGTAAGGACAAATTGCATTTCAGCTCTTAAACACTTTGAGCACCTGATGTAAAGAAACTCTCCCTCCTCTCCTCGCCTCTTCAAGTGATGCGGTAAAGAGCAATAATGCCAGCCAGTGTTTCAGAACCCGCATTATCACCACCGGTCCATGTGGCCCGTTAGTTTATTTGGTTAAATGCCAACTAATTGAAGCCATAGACATGGTTTTGATCATTTGCAGTCCAGCTGACTTCAAGCACCTTCTTTTGTGAACTACCCATCTTGACAATGTTAACCAAAAGAGTCTGAGTAACAATGTGAAGACCAGTTACTGTTAAAATAACCCTACATCTGATATTCTTTGATGTCAAGTCAGAAGATTCCTCTTCAGATACTAAAGATACAAGTAGTATATATGGCCATGGATAAACTCAGGCAGAATAAGCTCTTTTAGATTATTTTGCAGGATTATTTGTTCATTACAACTCAAGTTAGTCCCATAATTCCATTATTTTCCCATAAATAAACTTTTCTAGGACAAAACTGGTCTTTATGTGGTTACTGGCTCACCTGAAGGCTGGTTACTCCAGCGTAGCCAGGATCAATGTCTCTCCTAGTAACTGCTTCCTCCTTTTCTTGAATACAACAGCCCCCTCCCTGGACCCCGGGTTCTGTCTTACAGTCTCTTACTGGCCCCCGCTACTGAAGTCCAAACCTGGAGTTGGCTACATTCAGAATCCTGCAAGGAGCATCCCGTTGCCTGTGCTCTTCTGAGGACAGGAAACAAACCACAGTTAACTCAGTAGGCTGTAAATGGAGGAAGAAGGGAAAGGGTAGGTAAAGGTGAGGCTTACACTTATATCTCCAAATTCTTTTGTTAATAATAGTAATATTAATAGCTACCACTTAGTGAGTTTTTAATCTTTACCTGATGTTTATTAATTTCATTTTATTTATTTTAAAAATATTTTATTTATTTATATTTTTTAGAGAGGGGAAGGGAGGGAGAAAGAGAGGAAGAGAAACATGACTGGTTGCCTCTTGTGCACCCCCTCGACTGGGGATCTGGCTTGCAACCCAGGCATATGCCCTGATTGGGAATCGAACTGGCAACCCTTTGGTTCGCAGTCTGGCACTCAATCCACTGAGCCACACCAGCCAGGGCTGTTTATTGATTTTAGAGAGAAAAGAAGGGAGGGAGAGAGAGAGAAAATCATCCATGTGAGAGAGAAACCTCAGGTTCTGATAGATGCCCCAACCAAGAATCAAACCCCCACCCCCAGGTATGTGCCCTGACCAGGAATCAAACCCACAACCTTTGGTGTATGGGACAATACTCCATCCAACTGAGCTACTTGGCCAGGGCCATTTATTGAGTATTTAACTTTGTGTTGGCCGTTGGGGACAGCACTTAAATGCATTACCCTATTCAATTCTCTTAACATCCTCCTGTTCCTGCCTCTGATTACCCAACTAGAGCTCTGAAATGTCTCAATTTCCTTACCCTCTTTCATATGTATACCACGTATCAGGGCTCTAAGGATTAGGTCAAAATAAGAGGAGACTCATAAAAGGTAATCATGTGTCCGAATAAGGAAAGGGAGAGAAACTTCAATGAAGGGTATTTAATGTCAGAGAGAAACTGTACATCTGGGGCAGAGATGAAGAGACCATGCCAAGCTGGCCAAGCCTGACCTAGGTATGCATCCTGTCATGCATGAGGCCTCCACTGATGGAGGAAGTGACAGCAGCAGCATCACAAGGTTCCCCTCCCTGGGTGGGAGCACAGTGCAACATTCATTCAGTCTAGTTACATGCCCAGCTTTCTGCAGCTCAGGCACAAATACTCAGTTCGTGTCTTTCCTAACATGTCAGGTCCAAGTGCCCCTTTCCTCCTGGTGCAGGGAACTTGTAGCAGGTGACAGTGAACTGTGGAGGGACAGTAATTCTCCCTGAAAAGACAGGCCAGGGACGTGTGGGTCCTTTTGGAGTCATGGTCAAAGACAACACTGGGCCGCTCCTCATGTCTGCAAGTATGCACAAAAATAAAAAGGCAGGAAAGCACTGGCCCTTTCACAGAGCCCGTCAATGTTCTGGGCGAAACCCTGGAGATTTCAAGGTTTAAGCTGAGTTCCTGCTGCCTTCCATAGGGCCTCTGGGCCCAAAGGCTGAAGTCAAGTCCAGTCATCTACCTAGCGAAAGCTCCATCCAGACTTCCAGACAGAATCATCTTCTCACCTAACCACCACCTCTCTCCTCAAGGGATAATGGATAGACAGAGAATATTCCCAAGTCCCTACATCCTGAGAGTCACCACTAGAGAAAGGGGATGACCTTTGTCCCACCCCCTGAGAGCTGAGAACCAGCAAAGTCCAAATCTCAAAGATCTTTAACGTCTCTTAAATAGGCTTTTCTTTTCCATTTTCTTCTTTTAATTATTACCCATCCATTCATTTATACAAATATAAAATATATTTATATATATTTATATAATATAATCTTCTGTGAGGCAGAGTGGAGAGGAGGCCAGGAGCGTGGCCCCAGCTACTTGCAGACGTGCTGGTCGACGACCTCCGTACACTTCCTGCACTTGACAAAGCAGCACCAGTGAAACTTGCAGTGGCAGCGCTCCACCTGGACGCTCTTGAACTGGTCATAGCCACGGCCGCAGCACATGAGCTCACAGCCGTCCATGCCCTCTGAGGTCTTGTTGCAGAGGCGGCCCTGGGTGCCCAGGGAGCCCGTGGTCTCGTTGCGCAGGCAGTAGTCAGGGCTGGGGTCCACGTACACCAGGTCCTCCAGGGTGGGCTGGTTGAAGCGGCTGTTGACCAGCTCCAGCTTGCCTTTGCGGGTGATGCGCATGGCGGCGGCGCTGTCATACTTCTCCTTTAGCTGGTCTCCCACCTTGCGGAACTCCGCCAGCTGGAGCCAGCAGGTCTTGAGGCTGCAGGACCCAGAGACGCCATGGCATTTGCAGGCTACATCTGCCATCTTATACACAGCCTGAGGGAGGAGAAAGAAGGACATAAGAAAGAGAGCCCTTGATGGAAGATGTCAAGACGGTGGCTAGATGGGCCACAGGCAGAACAGGGCTGACGGGAGAGGAGGAGGAGTTTTTCAACTGTAACAACAATCTTTCCAGGATCCTCAGTTGCTCACACTGACAGCAGTTAAGGGGGCCTTACAATTAAACATGTTGGCAAGGCATGCAGTAGCCTGACCCGCCACGAGGGCGGCATGAGGTGCTTGCATATCCTACTTTCCCCATTTCTTATTACTTGAAATTTGTCACAATGAATTTCTATCTTGATCTTAAAAAAAAAACACAAATAAAACCAAACAAAATGTGTCCAGCTTTCACATGATGTGGAACACCAGGAAGAAAACAGAATCCAGTCGGTTCTGTTTATCCAGTCGACACAGGTAAGCCTGTAATAGAAACTGCTGGCAGGGCCCTGGTTAGCCAAAGCTGTCCCAATCCTGACACATACCCTATGAATTTAAAAGTCATTTTAATTAAACAAGCAAACAAATAAAACATTGTATTATTTAATGATTTTATTTATTTATTTTTAGAGAAAGGTTTCAGAAAGGAGGGAGAAAGAGAGGAGAGAAAAATCAATGTGTAGGTGCCTCTCATGCGCTCCTTACTGGGGACCCAGCCTGCAACCCAGGCCTGTGCCCTGACGAAAATCAAACTGGCTACTCTTTGGTTCATAGGCCGGCATTCAATCCACTAAGCCATGCCAGCCAGGGCTAAATAACTAAAAATTAAAAGAATAATAATAATAAAGAATTCAATGGTCATTAATGCCATAGAGTCATCAGGAGCCTTACCATAGACCACATCACATCTGATACCCATGGGAGAGGGGTTGACAGTGGAGGGAGAGGAGCATGGCCCATGCAATGGAACAGCAGGCTGGTGGGTCCATCTGTAGGGGTGATTCATCTGAAATCAAATCTACCCTGAAGTCACTGAATCACAACAATGTGGAATGGATTTGAAGTTGGGTTATCCCAGATCAAAATGTAAAAGCCAAAGTAGACCAGGTGTGGGTGGTATGACTCAGTGGATTGAGTGCTGACCTGCAAACTGAAAGATTGACAGTTTGATTTCCAGTCAGGGCACATGCCTGGTACCCAGTTGGGGGCACATAAGAGACAACCAATTGCTGTATCTATTGCACATCAATGTTTCCATCCCCCTCTTTCTCCCTCTCTTCCCCTCTAAAAATAAATAAAATCTTTAAAAAAAAAAGAGTAGACCAGAAGCTGTTTACAAAGTGCTTTATAATGAAAGTATACTGAGGTATTGTGTCAAATACCCCTAGCTGCAGGCACAGGGTGCCAACAGCAGGATAAAAGTGCGAGCCCACCACAGAACAATTTCCTACGCCACGGTTACAGCCACCACTGAGTAGGGACTCATCTCTCAAGCGCTTTTCTCAGATTTCTTTTCAAGATGGCCCAGATTGTGTCTTTATTCAGCACTATGCAGATATCACTGCAGGTACCTCATTATATTACTGTTGTGAAAATTCTTCCTGATGGGTTTTTTTTTATATGGAATTATTCCCACCATTTCATAATGGAAAAACTGAAGTTCTAGAGGGCCTCAGTGACCTGTTTGGGGCCACCCAGAAGGGACTGAGAATGTCTAGCACCTCTGCACTCAGTCTTGGGGCTTAAAAACAGCTTAGGGGGAAGAAGGAAGGCAGCCTCCTCCCCAAGGTTAAAGGCTCCCACACTTGGCAGGCATCTCCAGGCCCAAGACATAAAGGAACCAATACCCCATTCCAAAGGGCACTTCAAAGACAGCCTGCAATTACCCTTCTGGCACAAATCCCCAGGTCTGAGCTGGAACCTGACATTCCTCAGGAAATGGCCCTTGGTTTAGACAGGGAGGTCAGGCATCTGGCACTGCTGGAAGGAGGAAGCATTAGAGGCCTAAAACTGTGTACCTTGCTACTGACTAAGGGAAGAGGGTAAGCATCTCCACTGAGAGCAAACACTTAGGAAGATTTGACTAAAAAGAGTGAAAGCAAGACCTCACAGAGTAAGGAAAAAGAATTTTTTAAAAATATTTTATTTATTTACTTTCAGAGAGAGGGAAAAGGAGGGAGGGAAACATTAATGTGTGAGAAATACATCCATTGGTTACCTCTCACACGCCCCTAACGAGGGACCTGGCCCTGCAATGCAGGCATGTGCCCTGACTGGGAATCGAACTGGTGACCTATCAGTTTGCAGGCTGCTACTCAATCCATGGAGCCACACCAGCCAAGGCAGGAAAGAAATTTTAGTAAAACAAATCCAAGAGGAAGAGTGTCACTGATCCTATTTAAACATTCATTTCATCCTTCCTCTAAGAAGGAAGACACTGCAGAAACATAGAATTTGGATTTTAAAATATTTTACTATTGATAATGAATAAGTTCCTCCTACAGGAGAAGGGGGAGGGGGATACCCCAATTTTTTTACCCTTTCTGATAACTGAAGAAGCAACACAATGTTTTTTTTAAATATTTTATTTATTTATCTTTAGAGGGGAAGGGAAGGAGAGAAATATCAATGTATGGTTGCCTCTCATGTGTCCCCTGCTGGGAACTGGCCTGCAACCCAGGCATGTGCCCTGACTGGGAATCGAACCGCTATCGTGTGGTTCGCAGGCCCGCGCTCAATCCACTGAGCTGGTGTAGACCAGCCAGGGCGCAACACAATGTTTTTAAAAATGTTTTTAGTTCTACATCTCGCCCCTGGTGAACCTCTAAGTCCTCTTCAATGCTCCCTGATGGTGTGATTGAGCTTGGTAACTGACAGGCATATCACATGGATCAGGCCACTTTTTCTTTTTTTTTTAAGATTTTATTTTTTACTTTTAGAGAGGAGAAGGGAAAGAGAAAGACAGAAACATTGATGTGAGAGTAACATTGATTGGTTGCCTCTAGCATGTGCCCCAACTGGGGACTGAACCCACAACCCAGGCATGTGCCCTGACTGGGAATTGAACTGGTGACATTTCACTTTGTGGAACAATGCTCAACCAACTGATAGGGCAGATTAGGCAGCTTTTTAACTAGAAAATGCTTGGAAGCCCTTGAGTGACCAGGCAGTATCAACACATTGCTCTTGCCATCAAGATCTAAAATTGATTCACTAGAGACTCTTAAAGGCCAAGAGAAATTTCTTGTAAAGTACATTCAAGATTTATTCTGTGGTCAAGATACCAAATCCTAGATATTCCATTAAAAAATACCTGGTTATGAAATACCTGGTCAGGGAATTTCCCATTCCTGCCATCACTTAGTTTTTTCTGTGGAACTTTTTGTGTAGGTGTGACGTGAAGGCCTCTGGCCTCAGATAATAACTGATGGCTGAGGCCTGTTCCCTGGGAACAGTGTGAAAAACAGGGACAAGAATTCCCAACTCAGGGGATCCAAGATGGTGGTAGAGTAGGCGGGTGTACACTCACCTTTTCTCAGGATCAAACTAGAATTACAATTAAAATATAGAGCAAGCAAACTGAATAACCAACTGAAGACTAGCTGAACAGTGTCTTATAACCAAGGATTTACAGAAGAAGCCACAGTGAGTCTAATAGGAAGGGAGGAGATATACAAAGGGCTGGCCCAACTCTTACAGGTGGCAGCTGAGATTCCAGGAGGATATCTCAGCTGTGGGGGTTCTGTCTGAGAAGTGTGGGTTCTCAGCCCCAAGCTGAGCTCTCCAGCCCAGAGAACCAGAGCTAAAAAGAGGCACCCATATAACATGTGGCTGTAAAAATCTGTCTGCCAGAAAGAGACAGGAGCTTACTGGAACCGCAAGTACCTTCTTAAAGTGCCAACACACCAAATCTTATTTGCAGCCACTCACCCTGGGCAATGGTAGAGGGAGTGTGGAGTAATCTAGGATCCTGGGAGGAGAGACAGGTTTGTGGCTCTGGAGTGAGAGGTGAAGGGAAGCAGCCAGAATTCCTGTGCTGAATCCCTCTCCTACACTGCAGACACCACCTTTCTTGTGTGGAGCTCTCCCTTTCCTGCAGCATGAGCTTGGAGGACAGAAATACTTCCACTATCTGAACTCCCTCTCACCCCATCCTGTGCAGCTTGTACCCTGCTGAGGCGTCAGTGGCCTGGGCTGGAAGGCAGAGATCTCAGCAGACTCGGGGGGGGGGGGGTATGAGTGACTACGTGGGCTGGCTTTGGAGTGGGGGTCATTGCTACCACTTTCCCATGAACCTGTCTGGTGCCTCTCCCTCACAATAGATCCGATTGCCCCACTCTCTGGGTTTCTGGTGGCCCAACTCTCCCAACTACTGCTGATTCTACCCTGCAAAGATCTGAGCAGAATCTGGAACTGACTGAGTTGTGTGGTTCTGGGGCAGAGGCCAATCCCATTACATTTTCCCAAGCCTGACCAGCATCCCCCTCATCAGAGCTCTCCTAGCCTCACCTTCCTAGTTGGCAGCCATGCCCAGCTGAGATTGGGCTCCTGACAGGATCTGGGAGGCTGAGGTGTGTGGTTCTAGGATGGGGACCATTTTCCCTGTACACCTCACTGGTGCAGAGCCTTCCCTCCAAACAGCCAAATCTTGCTCTGTTTGAGCCTGATAAACTCTTCTGGTCTCACCCTGATGACTCCCTAAGACCCCAATCCACCACAAAGATATGTGAGCACCTAGAAGGTGGCAGCTAAACTTGGTATACCTAGAGATATTTGCTGAGTGGCCTCAGACCCAGCATTGGCACCAAGTTTGAACCTGTATCAATCTGGTGAACACATTTGCCCCTACCTAGTGACCCACTGGGAAACTACTTCATCCAACCTGAGCACCACCAAAGGCTTTTTTAGTGACTGAGATGAAGAGGCAGCTGGCAGGCAGGGTCAGGTGGAAGTGGATCTCAGGATGCCTTGGAGCTTTTGATGACCTTCCCCTGGGCCCAGTGCTGGTTAAAGCCAGACTTGGTGAGCAGATTGATCCTTACTGCACACATACAGGCCCAGCCAAGGCAGTAACAAACTGTGGATTGCTGTGTAGCTCCAAACAGGATGCCCAGGGCCAGTCACCAGCAGCATCTCTTGCAGCATAGGACTTCACCAGAGTCCCTCCCAAGAGGTCCAATAACCAATACACCCAGTGGCCAGCTTCAGACAACCTAAAAGCAGTATCCATTAAGCTTCACATGTGGCATATGCAAAGGAAGATCTAGGCAGGCACCAGATTCTGCTGAACTGAATTCCACTTCGTGTGGTCAGAACCTCAACAGCAGCTCATACAATGTGGTCTGGGTTGACGCTCATAGCCAGCTAGCCTGAGGGTAGAACCCACACACAAATGGGTCAATAGCAGCCAAGACCCAATTACAACAGGAGCGCCCCCATAATCTATGCAAGGGTCATCCTGGGAGTACTCAGTTCAGGTGATCAATTAGACTGTGCCACTGGGTCCCACAGAACACCTACTACATATGGTAAATCTACCAAGACTGGAATTCGTAACGGATCTACCTAATACAGAGAAACACAAGAAGCAGCCAAACTTGGGAGGCAAAACAACATATCCCAAATAAAAGAATAGGAGAAATCTAAACAAACAAACAAACCCTAAATGAAATGGAGGCAAGTAATTTATTAGATATATAGTTTACAAAAATGGTTATAAGGATGCTCAAGGAACTTAGTGGGAACTACAAAAGCATGAAAAAGGACACAGAAACCATAAAAAAAGAACCAGTTAGAATTGAAAAATACAATATCTGAAACACTTGAAGGATAAACAGTAGGTTGGATGAAGCAGAGGATCAATCAGCATTTTGGAAGACAAGGTAGCAGAGAACACACAATCAGAACAGCAAAAAGAAAAAAAAGTGAGGATGGTTTAAGAGACCTTTGGGACAACACAAAGCATAACAACATTTGTATCATTTGGGGTACGAGAAGAAGAAAAAGAGCAAGGGATTGAGAATGTATATAGAGAAATAATGACGGAAAACTCCCCTGACATGGAGAAGGTAAAAGACATACAAGTCCAGGAAGTTCATAGGTCCCAAACAAGATGAAGCCAAAGAAGCCCAAACCACAACACATCAACATTAAAAGAGCAAATGTTAAAGACAAAGAGAAGATCTGAAAAGCATATAGAGAAAGACAGTTACATACAAGGGAGCTCCCATAAGAATGTCAGCTATCTCTCGAGAAACATTTCCGGCTGAAAAGAACTGGCATGAAATCTTCAAAGTGATGAAAAGCAAGGACCTACAACCAAGACTGTTTTACCCAGCAAGTCTTTCATTTAAAATTGAAGGAGAAATAAAGAGCTTCCCAGACAAGAAAAAGCTAATGCAGTTCATTCTCACAAAAACAGTATTACAAAAAATGTTATAGAGTCATAGTGGTGGCACAGGTAAACACAGCTTGCCTCTTCAGAAAACCACATAAAAATTACAGCTAACCTACAAAATAACCATCATTCAGAAATGTCAGAAATTGAGCTGAATGGAAGTCCTACAGCTACAGAACTAAAGAAGAAACCACATCAAGGCTGGTAGGAGGGATGGAGACATAGAATGGGCTGGTCCTACACCCACGTGTGGCAAATAAAAATTGGGAGGGATACCTCAGGAGCAAGGGGTCACAGCCACACACCAGGCCTGCCAGCCCAGGGTTCCAGTTTGAGGAAGGTAAGTCCCCATAACTTCTGGCTATAAAAACCAGTGGAAACTGAGGCTGTGGAAGAGAGAAACTGCTGGAATCCCAGGCAGTTCTTCTTAAAGGGCCCACACACAGACTTACTTGGACTTACTCCCTCTGAGCTCCAGTATTGGAGCAGTAGATTAAAAAGCATAAGAAACATATGGGGAAAAAATGAACTGTTTGGCATCTGATTGAAGGGCAAGAGCTGGAGGACAGTTTTCTCCCAGAAGAAAGGCCATTGTTCCTTTTCTGGGCCCTCCCCCAACACAGTCCCATATCTGACTCCATCAACCTGGCTTACACTGACACCCCACCATGGTCATTCACTGAAGCCCTGCCCCACCCATATTTCAAGCCCACCCAAGTTGTTTCCAGTGGCTTTCCCATGTGAATGGCTTATCTTAACTCATGCTTCAGACTTTCCTAAATTCTGAAACAAGCAGCATCTGGCTTCAGCAAGCCCTGTACTTCTTGCTAAGTTGTTCCAAGCCAGCCATAGCAGCAGCCAGCATTAGTTCATAGTTTAGCCTCTCCTGGGTACCTCCAATCCCAAAACAAGTAGCAACCACCTGCAGGTCACTTTGTACCTAGTACTCTGTGACCCTGGTCAGAACATAGGCGGTCACTGACCTTGAATGTGCTAATAGCAATCAAGGCTCAACTACAAGAGAAGAGTGTACATAGCCCACACAAAGGGCACACCTTGACTACCCAGCTTGGGTAATAGGGGAGGCTGTGCTACTGAACCCTATAGGACATCTACTACATTAGGCCATGCTACCAAGACAGGGAGTCATGGAAGCTCTACCTAATACATAGAAACAAACATAAGGAGGCTGCCAAAATGAGCAGACAAAGAAACATGGCCCAAATGAAAACACAGAAAAAAACACCAAGGAGAAAAATACATAATAGAGAAAAGCAATCTATCAGATGCAGGGTTCAAAATACTGGTTCTAACAACACTCAAGGAACTTAGTGAGGACCTCACCAGTATTAAAAAGATCCAGTTAGAAACACAGGATACATTAATTGAGATAAAGAACAATTTACAGAGAAACCACAGTGGAGTGGATGAAGCCAAGAATCAAATCAGTGATTGGAACACAAGGAAGCAAAAAACAACCAATCAGAACAGCAAATAAAAAAATACCCCCCACCCCCCCATAAAAGATAGTATAAGGAGCCTCTGGGACAACTTCAAGCATATCAACATTTACATCATAGGAATGCCAAAAGGAGAAGAGAAAGAGCAAGAAATTGGAAAACTATTTGAAAAAAATAATGATAGATAACTTTCCTACCTTGTTGAAGGAAATAGACACATAAGTCCAAGAAGCACAGAGAGTCCCAAACAAGGTGGACCCAAAGAGGCTCACTCCAAGCCACATTATAATTAAAATGCCAAAGCTTAAATTCAAAGAGAGAATCTTAAAAGCGGCAAGAGAAAAGAACTTAGTTATCTACAAGGGAGCCCCACAAAACTGTCAGCTGATTTCTCAAAAGAAACTTTGCAGGCTGCAAGGGAATGGCAAGAAAATTCAAAGTGATAAAAGCAGGACCTACAAGCAAAATTACACTACCCAGAAAAGCTATCATTTAGAATGGAAGGGCAGATAAAGAGCTTTCCAGACAAGAAAAAGCTAAAGGAATTAGTTCATAATCACCAACCCAGCATTATATGAAATGTTAAAGAATCTTCTTTAGGAGGAGAAGATAAAAAATATGAACAATGAAATGACACTAAACACATATCTATCAGCAATTGAATTAAAAAAATAAACAAGCAAACAGAACAGAAACAGAATGATAGAGAGAATGTTTGAAAGGTTGCCAGATGGGAGGGGTGTTGGGGGTATGGGTGAAAAAAGTGAAGGGATTAAGAAGTACAAATTGGTAGTTACAGAATAGTCATGGGGATATAAATTACAGCATAGGGAATAGAGTAGCCAAAGAACATATATACAAATAAATACCTTAACTCTACACTTAAAGGAACTAGAAAAAGAACAAAAAACAAAGGCCAAAATTAGTAAAAGAAAGGAAATAATAAAGACCAGAGCAGAAATAAACAAAATAGAGTCTAAAAAATTACAAAAGATCAATGAAACCAAGACCTGGTTCTTTGAAAAGATAAACAAAATACACAATTCTTTTTTTTAAAGATTTTATTTATTTTTGGAGATGGGAAGGGAGGGAGAAAGAGAGAGAGAGAAACATCAATGTGGTTGCCTCTTGCATGGCCCCCACTGGGGATCTGGCCTGCAACCCAGGCATGTGCCCTGACTGGGAATTGAACAGCCAAGACACAATACACAATTCTTTAACCAGACTCATTAAGAAAAAGAGGGAGTGACCTAAATAAGTAGAATCAGAAATGAAAGAGAAGTAACAACTGACACCAAAGAAATACAAAGGATTGTAAGAAAACGTTATCAACAACTATGGGTCAACAAATTAGACAATCTGGATGAAATGGATAAATTCCTAGAAACATTCTTCCAATAGTAAATCAGGAACAATAAAAAATCTAATAGATTACAACTAATAAAATTGAAGCAGTAATCAAAAAACTCCTAACAAACAAAAGTCCTGGACGGAATGACTTCATAGGTGAATTTTACCAAACATTCAAAGAACTAACTCCTATCCTTCTAAAACTATTCCAAAAATTCAAGAGGAGGGAAGATTCCCAAGCTCATTTTAGGAGGCCAATATTACCCAAATTCTAAAACCAGATAAAGACACTAAAAAGAATAAAAATGATAGGCTAATACCCCTGATAAACATAGATGCTAAAATTCTCAACAAACTTTAACAAACCAAATCTAGCAATACATTAAAAAAGATCACACAACACAATCAAATGGGATTTATTCTGGGGATGCAACATTGGTACAATATCTGCAAATCAATAAATGTGATACACTATATAAACAAAATGAAGGGTAAAAATCATGATTATATCAGCCCTGGATGGTGTGGCTCAGCTGATTGGAATATTGTACTGCAAATGGAAAGGTCGTTGGTTTGGTTTCTGGTCAGGGCACATACCTAGGTTGTGGGTTTGGTCCCCAGTTGGGGCATGTGTGAGAGGCAATCGATCAATGTTTCTCTCTCACAGCAATGTTTCTCCCCCTCTCTCTTTCTCTCTCCCTTGCCCTCTCTGAAATCAATAAGCATGTCCTTGGGTGAGGATTAAAAAATCATGATCATATCACCAGATGCAGAAAAAGCATTTGATAAAACCCAGCACCCATTTATAATAAAAACTCTCAGCAAAGTGGGAATGGAGAGGACAAAGCTCAACATAATAAAGGCCATTATGACAAACCCTCAGCCAACATCATATTTAATGGGCAAGAACTAAAAGAGTTTCTTTTAAGATCAGGAACAAGACATGGATGCCCAATTTCTCCACTCTTATTCAACACAATACTAGCAGTCCTAGCCACAGCAATCAGATAAGAAGAAATAAAAGACATCCAAATTGGAAAGAAGGAAGTAAAACTGTCATTATTTGTAGATGACATGATACTGTATATACAGAATCCTAAAGATTCCCACCAAAAAACTACTAGAACTAATAAATGAATTCAGTAAAGTAGCAAGATACAAAATAAATATCTAGAAATGAGTTGCATTTCTATATGCCAATAATGAACCATCACAAAGAGAAACTAAGAAAACAATCCCATTTACAATTGCATCAAAAAAATACCTAGGGCCCTGGCTGGTGCGGCTCAGTGGACTGAACACTGGTTTCCAATCAAAAGGTTGCTAGTTTGATTCCTGGTCAGGGCACACACCTAGGTTGTAGGCTAGGTCCTCAGTTAAGGACATGTGAGGGGCAACCAATCAACTTTTCTCTCTCCCTCTCTTTCTCCCTCTCTTCTTTCAGTTTAGCAGGCCAGCACTCAATCCACTGAGCCACACCAGCCAGCTCTCCCTCCCTTTCTTATCTCTCTAAAAATAACTAAATGAAATCTTTAAAAAATACCTAGAAATAAATGTAACTAAGAATGTATAAAATCTGTTCTCAGAAAATTATAAGACATTGAAAAAAAGAAATTGAAGAAGATACAAATAAGTGGAAGTGTATACATGGATAGGAAGAATTCACATCATTAAAATGTCCATACTACCCAAAGCAATTTATATTCAATGCAATTCTTATCAAGATACCAATGGTGTATTTCACAGAACTAGAACAAATAATTCATAAATTTATATGGAACCAGAAAAGGCCCTGAATAGCCACAGTAATCTTGAGATGACAAACAAAATTGGAAGAATCATGCTACCTGATATGAAACTGTACTACAAGCCATAGTAATCAAAACAGCATGGTAATGGCATTAAAAACAGACATATAAATCAATAGAACAGAATAGAGAGCCCAGAAATAAATCCATGCCTGTAAGGTCAATATTTGAAAAAGGAGGCAAAAACATACAATGGGGTAAAGTTGGGAAAACTAAACTGATATGTGCAAAAAAATGAGACTTGAAACCATAAAAATTCTAGGACTTCCGGCCAAGATGGAGGTGTAGGTAGACACACTGTGGCTTCTGACACAACCAAAAGAAAAACAACAACAATTAAAAAATGAAAAACAATCAGAACTGACAGAAAATTGAACTGTATGGAAGTCTGACAACCAAGGAGTTAAAGAAGACACACTCATCCAGATGGGTAGGCGGGGAAGAGACAGGCCCGAGGAGAGGACTCTCGGCAAGGTGGTGGCTGGAGGACCCAGAGCTGGATTGTGGAGCAGGGTGCGTAAGGCTGCAGCTGGCCAGCAAGGCTGTGCTGGTGGCTAGTGGAGTAGGAGGTCCCACATTTGCACACAGATAAACTGGGAGGAACAATTATGGAGTGAGACAGACCATGCAACCCAGGGTTCCAGCCTGGAAAATAAAGCCTCAAACCACTGAAAACACCTGTGAGGGTTGAGGTGGCAGTGAGAAAAACTCAGACTCACAGGAGAGCTTGCTGGAGAGACCCACAGGGTCCTAGAACATACACATGCTAACCCGCCCTAGACTCAGCACCAGAAGGGCCCACTTTGCTTGTGGGTGGCAGGGGAAGTGACTGAAAGCCAGCAGAGAGCAAAGCAAGTGCCAATGTTCCCTCTCTGACCCCTGCCCCACATACAGCGTCACAATGCAGTGACATGGGTTACCCCTCCTGGGTGAACATCTAAGGCTTCACCCCTTACTATATAACAGACTTGTCAAGACAAAAAAAAAAATGGCCCAAACAAAAGAACAGATCAAAGCTCCAGAAAAAATGCAACTAAGCAATGAAGAGATAGCCAACGTATCAGATGCACAGTTCAAAACACTGGTGATCAGGATGCTCGCAAAATTGGTTAAATTTGGTCACAAATTAGATGAAAAAATGAAGGCTACACTAAGTGAAATAAAGAAAAATGCACAGGGAACCAAGAGTGATGGGAAGGAAACTGGGACTCAAATCAACAGTGTGGACCAGAAGGAAGACAGAAACAACCAAACAGAAAAGAATGAAGTAACAAGAATGCAAAAAAATGGGGAGAGGCTTAGGAACTTCCAGGACATCTTTAAATGTTCCAACATCCGAATTATAGGGGTACCAGAAGGGGAAGAGGAACAGCAACAAGTGGAAACTTACTTGAACAAATAATAAAGGAGAACTTCCCCAACCTGGCAAAGGAAATAGACTTCCAGGAAGTCCGGAAAGTTCAGAGAGTCCCAAAGAAGTTGGACACAAAGGCACATCATAATTACCCAAGATAAAAATGAAGGAGAGAATCCTAGAAGCAACAAGAGAAAAGACTGTCAGCTGATTTCTCAGAAGAGACCTTACAGGCAAGAAGGGGCTGGAAAGAAGTATTCCAAGTCATGAAAGGCAAGGATCTACATCCAAGACTGCTCTATCCAGCAAAGCTTTCATTTAGAATGAGAGGGCAGATGAAGTGCTGCCTAGATAAGGTCAAGTTAAAGGAGTTCATCATCATCAAGCCTTTATTATACAAAATGTTAAAGGGATTTACCTAAGAAAAAGAAGCTAAAAAATATGAACAGTAAAATGGCAGCAAACTCACAATTATTAACAAACATACCTAAAACAAAAACAAACTAAGGAAACAACTAGATCAGGAACAGAACCACAGAAATGGAGATCACATGGAGGGTTAGCAACAGGGGAGTGGGAGGGGGTGAGAGGCAGAAAAAGTATAGAGAATAAGTAGCATAGATGGTAGGTAGAAAATAGACAGGGGGAGGGTAAGAATAGTATAGGAAATGTAGAAGCCAAAGAACTTATAAGTATGATACATGGACATGAACTAAAGGGGTGGGTGAGTGAAGGGGGGAAAATGGAACAATTGTAGCATAATCAATAAAATATATTAAAAAAAGAAACCATAAAAATTCTAGAAAAAAATAGGCAGTAAAATAGTGGACATTTCTCATTGCAATATTTTTGCTGATCTATCTCCTCAGGCAAGAAAAACAATGGAACCATCAACAAAATGAAAAAAATGACAGAACTGACAGATTATAAAGAAATCTAATCCGCTGTTAATTGTTTGTTTGTACTGGGCCTCATCTTGGCAGCCCCTTCCCTTCCCTTCCATCTGCCACATCTGGCATCTGCCAGAACTGAGGAGAACATATTCACCAATGATACATCTGATAAGGGCTTAATATCCACAATTTATAAAGAACTTACAAAACTGAACACCAAAAAACCAAACAATCCAATTTAAAAAATGGGCAAATGGGCACCTGAATAGATGCTTCTCCAAAGAGGACATACAGATGGCCAATAGACATACAAAAAGGTTATCAGCATCACTAGCCATCAGAGAAATACAACTTAAAACACAATGAGATACCACTTCACATGAATCAGGATGGCCATCAACAAACAAGTGGTGGCCAGAAAAGAAAACCCTTGTGCACCATTGGCAGGGATGCAGAATGGCACAGCCACTGTAGAATGCAGTACTAAGTTACTTCAAAAAATTAAAAATGAAACTGCCTTTTGACCCAGCAATTCCACTTCTGAGAATACACTGGAGAAACACAAAACACCAATTCCAAAAATATATGCATTCCCGTGTTCACTGCAGCATTATTTATAATCACCAAGACATGGGAGCAGCCCAAGTGTCCATCAGTAGATTAGTGGATCAAAAAAACTGTGGTACATTTACAAAATGGAATATAAAAAAGTAGGCAATCTTATCCTTTGCAACTGCATAGATGGACCTAGAGAACATTATGCTAAGTGAAATAAGCCAGTCAGAGAAAGACAAATACCATATGATCTCACTCACATGTTGGATCTAATGAACAAAATAAACAAACAAACAACATAGAAATAGGCTCATAGATAGAGAACAGATTCACAGCTGTCTGAGGGGAGGAGGGTTGTGGGGCTGGGTGAAAATGGTGAAGTGACAGAAAAGAAGGGAAGGGAAGAGGGAAGAGAAGAGAAAAGACAAGACTCATAAACACAGACAACAGTGTGGTGTTACCAGAGGGAAAGAGGAGTGGGAAGAGGTAGAAGAGAGTAAAGGGTGGATAAATGGTGATGAAGGGAGACTTGACCAGGGCAGTGAACACACAACACAATATACAGATGATGTGTTACAGAGCTGTAAACCTGAAACCTACATAATTTTATTATCCAATGTCACTCTAATAAATTCAATTAAAAGAGAAAAGAAAAAAGAATTCCCAACAGGGAGCAGACAGAGACAAAGGGAGAAAGATACAGGGCAATAGAGGAGGCGTGGAACTGGAGGAAGGGGGGCCAAAGACAGGGAGACAGGCAGGGGAAGGAGAGTAAGGGACAGCGGATGCCAGATGTGGCAGATGGAAGGGAAGGGGCTGCCAAGATGAGGCCCAGTACAAACAAACAACTAACGGCAATAAGTTGAGGAGCCAGCAGAAGTGGGGTCAAGACTGGGACTGAAATGGGGCCCAGATTAGGATGAATGCCTAGTCACCTCCTCATCTGTCACAATGCCCCACAGACAGCTCAGAGCAGAGACAGGAAACAGCCCTCCATGAATCTGACCTCTGGATAAGAAACAATACGGAAATTTTTGTCTGCATATTCACATGCACCCACCTGTGTAAAACACAGGGAGAATTGTTACAAAAAAAGCATACATGGAGATCCCTGTCCTCAGAAACCTGCGGCCCATGAGCTGAGGTAGAGTGAGCTACAACTCAGGAAAAGTACACAACTCAGGAAAAGTACAAACTGCAGTTCTGACGCAGAGACCGCCACCTATGGGAGATGGAAAAGACTCAAAGGAATGGATGTTATTACACTGGGACCTTGAAAAATGGGTACGATTTTGGCATTCAGAGGATAAAGTGAAGATCTTAACATTTTCATCACCCTCCAGTCATGGTTAAACACCCAAAGACTGCCTAAGGGACTGCTAAACCAGAAGGAAGTCCTGGAGACTGAGGCAGCCCCACAGATGTCATCAGAGTGACGGTCACCTGAGAGAGTTCTAGTCTCTCTGCCCCAGTTTGTACCATAACAACCACAGCTTGAAGCATCAACCAGTACCTCTCACACCACCATGGATCGATCCCACCCGCCACACACCCATATGCAGCTAAAAAAAACTGGCCTCAGGATATGTGATGTATACAGAAGACAATGGGCAAATGACCAATTCTAATTTCTACTTTATGTCACTTTTGGTCATGCTACATTTACACAAGTGCGCCACGTTGTACCACACCAACATCACAAGATACCAATTCATGTAAAACACATTTCCAATCCCATTTATTTGCCTTGTACTCCTATGAAACATGACTTATTTTTAAATTGATATATAAACACATTTTTTGAAATATATTCATATTCTGTTACCAAATAACCAATGAACCAACATTAAATTTCTGGATTTATTTCTTCTCAATAAACCTCTGCTCTCATTTTTTAGTTAGTCCCCCTCTGCTCTCACTGAAGTACCTGTCCTGGACCCTCGAGGCAGCTGACCTGACACAGACCTGAATGTGAACAACGCTCCCAGAAAGCTATCTGTGAGAGGTCTGTGTTCCCCTGGCCCTTTGTCAGGAGTGTCCCACCACTCAACACTCAGACCTCAGACTTCCCTACAGGGAGACCTGGATGTAACTCCACACTCCCCTCACCCCGGCTTGACTGAGAGAGTCCCCACTGTCTTCAGGCAGAGGCCTCATAGGGCAGCAAAGGAAAGAGGAGTCCACAGCACGTGCCCAAAGGTGAGGTCTTCACAAACAAGGAGCAGCGGAGCAGGAATATGCTCCCCAGAACACCATAAAGGAAGCCTAACGCTGGCGCCAAGGTATGCTCAGCACATACAATAAAGCAAGCTCACCTCAAAAGCTCCAGTTTAGTTTCTCATGAAAATGAGGCTCAGAGATCATCATATCTTACAAGTGATCAGTGAGACTGTTTACTTGAGCCTTCAAAGAATGGTTTGTCTTCACACATCCACTTACATTTAAAACTCCTAGCACACAAGTGTGTTTGCCATTTGACCTAAACGAATGTTTGGAATGAGATTCTGGAACCCATTGTAAAACAGCAGTTCTTAAGTCAGCTCTGCTTTTACCTGAGCCTTTGAGAAACCATAAACCCTTGACTAATTCTAACAGCCTAAACTTCTAATCATTGTATCTGTTCAAATCCACTCATGTCTGAAGTTCTGATCATAAGCCTCCACCTAAGCTACATAGGGACAGATGTCCTGTAGAAAAATTACTAACGTTAAAAAAATGACAAGTGCATGTGCCCACTGAGAAATCCCTTTTGAAAGGAATTAGTTCAGTAATGCAGACATCCAGGTCAGCAGTTGTAGGTAAAAATCTCCTGACACAGGCCCACCTCTTCCATGGCCAGGTCATGGCTCAAAGACCAACACAGGGGGCAGCCCAGTTCTCCTTCAGTGTGTGGGGTGGGATGGGGGGGCGTCCAGCTCACCCTTCGACCCGCTTCATTGTTCTGCAGGTTCATGAGCACCCGGCCCTGCTCCTCCGATCCCTTGGCAAAGTTCTTCTCCCGCTCCCGAGCATCCACAAATTCCTTAGCAAACCGGTAGCCATACTCCACGTTGTCCCCACAGCCGCCCCACAGCCAGTCACGGGGCAGGTCCTTGGGCCGGGCTGTCCTGCTGCAGCCACATGTGGAGAGCTCACCCTCTCGGCATGCCCGGCTGATGGCGTTCACCACCCCCGCGGCACTCACAGCATAGGTGAAGGCTGTCTCACGGCTCCCTGCAAGACAAGGCAAGACTGGTAGTGAACATCTGCTCTGCTCTCAAGTGGAGGCTTTCTTTCCCTCTGCTTCATCCAGACCCATGCTGCTGTAACCTCAGCCATAACACTCCCAGGAGGGGAGAAAATGTCAGGAGGAGCACCTTTTACTTCCCATGGGTCCAATGGTTTAAAACTTCTCTTGATAATGAGCTGAAATTTGCCTCCTCTGCCCTATGGTCATGCCAAATACAGGGATTCCCTCCAGCCCTGGCTTACATTAACATCCCCTACAGAGACATTTACATGACCAGTAGATTTCTAGGAGGCAGACCTAAAGGCAGGGGAAAGTGGACAATGAGGAATCTAGGAAACATATGGGACCGACAAAATGAGACTGAATATATATGGGACCAATAACAGGACTCTATCCTCTCAAAAATCTCCCCCTCACAGATGCCAATTTTCCACCACTCTATGAACCACACATCCATCTTTTCATTGCTGCCATTATCTAGCTAGATAGTGGCAGAGACCAGGAGCAGGAAGTGAACTACAATTACAACATTCAGAATCAGCCAAGCTGCCTCCCTGTCTTTCAGAGTCCACACTGCCTCCTAACCCCACAGCACTGGAAACCACATTCATGGGACACTCAGCAGGGTCTCCCCAAATATCTAGATCATTTCTAGTAGAAAGGCTGAGCTGTGTTCCTTGCTGTAATGAACCACTTAAAAACTCACATGGTGTACGCTGTACTTCAATAAAAATGTTTATAAAAAATAATACTCAGCCACCAGGGAAATGCAAATCAAAATCACAATAAGATACCATTTCACATGTGTAAGTATGCCTATCATCAAAAAGAAAACTAATAACAAGTTGAGGAGGATATAGTAAAACCAGAACCCTCATGTGCTAATGGTGGGAATGTTCAATGGTGCAGCTGCACTGGGAACAGTCTGGCAGCTCCTCAAAAGGTTAAGCACAGAATTGCCATATGACCCTGCAAATCCACTCCTAAAAATATATCCAAGATAAATAAAAACATTTGTCCACACAAAAACTTCCACGTGAATGTTCATTGTAGCATTATTCATCATAGCCAACAAGTAGAAACAACCCACATTGTCCATCATCGGGTGACTAGGTAAACAAAAGGTGGCATTATCCATGCAATGGGATATTATTCAGCCATAAAAAGTAATAAAGTACAGGCACATGCTACAACATGGACGAACATTGAAATTATTATGCTAAGTGATTCAACTTGGCATTTTGTATCTATAGTGAACCAGATACTGAATGAATGGCCACATATTGAATGATCCCATTTACATGAAATATTCATAATGTGAAAATGCATACAGACAGATCAGTGGTTACTTAGGGCTTGTGGAGGAGGGGGGAGGAATGGAGAATGACCACTAATGGGCATGCAATTTCTTCAGGGGGGTTTGGGGTTAGATAGCAGTGCTGGTTGTACAATCTTGTGAGTATACACTGAACTATATACTATGGTAGTGAATTGTACGGTACATGAATTATATTTCAATAAAGGTGTTATAACAAATAATAGGTAATACTCCTGTGGCCTCAGGTATGGAAGGGAGTGGTTCTTTGCAGAAAACAGATTCAATGCTGATTTCCACTATTGAACCAGGCAGAGTTTCTGCTCTCCATGATCAGAAGCAGACACCCCACAACTCTGTCTTGGCGGGTGGAGAGGGAAGCAGTCTGTAGTCATTAATAGGTCTCACACCTTACACTACATTTTACCTAGTCACGACACAGTGAAGTTTGCAACCAGACCATAATGGGCATGTCAGTTTTTTTTTCAATTAACCAGGGGTCACCTTCTGGTCAGTTGTGGACTGGGAGCAGCCCAAGAAAAACCCAGATGGCACAGGAAGTCACACTCATAATCCAGCCATCAGGCTTAACATCTGAGCCAGCGCTGAATCACCACCAGAGACCAGGGTATCTATCTGGTCTAGACGGGGCAGACGGTCCAGTGGTTAGGAGGCTCTTAGAGAGGAGGGAGTCTTGCCTGAGAAGTCTTCCTAAAATGGGGCCTCAGCCTGGTAGAGGTGCCCTGACGGAGCCTCTGTGGCTGCAGCCTAGAGCCACATTCCTTCTGCTGGGAGCATTCCTTTCACAACATTCCTCAGAGAAATGGGTCAACTTCTCAAGGCAACCAATTTCATCTTTTTTTAATGACTCTAATCAACAGAACATTCTCATAGTAAGCTGAAATAGGCCTCCCTACTACTTCTGCCTGCTGGAAATACACGGTCGAATCCCTTTTCCATAGGACAGCCTTTCAGTGTTTGAAAGCAACTAATATGCCTTTTACGTGTTCTCTTTTCCAAACTACATATGTCTGATTTCTTCTTCCATTCCTTAACAGGCATATTTTCCAAAAACGAATCACCCCTCTCAGAATTGCCTTTTAAAACAGCATACCTGCTGCTCAGCGTATTGCGGACATTATGTGCTGTGATGGTCCTTGCCTATCAGCTTGGTTTGGGATCCCAAACCGTCCTTGAGTGAATTAGCTGTCTCTTGCAGTCACTCCACCTCTTTTGGCCAGATGAGTGCAGGTGGCTCTGACTTCATGGGTGGCATATGGGTAAGTACAGGCTGCTAGTGCTACTCTCAGCCAGCAAGAGATAAGCTGGGGCTTCAGAATGGATCGGCAATGCGGAGTCGGGGAAGGGTCTCTATCTATGAAACAATTCAAAGCGGAAACTCAAACCACCTCAAGGAAAAGGGCTATTAAACCAGTAGCTACTGGAGCTAATAGAGAGACCTTACTCTAGTAGGACAACAGGAAAAAGCAGGTCAGTATCAGGCCCTCTCTGTTCCAACTTCCAGGAAGGGGCCTCCATGCTCCCCTGGGTAGAGGCTGGGTGAAGCGCCAGTGGCCCCCTCTGAGCTGTTGCCCTTTGGTGGTAGACTTCTGCAGCCGCTTCCAAGGAGGAAGGAATCTTTTGGAAGTCACACAGAAGACATTAGTGAGAAGACTCACCAGGAACAATCTGGGCCCAGGGGGAGGAATGGAAGACAGCTTCCCAGGCAGCATAAGTCTGCAGGGAAGCTACAAAAAAGAATGGTGAAAGTAAGGCAAAAAGGAGGGCTCCATTTGTGCAGAACAAGGTACAGAACAGGGTCTGCTTTCAGAAGTCCTTCTACCATGCAAACCTGCACCCAGCAGAACTTCTATTCCTGACAACACTTTTCTTTCTAAAGTAAAGCCTCATTTGTTGGCCTTCACTCAAATAAAATAAAATGGAAAAGATCTGGCCAACCTCAGGCATTCATTAGGTTACTCCCTTAAAGTGATTAGGTCTCTCCACACCCAGGCCATCCTTATGTCCTCACTGGAAACATGGGGCAGAGGGCGCTGCTGACCTAGACTTTTACCAGGAAGAAGGGACAGATACTAAGTATCTTTGAGAAGAATTGATAAGTGATCACCAAATCCCATTTAACCCTCAGTCCATTCGTTTGGGAAAGCTGCCCAGTAAGACTGTCATGGGAACACCTGAGCATTCCTTTATGGATCTTGATTGACACTGAAGCAAGAAAGAATGAGATTCAAAGTGTGATCTCCCCTGATCCTTACTTCTCAATATGGGGCAGGGGAGACAGGGGAAAGAAGTTAGGAGAGGGAGGGGGCCTTCCAAGTATCTGTAATAGAGAAGAACAGAATCTCAATTCCTAACTCCCCTGCTGCTAGAATCATTCTTGGGAAAAATCCCAGCCATGGGTAACTCTAGAATGTCTTTCGAGGGGAAGCTGTTCAGAGGGAATGTGTAACAGGGACTTAAGTACTCTGACACCTTCCTTTTATGGTCCTGGGGATAAGGCCCAGTAGAAAAGGGCCGGATTTCTCAATTTCTTGCCAGAAAGAGGAGAATTACATTTCAAAAGGACCTAAAACAATTAGACCCCAGATCACACCTCCATCTCAGCAACAGGGCAGCCAAAGTGGGAAAGGGGAGAGAACAGCAATCTGGGAAGAGGTGGCCCTCTCTGTTTCTTCCTCAGTCTGTCCCCTGCCCCCACTTTCACACACACCTCCTTTCAAACGAAATAGCCAGGACTGGGTCTGGGTTAGGTTAATGACAACAATCACCAATTTGGCCCAAAGTTTCTATGTCTCTCAGGGTCCAAGTGGAAGAGGCAAAAAGCCTACAGACATTCAGGAGAGGCTCTCTGAGGAAGACCTTGTGCTGCATGAGGCACTGGTGGTAGGTGGATTTCCTAACTCACTTTAACTCAACTCAGATGGTCTGAGCCCTTCCCAGACTGAGTCACTCAGGCTGCCCGGACAGGGTGAAATTGGAAGCAGAGGGCTACCTGAGCACTGAGCTATGTGGCTAACACATCAGCTGAGGCTCTGCTGTCTGTGCACCTCCCTCCTCTCCTTGCAGGCCAATTCCACACCTTGAGACCACCCACTTAGACACTCAGGTGGGCTCTCTCTGCTCCCGTCCAGAGAAAGCATGCTTGCACCCAGGCCAGGTGAGCACAGCTCCTTCAGCCAAGCCATGTCTGGTGGCCGCTTACCTATCTGCATGACCCTCCCAAAGACAGACGTGTCGTCCACCGTGCTGCAGTTCCACCGCCTCTGCCGGAACTGGTACTGGCACTCCTTGATGCCCATCTTGGCTCCCTCCCCTATGTAGACCATGTGTTCCTGGTACAACTGGCACAGCTTTCTCTGGCCAGGGGATAGCCCAGGAAGCTGGCTGCACAGAGGCTGGGCACCGATGATGAACATCTCAGGTCTCTGCACCGGGTTCACAGCTAATGACCTACAGCAGCGATTCAGAAAGGGGAAAGGAGTGAGCACATGCCTGTGTGCAGCAGCAAGTCAGTCATTGAACACATTTATTGGGTGCTTTCTGTGAATAAGGCCCCGCACTAAGGGCTTGGAAAGAAAATTGGGGAAACCAAGGCACAGACACAGATGACATGTGAGATGCCAGATGCCTGAGACAGACTTGAACTTCTGGACCCAGAGTGATCAGAGAAGGGAAGAACTCTTATAGCTGGGGAGAAGCTGGGTCTTACACAGTGTGGGGCAGGAGGAGCACACATCAGAGAGGTCAGGCTATTTACCTGAGGCAAAGGGCAAGAGAGCTAAACCTCAACAGGAGAGCACATGGCTTAATCAAGGAGCAGGAGTGACTCATTCACTTTGGCCCGAGTGCAGAATATGTGATGGAAAGCAATAAATTCCCTTAAACAGAACTTCCCCTTATGCCTTTAAAATTGAATCCAGTTACATACATCATAATATATTCTAAATGCTTTCACTCCATACCTGACCCACACGTCCCCTAACCCACTCTGTGTCATTCCACAGTCTTTCCCTTCTGCTCATCATCCACCAGACACAATAAAGAATTAAGTCAGATGAGAAGGCTGTATGTCTGCCACCTGTGTGAAAATGTGATCAGGGCATAGACCAGATGGTGAGTGCCTGCCATTTCCATGTTGACTGGCAATGACAATAGTCTTAAAAACACACAAAAAAGCCACACATGGTCCTGCAAATCCCTCATCTGGTCTTCATACTTATAAAATAGGAATTCTACTCTCTTTGCCTCCACTAGCAAAAACAAAAACAAAACAAAACAACGATAACAAAAACCCCAATATTCTTATCCATCTAATAAAAACAAAAGATATTTCTAACCACCTGTGGGGGTACAGGAAAAGGGGAATTCACAGAATCAGAGAAAAAGACTAATGAACTAATCCTTTATCCTGTGGAACCTTTACCTCTGGGGGCTTGAGAAAGGAAAAGGATCACCTCGATTTTCCTGGGATAAAAGAGGCCCTTAGGATTCCTATGAATAAAGGGATGATCAGGACCTAAGGTGACCTTTTCCACATTTCAATTACCAAAGGAGGCATAGGTTGTAGAGTAGGACTTCAGCCCCCCTCACTCACCACCAGGAGCTGGCTTCGGCTGGAAGCTGAGCCCAACTGGAGAGCAATGTAGCAGTGAGCAGCAGCAGGCCCGGCATGGTCGGCCTCAGCCCTCCCCAGTGCCCTGGGAAGACCCCAGGGACTGCCGGCTTCCAAAACTGGGCTCCCTGAGAAAACAGGAATGGAGAGAGAATCAATGTGGAAACACAACAGACAGGGGAGAGCGGGGAGACAGGGGAGTGAGTGAGCTCTGGGACAGAAAACATCACTTTCTGCTCTCAGAGAAATTCAGCCTTTTTCTAACCTCCATAAATCCTCCTGCTCATCCTCTCACCAAAGACTGCCTCCACGTCTCTTAGCTCAAACTGTGAAGACTCTACTTGGGGCCTGATTTCAAAGGAAACAATGAGCTCAGAAATGAGAAGAGAGAAATGAAAATGTACCATGTCAAGAACAGAGCATGCTCTATGCAGCATTTAGGAAGAGCTTAGGCTCTTGCAATGCACACCTGCCCTTCCAGAGGGGAGAACCATCCCTTCACCATCCCCTTTACCTTTCACTCCAACTCTTATGAGGCTAAAAAACAACTTGTGAGTTGGCTTGATCCACAGCCAAACATGAGTCTTCCCTCTCAATCTATACCCTCACTCTAAATAAGTTTTCTAAATCCCAACCTTTGTTTACCAGGAAAAATAGGGAGAAGGCGAGGACTTTTCTCTTTCTCAAGGCAACTTCTCTGAGAAATGGAAAAGCCTACGGTGAACCAGGGCCCCTAAAGCTCTGGAGGCTGGGGAGTGCCTTCCTAAGTGGCCCTCATGGCCCCCCACCCCAGCACTGGGAGCACCTCCAACTCATCTGCACCCCTTGCCTCAAGCGTCCGTGCTGAGGACACATCTTCCAGAACCAACAAACCCTTCCTTCTCTTGTAGCAGGAGAGACTCCTGCATCTTTGCCTCCAGCTGTTTCTAACTACTGCCTACGCCTACCTCCCCAGCAAACACCTTTCCTGGAGCTCTCAGAAACAGAAAACCCTGCTGCTGAATCCTGGAGCAAGTCGGTAAAAACACGCCTCTCCTGCTCACCCTCACCTCATCTCTCCCTCACCTTCCATCAAGGGTGTGGCTCTTCTGTACCAGGAGTTTTCTCCCCAAGACCTCTTACAACCTCCAACTTCACACATGTAAACACACGCTCGCACGCGCTCACAACGCCCCCACCCCATCTCACCATGCAGTTCTGGGGCGCTGGGCTCTCAGGGAGGGGACAGCAGGTGCTTTGGGTCATCAGCCTGGCAGATATTTTTTGTCTTGGGGTCACCAAGAAAAGAAGGTGACCTAAGCAGGATCCAGGGAAGTTGGGCCACAGCCTGTCCCCACCCCCTTTTGGTTTTTCTTCAAGAGGTCTTAGCTGGGGCCAGGCCATCAACAGGCAGGTGTGTGGGGCCGGTAGAGGGCAGATCAAAGAAGAAACTTGCTCCTTCCCCTTTGTCATGCAGAGCTACCTCGGAAATGATTCGGTCTCTAGCCCAGTGGACTAACAGCTCTCCACACTCTACTTCCCTAACAGACCTCTCCTCCTCTAAAGGAAGCCCCCCTCCCCCTCTAATCTCTACCCACCATAAATCCTCCCTGTCCCTCAGGGCAGGAGGTCTGTGAGTGCACCGAATGGAACCGAGAGAGATGGAGCAGAGATAGGGCTGGCACCAGAAGCTAATGGCTTTATGGAGGGGAGGGGGCCAGGTCCAAAGTAGGGAAGAGAGGAAAAGCTCCAGAGTTCCCATGTCCAAACATCCTCAGCTCCACCTACCAGTCCTTCTTGGGGACTCAGAGTCAGACTTGCCTCTACTCCTGGTGGCCCTCCTCCCTCCCAACAGCAGGGCCATCCCTACCACCATGCTGCCTGCAAACCCCCTACTCCCACCAACACATATCCCCACACATTCCCATGCCAGGTAGCTGGTGACACTTCTTATCCCCAAGGATAACCCCTCACACAGGAGTCTCGCTTCTGTCACACCCTTTCATCAGGCCCCCATGAAATCTCTGGCTCTGCAAGTCCTAGGTGTGACAGAGGCCACACTGGGGGCCACTGTTTCTGAGCCAAAGATAGGAGTCAGTGCCAGCTAACCATTACTGTGGCTTTGACACCCCAGTGCCAAACTGACAGGTTAGCTCAGGCCCAACTTCCCAAGAGCTGCTAGTCCTGTCCCACCACTTCATACACTGAGACAGGATGGATCCCTGCAGCTGTTGCCACCACCCTGTGCTCTCTGTCCAACTCTCAGTTCATTAAAAAAGATATGTTTAAAACCTAAAAAAGAAAAACAAAGATGGGAGCATGTGTGGTGGCTTCATTCTCTGTCTTCCAGATGTGAGCCAGCCCTCTGAGTGGTCACAGAACTGCTGCCCTCATTTACATTCTTTGGTTTCCACATGCGGGGCTGGGAGGAGAAAGGTAATGTAGGTGACTGGTTTCACTAGTGTGGGCAGAAAGGAAACTTCTTGCCTCAGCCAGACTGGGAGGGTACTGATGGTTTGGTCTTCATGAGTAGGACTCATCTGAAGCCCTGTTTGTGTGTCACTGGTGAGTTTTACATTAGGTCTCAACCAGGGCAGGCTGTTCTTTGTGGAGGAAGAATGATCTAATAATTATCCAAAAGGCAGGGAGTGAGATTTCTTTCTGCTGCCTTAGTAATGACTAGAGATTCCTCACCCCTCCAAACTAAATGGTTTCCTTTTCCTGTGACAGCTGTCATTTCAGACACACCAAACACAGTCAAGGTTGAGCAAATCCAGGGTCTCTCTTTCTTGGTAGAGACTGGGAGGTTGCAGGGAGGCAGAGATGCATTCTCCATCAGGACCCTCCAGAGGGCCAGGAGGGGCTGGTCAGACACATCTGCTCTGCCTCTATATTTAGTTACCCATTCATTCAATAAATTCACTAATCCAATATGCATTAGGGGCCTCGTACATCCCAGTTACTGTTCTAAGTGCCAGGAATACATCAATGAGCAAATAAATATACAATTGACCCTTGAACAAGGCAAAGTGTAGGGATGCTGACCCTCCCAACCAGTTCAAAATTTTTGACTACTAATAGCCTACTGTTAACCAGAAGCATTAACAAGAACATAATTAACACAAATTTTGTATATCACATGTATTTTATATATATATATATATATATATATATATATATATATATATATGCTGTATTCTTATAATAAAATAAAGAAAAGAAAATGTTATTAAAATCATAAGGAGCCCTGGCTGGTGTGGCTCAGTTGGTTGGGTGTCATACTGCAAAGCAAGAGGTCACTGGTTCAATTCCTGGTCAGGGCATGTGCCTGGGTTGTGGGTCTGGTCCCTGGTTGGGGAGCATGCAGGAGTGGACCAATTGATGTTCCTTTCTCACATTGGTGTTTCTCTCCCTCTCTTTCTTCCTCCCTTCCGCTCTATCTAAATAAATAAGTAAAATCTTTTAAAATTTTTAAACCATATGAAAGAGGAAATGCATTTATAGTAGTTATTGAAAAAAATCTGTGTATAGGTGAACCTGTGCAGTTCAAACCCATATTGTTCAGGGTCAACTGTACATAATATTATAAGAACAATACAAGAAAAAATCAAGCAGGGACAAGAATCAAGAATAAGGGCTGCTAAGCCAGTCAGAGAAAGACAAGTACCATATGATTTCACTCATATGTGGAATCTAATGAACAAAATGAACTAGCAAAATAGAAATAGACTCATGGATGCAGAGAACAGACTGACAGCTGTCAGAGGGGAGGGGCAATTGGGAGGCTGAGTGAAAAGGTGAAGGGATTAAGCAAAAAACAAACAAACTCACAGACACAGACAACAGTATGGTGATTACAGAGAAAAATGGGAATGGGGGAGATAAAAGAGGGTAAAAGGGGGACAAATGGTGATGAAAAGAGACCTGACTTTGGGTGGTGAGCCTATACATACAATATTCAGATGGTGTGTTATAGAACTGTACACCTGAAACCTACATACTTTTATTAACCAATGTCACCCCAATAAAAAGGAAAGAATAAGGGGTGAAAAGTTACATTACTTAGGGTCCTTGGGGAAAGGCACACTCTAAACTATCTGCTCACGCTACCTCTCTCCAAACCACTATGCAGGTGGAAGGTATAATCCTGCTGTACCTCCTGAGCCCTCTGTGGCATGTCCAAGGTCCTTACCGAGACTGGACCACCCTGCTTCACCATCACAACCAAAGGGGTGCCTATTTGAAAACAGGACCTACAAGTTCTCTTTCTTTTTCTGGTTGTATTTGGTTACCAATTTTCATTTTCTTAGGGGGCTACAGCTGACCAGCCCAGACATAGGAGAACAAAAAGAGAGACTTGGACAGGCAGAGCTGAGACCCCAGCAAATCTGTCCATAAGGAGATAGCTCTGTGCTTTCCACACATATTCAGACCTTGCCCAAAATGAAAATCTCAACCTGCCAAACAAGGGCTTGAAAGGGTAATTGGCTGCTCTGCTCACAAAAACCATTACCGGGTGTTCAGGACTTAAGCAGCTTTTGAGTCACACAGAAAATGGTGTCCCATCTCACACCTGTCTCATGCCCAGACAGGTACCCTCACACCTGCAAACCCACCAAGAAATAACCAAGATCCTCAATGGCAGCCTTTTCTGGGTTGCCACTGGCTAATTCTTACTGGGTGACCCAGTGAAGAGCTACTGAATATGTAACTTAAACATGCATTTGCAATTTTGTTAGCATCTCTGGGACAGCAAGGCAGATGATCCTAGCATCTTTGGAAAGGGAATGCTTCCCTTTGTGAACTCCTGGCTGCCCTGCTATGAAGTACTGGCCTGCTGTTAAGTGATTTGGGGGTGGGGGGTGCAGGTCGAGGAGGAGCAGGAATGACAGCTCTTTCCTTAGTCACTTCATTTCCACCACCATAAAGAGTACAGAAAGACCTTTTGTCAATCTTGACTAAGAGCTTCTCAAGTGTACACCAAGTTCATTCATTTCCTTCCCTATTTCCAAGTAAGTGCTCACCCCCTTCCATCTCAGCACCAGAACAGTTCTTTGTGCTCTAACCAGATAGCTCCAACACATTTTCCTAAAATACAAATGGTGCATAATATTCCCATTTGAAAATGCACAGTGGTTCCCAGTGTAGGTATTCTAAACTTCCCAACGAGGCCTCATTTTCCCTCTTGTTCTTTTCCAATCTCTTCCTGCTTATAGAACAATCCCAACCCCTGCTTTCCCCGCAAGACCTCATTCTGATCTCTTCCCAGGGAGGCTTCCCCACAGACCACATCCAAGCAAGCAATCCAAACCTCAAACTACTTTCACGTCCATGCTCATGTTTCACTTCCTCCATAAAACCATCCCAATTAACCCAACACCATAAAATCTTTCCACTTACTTGGGACTTCCTCAGCACTTATGAGTACAGGTATCTACTCAGTACCACCTTAGGCCAGATATACTATCTTGGAACTGTGTGTCTTTCTTACTTCTCCAGTGATCAAAAGTTTCCTAAAAACACAAACTTACTTGTTCCACTTTCCATCTATGCCCCCAGGTACCTAGACAAGGCAGTAATAAATGGCTCTGCGTTGATAATCAGAGACAATACCTGATATTAGTGAACATTTATTGAGCACCTACTACATGCATCGAACCAAGCATTTTACATTCACTGTCTCATTTACTATTCACCAAAATTCTGTGTGGTATATGCCATTATTATCCTCACTTTGAATACGGGAAAACTAAGGTGTAACAAGGTTAAGTAGCTTGTTCAGACTGCAACTGAATGGTAGACCCTGGTTTGGAAGCCAGGTCTCTCCACTCTTCCCCAACACAGGTAAACACATCACATACTTGGTAGCTCCTCCCTGTCGCTGGAACATAGCACTCTCTCCGCTCTGCTTTTATTCTTTTCACCATTGCCCTATTGCTAAGACTGTGAATAGTGAGACAGTAAGCCAGATAACAACATTCTGATTTATAGGAAGTAGCACAAAAAGTAATGTTTATTTTAAAAAAGCAGGCTGATTGTAAAGTTATTAGTATAAACACACACACTGTGCACACACACAGCCTTTTTGGTGGAAAAAAGCCAGACTTCTGCCAACCAAAGTGATGACAGACTGCTTACAGCTGGAGAAATTACAACAGTTTTAGCAAGCTGGTGTTCATGTTTTTCAAAGTTTCCCTGCCTCCTAAAGGATGAAGTCAAACCCCATGACCACATTATACAAGGCCTTTCAAAACTGGGCCCTGCCAACCTTTCCATCCTGTTTTGGTTTTCACTTTGTGCTCCCAAACCCCCAAACTGCCTGTATATACTTCCTTCCCAACTCCCATAGTTGTGTGCCATGCTGACTTGTGGGAATGGCTTCCCTTTTTTCTGTGCAGGTCGGGCTCCTCTGCCTTTGAGGGCACACCCTCAAAGATACCTTCCTTGACCATCCAATACAAAGCAGATACCCCCACCACCATCATTCTCTTCCTAGCTTCCCACATGTTTTTGTCACAACATTCATAAAGTGTGGCATGATTTCGCATGTTTGTGTTTCTGTTTCTTCCCTCATAAGCTCCACAAATGATCTTGTTCACTATTTTCTCCTAGTAGTTGGGATAGTATCCAAGGATACCTAGCAGATGCTCAATAAATATTTGTTTATTGAAAAAAAGTCAATAGCCTTCTTTGGCTTTCCAGGATATAAGGGACAGGCCACTGAGGTCAGCCTCCCATGGAGACAAAGGAGTCCTCTCAACTTCCACATGGTCCTGCCCAGTGACCGGCAAAAAGGCTCCTCTACTGATGTATCCCCTTATTTGGGAATTTACTCTCAGCTGCTAATTGAGATTTTGGAGATTCCAGGTTCCAGCTCTGCCTCTACCTTTTCTTCAAAGACATAGTACCATTCAACTCCTAAGCCTGCTTATCATACAATAACAAGAAAATGTCAAAGACATTGCTCCTTGAGGAGGTTTGGTCTAGCTGGGGGAAATGGAAAACCTACTCTGAAACGCAGGACCCATGAAGTGCCTGAGGAGTCCAAGAGAGTGATTACAGTCAGGATGTGGGATTGGAATGGGGCCTTGAAGAATGTGTAAGCTTTAAATAGGAGGAAAAGAGCAGGAAGGGTTTCACATAAAGATGCGGTTTGGTCAAAAAGAGAAAATTTCAAGGTGTTTTTGGAAGGGTAGGAGAGATACTGCAATACACAAAAAAGGACTTTGATAATTCCCAATGTTCTTGGAATCATTCTTGTTATTAATTTTATATGCCCCTCTCAAATCTGACATTGAATTCCCACTGAGCATTCAATATCAATTGTCCAGAAAAAATCCTGTGATCACACGCTTTTAGTTTCTGGGGGCATCACTGCAGGAATGGGGCTCAGAGGATCAGTCATCTTTGGACCGTGAAATGATGGTTGAGTAAAATTTCCTAGGCAGCCAAGAAATACATAAGTTAAGATGCTGACTGATTACACTCTTTCCTCACAGTCCTGCTTATTCCCTGTGTTCCAGTCTCTTCCTGATCCAGCACTAAAATCTTGGTGTCATTTTTTACCCCTCCCTCTCTTTTACCATCCATCCTGGTAAAAAGCCTCATGAAGGCCTCTTGACTGTATCTCCATAATATTTTAAAAATGTGTTCCCTAGTCCCCATTCCCACTGCCATGCTCTGAGCTACAAGAGCCTGCTAATTGCCCTATTTTCCCTCCAACAAATTGCATCTTTCGTCCCATTCTTATCTATTGACTGATGGAATGAATTCTTTCCATAGTCTTCTCTAGTTTCCAAGGTAACAGCCAGCCACCAGTTTTCTCAAAGTATGGTCTCCAGCTTAACGGTATCAGTATCACTTGGAAAGTGATTAGATACACAAATTCTCAATGTCCACCCAGACCTACTCAATCTGAAACTCTGAGGGTGGTGCTCAGCAATCTGTTTTTAACAAGCCTTCTAAATGATTCTGATGCCTACAAAAATTTGAGAAACACTGCCATAAAGCCATCTATAGAATATGTAATGAATTAAAGCACTAAATCTTTCAAGAATGTATATGCATGTTAATGGAAAATGTCTACATAGCCATGTCTTAAGCCAGTGGTTCCCCCCTGGGGGTTAAGGACTTCTGGGGGCCATAGAACCACAGAACTTATACAAATCAAGCACCATCTCCAGGATGAATAAATATGCCCACCTACTTCTACTCTGGGGCTCTACATGTCCGTAGACCCTTGTGATGAATAAAATACTAGTTCATTCTGAAGTGCTACTGATGACTGTGGTGATGGTTGCACAACTCTAGGACTACATTAAATACTATTAAACATGACTTCCACCAAGATGGAGGCATAGGTGGAAACACTGTGCCTTCTCCTACAACCAAGTCTGAATACAACAAAGGTTTGGAGAACAAAGACACAGCCAAAGAACAGAAAATTAAATTATATGTAATTTAATTAAATTAAATTAAAATTAAATTACAAATTAGAAGTCCGACAACAACGAACCGTTCAACTAGGACCGGTAAGAGGGGCGGAGCCAGCAGTGGAGTGGGGTCGGGCAGGACAGATCCCCCGACCTAGGTGTGCAGGCAGCCTGGAACCAGTCGGGGTGTGGGGCAGACTGACCACGGTCGCACATTCGCGCACAGTGAGACGGACTGCGCAGGCCCCAGCAGGCGAACCCAGTGGTGGAGGACTGACCGAGGTCACACATTCGTGTGCAGTGGGATGAAACGCGTGGGCCCCGGTGATGGTGGCAGCTGCGGCGGCAGTGGCAGGAGGCAGCAGACGAGACCGCCATTGCTCCTCTTTGACCCTGCCCCCACATACAGTGTCACAACCCAGCAACTGAGTTGCCCTACTCTGGTGGACACGTAGGGCTCCACTCCTGATACGTAACAGGCATGAACAGCCCAAAAGATGGCGCAAGAAGAACTCAAAGCCCCAGAGCCAATAACTCTAAGCGACCAACAGATTGCCAGCCTCTCAGATGCGCAGCTCAAAACACTGGTCATCAGGATGCTCACAGAACTGGTTGATTATAGCCACAAATTAGAGGAACCTATGAAGGCTAAACTAATTGAAATGAAGGGAGATGTCCAGGAAACCAATAGCGATGGAAAGGAAACTGGGACTCAAATCAATGGAATGGACCAGAAGGAAGAACGAAACATCCAACCAGAAAAGAATAAAGAAACAAGAATTCAAAAAAATAAGGAGAGGCTTAGGAACCTCCAGGACATCGTTAAATGTTCCAACATCCAAATTATAGGGGTACCAGAAGGGGGAAAGAAACAGCCACGAGTGGAACACTTATTTGAACAAATAATAAAGGAGAACTTCCCCAGTCTGGCAAAGGAAATAGTTTCCAGGAAATCCAGGAAGCTCAGAGAGTGCCAAAGAAGTTGGACCCAAGAAGGAACACACTAAGGCACATCATAATTACATTAGCCAAGATGAAAATGAAGGAGAGAATCCTAGAAGCAGCAAGGGATAAGGGGACAGTCACCTACAAAGGAGTACCCATCAGACTGTCAGCTGATTTCTCAAAAGAGACCTTACAGGCAAGGAGGGGCTGGAAAGAAGTATTCCAAGTCATGAAATCCAAAGACCTACAGCCAAGATGGCTCTATCCAGCAAAGCTTTCATTTAGAATGGAAGGACAGATAAAGAGCTTCTCAGATAAGGTCAAATTCAAGGAGTTCATCATCACCAAGCCCTTATTATATGAAATGCTAAAGGGACTTATCTAAGAAAAAGAAGATGAAAAATATGAACAGTGAAAGGACAGCAAACTCACAGTTATTAACAACCACACCTAAAACAAAAGCAAACCAAGAGGACAGCTAGATCAGGAGCGGAACCATAGAAATGAAGAACACATGCAGGGTTAGAAACAGGGGGGTGGGAGGAGGAGAAGTGGGGAGAAGGCACAGAAAATAGCATGGACAGTAGATAGAAAATAGATAGGGGGGAGGGGAAGAATAGTAGGGGAAATATAGAATCTAAAGAACTTGAGACACATGGTTATAAAGTAAGAGGGGGAGAAGGGTGGGGGAGGGAGTGTGCGGGTGGAGGGGAATGAAGGGGGGACTAGAACAACTGTAATGGTATAATCAATAAAATATATATTAAAAATAAATAAATAAATACCATTAAACAGCTGAATTGTCCATTATGTGAATTGCATCTCAATAAAGCTGTTTTGTTTTTTAAAAAAGTCTTCTTGATGATGCAGCCATTCCACTCTCTAGAGAACCAGCTGTGCACACCAGGGCACACAGAATAGCCTGCCATTCACAGCCTCACACTGGAGACAATCCATCCTCCATGGACAGGCTGACTCACTGCAATGCAGTCACAAGGGACACAGCCGGCAGTAATGAAAACAAGGTGCCACAGTGACATGCAGCAACACATATGGATCATACCAGCATAATGTTGAGAAAAAGCTAGTCACAAAAGAATATGTAAACCAAGATTCCATTTACAGCAAAACCACCATATTGTTTAGGGATCCATAAGTAGGTGGTTGAGCCACAAAGAAGAGCAAGGAAATGTTTACTGTAAGAGTGAGGGGGGTGGTTTCTTCACAGTGGGAGTGGGGGCGGAGGGGGGTGGTGGTTGTAAGAGGACAGGGCACTAAGGGATTTCTGGAGTGCCAGACATGCTGGATTTCTTAACCTGGGTAAGGGGTGTGTGGGGCTTCCCTTTGAAACAATTCACTAAGTTGTGCATATGTGTTCAAGAGTCTTTTGTGTGTGTTACATTACACAAGAAAAAGCATTTAAAATAGAAAAAGTCTCACTTACACCTAATGGTTTGAGGGGATCTTTATATATCTCTTTAGTGGAAAGTACAACTTCAGTCTCATGGGGAACATGACCTTTTGCAGGGGCTGGAAAAAAGGTCCTCATACCCAAAAAGAAACCCCTATTTTAAACACATGTTGGAAAATTTAGGTACAGAGACAACCACATGGGGTAACTACTATGGGAGCAGCTGGGGCCAGTGGGGAGCACGGGGGTTCACTGCAAACCACATAGGAACTTACAGGGAGCTTGAGGCCCAGATTAACTATACATGAAGCAGCAGCTGCTGGGACCATGCAGCTTGGCATTTTGTTTCTTCTCTCTCATGCCAGGAAATGAGAATCTGGCAAAACCACCTTCTGTCCCTTTCTCTTTTGGGGGAGGGGGGGCATTGGGGGTCAATTATCACTATTTTGTCCTGTAGCTGGCTGTTTCTCTTACATGAATATTTTCAGATACTTTTCTCCCTTAAAACTATATTTTTAAGTAGTGACCAAAGATGAATGCAATGATGTACGAGAAAATTCCATAACCTCTTAAAAGAATCCCCAGATGCTCACCTTTCTTCTCAGCTCAATTAATGCAGCCTTTCCCTGCCAGCCTTAATTATTTCTCCCAAGGGCTTCTCTCTGTCTCTAGGTCTGTCTAGTGCTTCCTTCCCAGCTTTGCTCACTGAATCCTCTTAGCCTGAAGGCACATAAGTCCTTTGTGTGTCTACTTTCTGACAGCTGGTGAAGATGAGATTCAAAAGTGGGCTTTTGGAGGGAGTAGCAGCAGCCCTTATCTCCCACATAGCCAGTGTCTGCTCTCAGGGTTTCTCTAGCTTGGTGAAGAAATAACGCCTTGTGGGTGGGGGATGAAGGAGTGATGAGATTTTAATTCTGGCCCTCAAGAAAGGTGCAAAATCACCCTTCCTCGGAAATGTGTTTGTTATTCACAGCGATAAATGTCCCATGATTTGGGGTCAATAGAGCAAAACAGATCCAATCACAGTGCATGGTGGGAAGGACCCAGAAGTAGACCCTGAGACCCCCACACTAAAACCTAGTTCTTGATGTTTCAGAGAAGGGTGGTTCCCAAACCTCCAGCTCCCCCCTGGTGCCTTGAGCGGTGGCCCACTCCCAGCCTGCCAAACACACCCCACGGAGCTGGCAGGCCAAGTCGGCCAGGACTCCAGGTCCCTGGCAGTTCCAGAAGTGGCAGATCCAGGATGACTCCTGATCTTATTTGCAAAAGCACAGTTTCCTCCCTGGGTCTCAAGCAAAATGCCACTGGAAGTGTTATTCTGGGAAAAAGATAAAAAAAGAGGGAGTTTTCCCTCTTCCTGAATCCTGATAAATTAAAATACTTTCAAAAGATGCTGTAGAAAAAAAGGCAGAAACTTACAGCTACAGACCAGTGTTTTCAAGGGAGCTGGAGAGCTTAGGGAAAGCCATCTGGGCACTCCTACCTTTCTCCCAGTACCTGCTTCCCCCCAGGTCTGGTGCTCTGGGGAAAGACAATGACTTGAGCAACTGCCACCCATCTCTGCAAATTCCCTGGTGTGAAGAGAGTGAATGGAGCAAATCCAGGAAATTCTGGACCCCCGTCATGGGCAGGTTGATGACCTCTCTCTATGCCATGGGCTAATTAGAATAAAAATGTAAACAGCACTGGCTGGTGTAGCTCAGTGGATTGAGCACGGGCCTGGGAACCAGAGGATCGCGGTTCGATTCCCAGTCAGGGCATATGCCTGGGTTGCAGGCCAGTTGCCGGCAGGGGACACACGATACATTGTGTGTCCTCAGCAGAGGCAACCATACATTGATATTTCTCTCCCTCTCTCCTTCCCTTCCTCTCTAAAGATAAATAAATAAAATATTTTTAAAAAATGTATTTTGTGCTACCAAGCAAATGTGTTCCTGTTTTTGCAAACTGAAGCTTTTTTTTCTTTTCAAAGAACCTGGGGAAATCTTACCATTTAAAAAAGCAGGGATCACCAACTGGGAAACACTAAATCTCAGTGGCTAACACAATGTCTTTGTGTTCCAAACTTTGGAATATGAATGCCTTTGTGGGTGGGGAAGGAAGAACCCCCTAGTTTTCCCAAATCCCTTCTGCCCTCCATTGCATTTCTCCGGGCTGCTTGGCACATTTATTTTGCTTGTCTGGTGTCCACAGGCTTTTATGTACAATATGTCACTCTGTTTAAAGAAAACTCAATATGGCTATTTTATATTATAATTATATTACATATATAATGGTCGTTTTACTACATGAATAATCACTCTGAACTATTTATAAATCTGGATTTGCACATACAGGGAGGGTTTTCTGAAAGTAGCTAGAATAATTTTTTTTCTAAATTCTGTAATTCCATCCCAGAAACCAGGTTTGGTTGAAAGTTACTGCCTCACCTTATTCTAGTTTTCTTGCTTTCTTGAAATCTATTAAAGCTGCCAACCATCTGATTCCAAAATTGGCAATTTCCATTTGGAAGGACGGTATAGTTGTTTCATTTTTATAAACCCCTGAGAAGTGCATATTGCCTTTACATTTTTATTCTAATTAGCCCATGGCATAGAGAGAGGTCATCAACCTGCCCATGACGGGGGTCCAGAATTTCCTGGATTTGCTCCATTCACTCTCTTCACACCAGGGAATTTGAAAAGAATAGCAGGCGCAGCAGGTCCGGATCCACAGATGTTCTAAATATCGACTGCTGGAGACTGTCCTTCAGCCATCACCAGTCAGGTACACCTGGGAAAATGGCAAATAATGGCTATGCCCAGATGGGCCCCTGTGGCACAGTGTGAAAGAGCGCAAGGTAATTCTCCCTGTAACTTACTGCTCATGTAGAAAGGACACCTGGTTTTTTATTTGGGGAGGGGGAACTAGTAACTCTAAGTTATGTGGGTCTCTATTTACTGTCTCTAGCTGTTGCCCCTATGTTTCAAACTGATCCTCAGACTGTGCAAGAGTCCTGGAACCCTCAGAGGGAGGGTGTGCCAAGCAACTTTGTAATGAAAACCAGGAGCAGAAAGAAGCCCAGTCCTCTCAGGCACAAGCTCATTGCCTTCCTTGAAGATGAGACCAGTCAAATCAAGCTGTCTCCCTCTTTTCATCTCTCCCTCGTCAGTGCTGAGGCACTCCCATTTCCTCTACCAGGACTAGTCACTGCCAGCAGTCCACAGGCCAGGTAGGTCTGTGGGTCTCACAGGTTCTGATTTGGGGGATTAAATAACTTCTGTGACTGCCTCAGGAAAAAGCATGATCACCAAACTCAGGCCTGGGCAGGATTAAGAGGCATTTGGTTCTCCACTGAGATTCTTTTGTTTCTTTTATGGTTCTGCCCGGCCTCTTTTCACAGTGTTCCCAGCATTCTTGCTAAATTGTTCCCATGGTCGCTGGCTTTCCCAACAAAGGCTGGAGGCAATGATGGGGCCATGCATGCCGCCTGCACTGCCCCCACAAGAGGCTCTGGGAAAACTAACAGAACACGCAGATGGCCCCTGTGAGCACCTCACATTCAGCAGCCGCTCAATAAATGTTAAATGTTCATCACTTAACAAATATTTGTTGTAGGCCTACTGAGCAGCTACCAACTCTGTAGGAGATCACAATAAATTAGTATGATGTCACTCTCCTAGGAGAGTCAGTGTCTGTGCTCTCCAGTACGATGGCAGCCACTGGACACATGTGGCTGTTTAAGTTTAAAGTCAAATATGTAGTTCCTTGGTAGCAGTGGCCTCACCTCAATAGCTACATGTGTCTGGTGGCTATTGATTTGGACAACACAGATTATAAACATTTCCATCATCACAAACAGTTTATAGATGGTGTTAGTTCACATTAGAAACCAGATAAGAGAACAAATCGTCACTCATTCCAAACCAAAAGCACCATTAGGAATCTATTGTTAAGTTTGTTATAATAGGAATAAGGACTATAAGAGAAGTAGCATGCAAAATACTATGGGCACTTGGATAAGAGCAACTAACTCTGGAAGCAATGGTCTAGGATAAACACCCCACCTATGAGCCAGGAAAATAAACATTTTGCATTCCAGTGACAACCTCACTAGGAAAAAGCAGACACTGTAATGAAGTTGGGAGCCATTTCCCATTATCAGAAAAAAATCAGTACTAATTTTGTAACTGCTACTCAGAGTAAAATTTGTTTTTAAGCATAAGCTTCTTAAATGAATAAATGACAAGATATTTTCTTTTCTAGTATTCTTTTTTTAAAAGATTTTATTTATTTATTTTTAAAGAGGGGGAGGGGAGGCAGAAAGAGAGGGAGAGAAACATCAATGTGTGGTTGCCTCTTGACTGCTCCCCACTGGGGACCTGGCCCACAACCCAGGCATGTGCCCTGACTGGGAATCAAACCAGCGACGCTTTGCTTCTCAGGCCAGCTCTCAATCCACTGAGCCACACCAGCCAGGGCTCTAGTATTTTTTTAATTAAAAAAAATTCTTTTCTTTTCATTGAATTTATTGGCATGACAATAGTTAACAATTTCTACAGGTTTCAGGCGCACGACTTTACACCACATCATCTATACACTGTATTGTTTGTTTGCCACCCCAAGTCAAGTCTCTGTCCATCATCATTTGTTCCTCCTACACTCTCTTCCACATCTGCCCATCCCCTGCAATCACATACTATTGCCCATGTCCATGAGTTTTCACTCTAATTCAAGTCAATAAATATAATTGAGCAACTACTAGATCTTACTCAAAGACGAGTATGAGAAATTTTTAGAATTCTGTACCAGTGAGAGATTACAAGATTTAGCAGAGTGATATGCTGTAATGAAGATACCAATTGTTGTCCTATTGTTATCCAAAGAATTATAATAAATAATTCCCAAGAAAGACTAATTAATTCCAAAGGAGGGTATGCTTCATAATGAGGGTGGTCTACGGACTTGCCCGAAAGAAAACAGGCAGGATTTCCACCAAGGGAGATGGAAGGGTGAGGCCCTTCTAAAAGGCAAATGTGCAGAGGCCTAAAAACACACAATACATTTTGAGAATGACAAAAACATCATATGACAATCAATTTCATGTCCAAAATTCAACTACAGAAAACAGAGAGAGAGAGAGAATCAAAGGCAAAATCCAAAGAACAGTAAAAGTCACTTTTACTTCACTTGATTCTGGGTGAAGTAAGACCTCTTCATAGAAGACCTTGAGGCCCCAACTAGGAGTCTGGGCTTCATCCTGCAATCTGCAGGAACCATGCAAGGCATTTGAATAGGAGAGAGGCATCACCAGATGTGTATTCAGGAAAACTGGCCAGAGTTTGCTGCCAATGATGATGAAGGAGTATAGAGAGTAGAGTCTAGAGGTTGGGAACCCAGCTGGGAAAGCTAAGCCAGTAGAAACACGATAAGGGGCAGAACCAGAATCCACTGTCAGCTGAGTGGAAAGGAGGGGAGGGGGTGTGGTCTGTGCATTCTGTAACCATGGGAATGGCAAATGCTGGCAGTGGGAACCAACGACCAGTAGAGGCCCTCAACCCACTTGGCTGGTCACCACTGAACTGAAATAAAGGATACTGGTCACATTATATCTGCATGTGGTCTTGGTGAGAGCTATTATTTCTGTGCTAATCTCTAAGGCTGCATTAGGCAGTTGGAACCGGTTTGACCTTCATGGGATCGGACCATCTTGCAAACACCTGCCATTGATCAGAAAGAGTCACCACTACTGAAAAAACAAACAGCTGGAGGAAGTACATACACTACCTAGGATGAGTCAGCAGAAATATCTTTATTAAATATAATAAAGATATAGAATTAATAGTAGAGATTATTATTAGTAACTTCTGCATTCCTGGCTATATATGTATTTGTACAAGAATTACTTCACCTTCGGACTTCCGCCAAGATGGAGGCATAGGTGGAAACACTGTGCCTTCTCCCACAACCAAGTTTGGATACAACAAAAGTTTTGGAGAACTAAGACACACCCAGAGACCAGAAAACCGAATTATACGGAAGTCCGACAGCTATGAACCGTTCAACGGGGACGGTAAGAGAGGCAGAGCCAGCAGCAGAGCAGGGTCAGGAAGGACAGACCTAGGAGCGCAGGCAGCCCGGACCTAGTCGGGGTGCGGGGCAGACTGACCAAGGTCGCACATTCGCGCGCAGTGAGACGGACCACGCAGGCCCCAGGGGGCGAACCCAGTGGTGGAGGGCTGACAGCGGTGGCACCCCCGCGTGTAGTGGAGCGGGGGGCGTGGCCCTGGTGACGGTGGTGGCTGCGGTGCTGGTGGGGGTTGCAGAGGCAGGCGCTAGAGGGAAGCCATTGTCCCTCTTTGACCCCGCCCCCACATACAACTCACAACCCAGCGACTGAGTTGCCCTGCTCTGGTGAAAACCTAGGGCTCCGTTCCTGCTACTTAACAGGCACAAACAGCCCAAAAGATGGTGCAAGAACTCAAAGTCCCAGAGCCAATAACTCTAAGCGACCAACAGATTGCCAGCCTCTCAGAAGCCCAATTTAAAACACTATTTATCAGGATGCTCACAGAATTGGTAGAGTACAGTCACAAATTAGAGGAACTTAGTCACAAATTAGAGGAACATATGAAGGCTAAACTAATTGAAATGAAGGGAGATGTCCAGGAAACCAATAGCGATGGAAAGGAAAATGGGACTCAAATCAAGGGAGTGGACCAGAAGGAAGAACGAAACATCCAACCAGAAAATAGTAAAGAAACAAGAATTCAAAAAAATGAGGAGAGGCTTAGGAACCTCCAGGACATCTTTAAACGTTCCAACATCCGGATTATAGGGGTACCAGAAGGGGGAAAGAAACAGCCACGAGTGGAAAATGTATTTGAACAAATAATAAAGGAGAACTTCCCCAGTCTGGCAAAGGAAATAGACTTCCAGGAAATCCAGGAAGCTCAGAGAGTGCCAAAGAAGTTGGACCCAAGAAGGAACACACCAAGGCACATCATAATTACATTAGCCAAGACTAAAATGAAGGAGAGAATCCTAGAAGCAGCAAGGGATAAGGGGACAGTCACCTACAAAGGAGTACCCATCAGACTGTCAGTGGATTTCTCAAAAGAGACCTTACAGGCAAGAAGGGGCTGGAAAGAAGTATTCCAAGTCATGAAATCCAAAGACCTACAGCCAAGATTGCTTTATCCAGCAAAACTTTCATTTAGAATGGAAGGACAGATAAAGTGCTTCTCAGATAAGGTCAAATTCAAGGAGTTCATCATCACCAAGCCCTTATTATATGAAATGCTAAAGGGACTTATATAAGAAAGAGATGATGAAAAATATGAACAGTGAAAGGACAGCAAACACACAGTTATTAACAACTACACCTAAAACAAAAGCAAGCCAAGAGGACAGCTAGATCAGGAGTGGAACCATAGAAATGAAGAACACATGGAGGGTTAGAAACAGGGGAGTGGGAGGAGGAGAAGGGGGGAGAAGGTACAGAAAATAGCATAGATGGTAGGTAGAAAATAGATAGGGGGGAGGGTGAGAATAGTAGGGGAAATATAGAATCTAAAGAAGTTGAGACACGTGGTTATAAACTAAGGGGGGAGAAGGGTGGGGGGGGGAGTGTGCGGGTGGAGGGGAATGAAGGGGGGAATAGAACAACTGTAATGGTATAATCAATAAACTATATTTAAAAAAAAAAGAATTACTTCACCTTCATCTGTTGTCTTCCCACTTTGAACCACCAAAGCTATTTGTGGCTGAGCTCACTCAACAGTCACTGAATTTCTCAGCCTCTCTTGCACTAAGACATGGTCCTATGAGTGAGTTCTTCCTAACGGAATCTTAGAAGAAATGATGCTTGCAACTTCCAGGCCTGGCCCATGAAAGCCTCCAAGAAGCAGTCGTTCATGCTCTCTCTCCGTCTTTCAGCCTGATGCCGGTCAGAATGGAAGTTTTCAGAGTGAGGGCTAAAGACAGAGTAGGACAGAAGGAGCCCAGGTCCCAGAATCACCACCTGGAGAATGGCCTGCAAATAAGGAACATGCATTTTGGTTTTTACATGGGCTGGTTTTAAAGCTAATTTACATTTGGGCATTTGTTTACTACTTAACTAGTACAAACTCTTATAATCCTTACTCTACTCTATGTAAGGCTCATCTGTATACTTAAAATAAAACTTTCAGACTGTAAACACAATCTATTTTTAGACTTATTTTTATTTGTAGTTGCTCAAGAAGTAGTTTCCAATTAAGACGATCAAAGGACTTCAATTGTGGGCAAATTGTTATCCTCATTAAAAATATATATATATACAGGGTCCAGCACAAATAGCGCCCCTCTTTTTATTACAAAATGATAAGCATGTAATGCTGTAACATAATAATATCAAACTCAAGCACACCACATAACATTTTAGGTGACGTGTTCAAATTAAAACTATAAATTGTTATACCCCTATTATTACCCTACCCACCACGTCAAGGTGTCCAGCCACTCAGTCACGTGAGGACAGAGTGAATGGAGAAACAGTGTCTGAATTCCCACTCTTTGAAGTCTCTGACATTTCCCCTGATAGAAAGACAGTAAGGCATAAATGCCTCCAGGTACTAAAAAAGAAAGCTCAATCCCGTATTAAGCTATTTATCTACAGCAAGATATAACTAGCAGTGCATCACATTCTACGAATGCAGTTCCAGCTCTTCGCAACTGTGTGATCTTAGAGAAGTCACATAACTTCTGTAAGCCCCTGATTTCTCTACTAACGAATGACAGGCTGAACCACACAAATTGCTAGTCTTTTGCACTTTAACATCTCTGGCATCTATTGATTAGTCAACCAATTCAATTAAACTGGCTTATTAAATTTATTGGGCAATTTATTCCTCTTTTAAAATAAAGTGTTTTTTAAATTTCCAACCTAAAAAAAACACAAACTAAGCTTTAGTTTTACATGACAAAAGTTAATCAAGATGTTTGGATAGTATTTAAAAAAGTCTTTTCTCCCCCTGGCTGGTATAGTTCAGTGGATTGAGAGCGGGCCTGCGAACCACATGATCGCGGTTCAATTCCCAGTCAAGGGTACATGCCTGGGTTGCAGGCCAGTTCCCAGTTCCTGGCAGGGGACGAATGAGAGGCAACCATACATTGATATTTCTCTCCCTCTCTCCTTCCCTTCTCCTCTAAAGATAAATAAATAAAATCTTTAAAAAGATAAAAAAGTATTTTCTCATGATAAGTAAAAAATGCTATCTCATTTTACACTGCATTTCTTGAATTATTAGTGAGGGCATACACTTTTAGACATTACTTAGTCGCATGTATTTCCTCATTCAGAGGTCATATAGTTTAAGCTTAGAACTCCTGCAGTGGGATCGCAGAAGGGGATATTATTGCCCGTGTCTTTCAGTCAGTGGCCAACTAAACCGGGCTAAAGTGTCTTGCCCAGAACTGTCACCAGCTGAACCGAAAGAACTATAGGACTCCTGGTTGGTTCAGCTCTGTGCCTCCCAAAGTATGCCTGCCTTTCATTAGGTGTTAAATTTGGTGGAATAAAGGTGGCTGCAAGCATAGCATGTGGGGTTCCATATTTATTCTCTTTCTGTGATGGCCACATCCAATTTTCTCAGTTAAGAAGTCAAAGGGGTTACACCACCCAGGACCTGGAAATCCAGCTGAGTTGTGTGATCCTCTTGCTACTTGTGCATGAACAAAGATTCTACAGAGCTGCCCTGAACAAACAATGCTGTTAATGATATGTGAGGCAGATAGGTCCTCAAACTCAACTGGCCAGGGAGACACTGGATTTGCCTGGTTAACTCCAGCGCAAAAATCTGTTTTCACCAAAGAAGCCCTGTAACTAGATATGTGCTGAAGTCACACAGACAGTGACATTCAAACCTAAAAATGCTCTGAAGTCACAGCACTGCCCTGACTTTACCCTCCGTGTCTCAGTGACAGTGCATGTGTGGTGATGCAAAAATTGGAAAAAAACGACTCTCACCTGCCATCTGGGTTCTATCAGCAAAACAGAACAACACTATTTGTTTCAAAAGTACTTACACATTTAGTTTTAAAAACAAATTTAAACAACTAACAAGAGGGTGGGGTTAGGGGCTGAGTAAGAAAGGTGAAGGGATTACAAACAATAAAATACATTAAATTAAAAATTGACAAGGAAATTTTAATGAGACTCATCTTCAAAAAAACTGCCCCATAGCCAGTTCCCCCCACTTCAAATGAAGGAAACATTCATAGGAGCCCTGTTGGATCTCAGCCACTGGAACAAGAATAAGGGAAGAGTGTTCCCAATCTTCTGCAAAAGGTCTTGATCCTATGGATGCCACTGTCTAGGATGAGTAATAGGCAAAGACAGCTGGATTGGAAGCTCCAGTACACCACAAGCATATGTGGGTGGATGGCATACAGTATCACCATGGTTTCCGTGTCTTCCTGGCTGCATAGGAGAAGCTTCATTTTTTCTACTCCTATCAGCACAGCTGCTGAACACAGAGAGCCCACTATGGGTGGCAGCCCAAAATGAAAGCAAAAACAGGAATGTGAAAATGCATCCAAATAACAATTTCCAGCTAAAAAATGACCAGACTCCTAGGAAAATTTTGGTGGTAAAATATATTCATGTTTCTACTGATAGAAACCACACACCCAACCCTAAAAGCCAATATCAACCAAAAAGTCAATGGAAAACAGCACAGCATTACACAGCAAGTATAATGTGACCTAACATGGTACGGTAGGGAACAGCATGGAATGGTATGCAGCAAATGATAAAATTACTGCATTTTTGCTTAAGAAAACATTCTCAAAGACTGAGGCAAATACAGGAATGCCTGTGTTTTCTATCCCAGCTCCTGCCCAGACCCAGGTTCCTTCCATGACAGATTCACCGATCTAGTCTTTTTAAAAAACTTCTTTTCCCTTTTCTCTCCCACTCCACACCCCACACCCATTACATATTAGCCAAACAAAAGTGACCAGAATTTAAGTCGAAATTTACTGAGTGCTGACTGCATACACCATACTGAAGGATGGGGAAGGGCAGAAGCCTGCAGGTGAAAAAGTAACAAGACAAATCCTCTCCTCACTGCCATTTCAGCAGTGAGAGCAGCCAGGTGAGAAGGTCCAGGGAAGGAGTGGTAATCACAGGCCAGAGTGGAAGGCAGGGCAGGGGTGGGGCCAGGTGCCCATCCCTATTACAGTCTGGGCAGCAGTTGCTGAAGAATCTCTCCCTGTGTGGTTAGCCTGTTGAATAAACAGAACTTGTGATCATTGTATACAGAGAGGCAAACTTTCCTTGACCCATTAAAACTCCTCTGTCTTAAACAAACAAACAAACAACATTTTTTAAAATCCTCACTGGAGGACATTTTTTCATGCTTTTACAGAGAGAGGAAGGAGGAGAGAGATAGAGAGACATCTATGTGAGAGAGAAACATCAGTTGGTTGCCTCCCATTCATTCCTGGACCAGGGATCAAACCCACAATGCAGGTAAGTGCCCTGGCCAAGAATCAAACCTGCAACTCTCTGGTTACAGGATTACACTCCAACCAACTGAGCCACACTGGCCAGGGCCAAACAACTTTTTTATTGAAAAAACCGTACACAGGGTAAAATGAACAAATCTTAAATATCCAGTTTTATTAATTTTTATATGCAGTGGTAGGCAAAAGTAGGTTTACAATTATGGGCACATGAAACACAGTTTTATGCTTATATTATTTATTATTATATAATAATATGATAATAAATAATATAAGCATAAACTGTATTTGTATTTATAAACATATAAGCATAAAAAATGTAAGCATAAACTCTATTTGTATCACAACTATAAACCCACTTTTGCCCACCCCTGTATGCACATACTCACAAAACCACCCCCGGATCAAGTACCATCTAACTACGAAGCAAACCCAAACTGAGGAGCTGCAGAGAAAGGCAGGAACAGAATTTCTAAATGCCCTGGGTCTCTAATATGCCTTCCAAAAGTTGTGTTATTGTTGTTGTTGATTATTTTATTTTGGTATTGAGAGAGTTTACTCTTTTGTGGGGGAGGGAGGAGGTCCGCTCAGGCTGGATCTGGGAAACATTCTCAGAGCAGGGCCTAGGCACTCACTGCTTCAGAACAGAATTTTCTAACATTTAAGAAATGTTTAAGAAAACATTAGGCTTCAACATACTCTTGCCATATATTTGCATCCTTATGTTTAGGAACAGGGTGTGAAGCAGTGTAACTTTAATATGTAATCTGGGTACTCTCTCTTGCATTAATACCACAAACCTAGGTCCCTCCAACGTTTTTCCTCTGTGAGCCATTTCTTTTCCAGGGAAGCGCAGCAATAGTCACAGCATTGTTATTAGGTCTCCCAGTCTCCCTCTTCCAGCATTGTCTTAGAATTTAAATGAACAGGATAAAATTGGTTTCTTTTAAAGAAGCAACCTTTAGCCAGTGTGCCACAAGCATTTTCAAAACATCAAATATCTGACTTTATTTAGTCAGGGGCACTGACCTTTTTCCCTTAGACTGTCAAATAAAAAATGACAACAGCCAACACAACCATAGCCATCTGGTGTGAATGAATCAAAATTTACCTATTTTTTGTCAGACCAGCAAAAAATGTATTTTTGGCATGCTGCAGAATTTTAGTAGTTTACGTGTGCTATGATATGAAAAAGGTTGAAAATTGCCATTTCAAAGAAAAACAAAAAACAACCAACCAAACAAACAAAAAAACCTGTTTGGGACATGATCCATGCATTGGAATTGAACAAGCAGCTCTCCCAAAGCCACATGTAACATAAGATGATAATGTTTATTAACCATCTGATTCTTGATGTTGGTCAAGGATTAAGAAATGCTCAGACTTCCAGCCAAGATGGAGGTGTAGGTGGACACACTGTGCTTCCTCACACAACCAAAATAAGGACAATAATTTAGAAATAAAATAACAACCAGAATTGACAGAAAATTGAACTGTATGGAAGTTGGACAACCAAGGAGTTAAAATAGACACATCCATCCAGACCGGTAGGCAGGGCGGAGTCAGACAACCAGGGGAGAGGGGCTGCAGCACAAAAAGGGGTGGCACCAGGTGCATAGGGCACCCCAGGTGCACAAAACGGCAGCGGGCGGACCCTGGGTGAGCAGGGTGACAATAAGCAGACCCAGCCAGGTGGCAATTGCGAAGCGAGGCACTGTGCGCAAGGTGGCTGGCTGACCAGGCGGTCCTACATTTGAGTGCAGATAACCGGGTGAAGCTGGGAAGCAAGACAGACCACGCAACCCAGAGTCCCAGCACAGGGAAATAAAGCCTCAGGGCACCGATTAAGGACACCTGTAGGGGTTGAGGTGCAGGGAGAGACTCCCAGCCTTACAGGAGAGTTTGCTAGAGACACCCACAGGGTCCTAGAACATACACAAGCCCACCCACACAGGAATCAGCACCAGAAAGGCCCAGTCTGCTTGGGGGAAGCGGTGGGAGGAATGAAATACGACAGAGCAAGCACCATTGTTCCCTCTCTGTCCCCGCCCCCACATACAGTGTCACAACCCAGCAACCGGGTTGTCCCACCCTGGTGAACACCTAAGGCTCTGCCCCTCACATGTAACAGGCACAAGACAAAAAAATGGCCCAAATGGATGAACAGATAAAAGCTTCACAGCAAATACAACTAAGTGACCAAGAGATAGCCAACCTATCAGATGCACACAGTTCAAAGCACTAGTAATCAGATAGATGCTCACAGAATCGGTTGAATTTGGTCACAAATTAGATGAAAAAATGAAGGCTACACTAAGTGAAATGAAGGAAAATACACAGGGAACCAAGAGTGATGGGAAGGAAACTGGGACTCAAATCAACAGTGTGGACCAGAAGGAAGAAAGAAACAACCAAACAGAAAAGAATAAAGTAAGCAAAAAAATGAGGAGAGGCTTAGGAACCTCCAGGACATCTTTAAACGTTCCAACATCCAAATTATAGGGGTACCAGAAGGGGGAAAGAAACAGCCATGAGTGGAAACTTACTTGAACAAATAATAAAAGAGAACTTCCCCAATCTGGCAAAGGAAATAGACTTCTAGGAAGTCCAGGAAGCTGAGAGAGTCCCAAAGACGTTGGACCCAAAGAGGAACACACCAAGGCACATCATAATTACATTAGCCAAGATTAAAATGAAAGAGAGAATTCTAGAAGCAACAAGAGATAAGGGGACAGTCACCTACAAAGGAGTACCCATCAGACTGTCAGCAGATTTCTCAAAAGAGACCTTGCAGGCAAGAAGGGGCTGAAAGAAGTATTCCAAGTCATGAAATGCAAGGACCTACATCCAAGATTGCTCTATCCAGCAAAGCTTTCATTTAGAATGGAAGGGCAGATAAAGAGCTTCTCAGATAAGGTCAAATTCAAGGAGTTCATCATCACCAAACCCTTACTATATAAAATGTTAAAGGGATTTTTATAAGAAAGAAGATGAAAAATATGAACAATGAAAGGACAGCAAACTCACAGTTACTAACGACTACACCTAGAACAAAAACAAAAGCAAACTAAGCAAACAATAGAACAGGAACAGAACCACAGAAATGGAGATCACATGAAGGGTTATCAACACGGGAGTGGGAGGGGCAGAGAGGGGGAAAAGGTACAGAGAACAAGTAGCATAGATGATAGGCAGAAAATAGACAGGGGAGGGCAAGAATAGTATGGGAAATGTAGAGGCTAAAGAACTAATGACACATGGACATGAATTAGAGGGGGAAAATGTGGGTGGGAGGAGGCATGCAGGGTGGAGGGGAATAAAGGGCAGGAAATGAGACAACTGTAATAGCATAATCAGTAAAATATATTTTTAAAAAAGAAATGCTGTCCTGGCTTGTGTAGCTCAGTGGATTGAGCACGGGCCTGTGAACTAAAGGATCAAGGTTAGATTCCCAGTCAGAGCACATGCCTGGGTGGCAGGCCAGTTTTCAGCAGGGAACCCACAAGAGGCAACCATACACTGATACTTCTCTCCTTCTCTCCTTCCCTTCCCCTCTAAAGATAAATAAATAAAATCTTTAAAAAAAAAGAAATGCTCAAATTTTAAGCACTTCCTATTTTATACCACAGAACACAGAAAAATATTAGTTAGCATACTGATTCATGTATTAGTCACAACTTTCTACCAGTTTATAGCACCTCACAGGGTGTTATATAATCTTTTATTTTAATAAATGAACATCACAATGCTCAGATTACACTGAACATCACAATGCTCAGCACATTAAGTTCAGCCTCAGGAAGCAGATGCACACTCCTACAGTGAAGCACTGCCACTGTAGGCATGCTGCTGATGAAACTGCAATGCAGGCTCTACCAGCTACGGTCATTTCTTTGCTTATATATTATTTTTAAGCCCTGCCGACATTTTTAAACTTAAAGACATGAAATCAGGAAAACAGAGAACTGAGATTCCATTTTGGAATGGACCCCAAAGTCTGTGTTTTCTGTGTGCCCACAGCCCCTGACAGGCCAGGTGACACACGTGCTCAGGCCATTTAACCCGTCTGCTGCTCCTCCCTTCCTGCAGCTATATCAATTACCAATCACGGAGCAGCATAAGTGATGGCACTTTTGTGTGCTTCTGCCCGTGTCTGGCCACCTTTCCCATCATGCCCGAGTTTTACTGAAACATCGAGTGCAATGGTGAGCCCAAGTGTGAGCGCTCAAAGAAGCTCTGCAGGTCATAGGGAAGATAGCGTTGCTCCCCCTTGACTGTTCCCATGACCCTGAGAAAGTCACTTCTTTATTCTAGGTCTTATTTTCTCTATTTCTATTTCAAAAAACACACCCAAAACAGTGTTGTCATTAAGCATCTATGCTAAGCTCTCAAAGCTTTTAAAGAGGTGTCACATAATTACTAAGTTTTGATATTATGCCAAAATGTTGAAAACTCCAGTTTAGTTTCTGTCAACCAGAAACTAAGTCAAAGATTCTCGATGGTTGAAACTGCAGGCATTGATTACTTAAGTTACTTGGACATTTTGGCTTTAAACAGTAAGTGAAGTTTAAACATAAAAAGTAAACAAAAACAAAGAACCTCTCTAAATGCTAGGTCTCCAGATTGAGACAAGTTTTTCTAACTTTAGAAAAACATGAACAGGGTATTTGTACTGTTTTCACATCCCTCCCATCAGGGAGAAAAGCCAGTGCATGGTATGTGCTCTTGGTATCTTTGGTAATAACTGGTATTTGGCGAAACAGCATATCACAGCCTACAAAAATTGATTTTATCTCATAACCATCTTTTCTGGAGTGTGAGGAGTTAACATGAGCAAAGCCCCTGCTTTGCTTTTTCACCCCTTGAGATTCTGGCTATTTTTTTTAAAACCATTAACCCTACCCTAACCTCTTGGCAGAAAAGGCGACCTGGCTGTGAACTCTGCAGACAGGGCCAGCCCCTAATACTCCTCTGGGCCTGGCATTATGTAAGAAATGAACATGCTCAGTTCATCCAGATAGGATTTCCCAGCAAAGCCTGCTTCAGCGTCAGCACCTTTCCAAAAAAAGGGGAATAACCTGGTAAGGCATTGGACAGCAGAGTCCCAGGCCTGATGGAGAATTGTAAACCAGTTCTGAGTAAGACCAATCTTGATCCCCTCCTTGCCTTTTGAATACAAACCTATCAAAATCTTGCTAAAAATGACCTTTACCAGCAGAAAGAACACAGCCTCAGGCTATTGAGAAGCAGTTCTTAGCTGTCCAAATCAGGATAGTGAAAGTTTGGAATTTAGTTAGCCTTTGTTAGTCACAGTCTTTGCCTATTACCTTTGGAAAAGAGAATTGAAACTGGTTAAAAATATTCCTTCTCCATCCCAACTCCAGCCCTCAATACTGAAACTCTGGAGTGTTCTAATGTGCTAACTGTCCCACCCCACAAATACTGTATAAAATGCCACTCAATAAAAACTGATATTCAGGAACCTCAGTTGAGACATCTTCCTTCCTCTCCCTCTTTCCAATGTTCTGTCTTTTCTGCTTTCTTTTTTTCTCTGCCAAAAGTATTATTATTTGTGGTAGCCCTTTTCCCTCTCTTGGGATCCCACCTCTCTTCTTGCCTTCAGCCAGACTCTTGCCTTCAGCCAGACTCTTTCCTCAGCACTGCCCCTCCCAGCCAATATCTCCCAGAGGTTCTGCTCACTGCATCTCATTTGAAGAGAGGTCACTGACACCAAGAGTGGGTTGTTTCAGGGATAAAGGGCTAATGGGGAAGTAACCACTAGAGGGTGACATAATTACACACAAGCACATTCCTTTGGGACCATGTAAGGCCAGAGCCAGCCAGTCAGCCAGCCAGCTCTGGGCCTGGAGGCATAGAGTGAATTAGCAGCACATCCACTCACAGAATGCACACTTACATCCACTTGCGTGTTCTCTCTCTCGCCCGACACACACACGCGCGCACACACACACACACATACACACAAACACACAAATACTGACCTACTTTGGCGAGCAAATCAACCAGGGCCTTTAAGTGTTTCAAATGAAAGCCCATCTCACCTTGGACCAATACTGCTCATTGTATGGTTAATCTCATTCCCTGTTTTTGTTTTTGTTTGGGGGGGAGGAGGTTGGGGGCAGGGAGCAGGGAATGTTTTGCAGTTTTTGAAAGGAAATTCATCTTTTTAGTTTCATTTTAAATTCTTTTAATTTTTCCATTACAGGTGACATTTAATATAATATTAGTCTCAGGTGTACAGCATGGCACTTAGTCATTTATGTAACTTAGGAAGTGTTTCCTCACTAACTCTAGTACCCACCTGGCACCATACACTGTTATTATAATACCATTGACTATATTCTCTATGCTGTTTACCTCCCTGTGACTGTTTTGTAACTGCCAATTTGTACTTCTTAAGCCCTTCATCTTTTTCATCCAGTCCCCCAAACCCCCTTCCATCTGGCAACCATCAGTCTGTTCTCTGTAGCCATAAGTTTGTTTCTGTTTTGTTAGTTGACTTTGTTTTCTACACTCCACATGTAATTGAAACCATATGGTATCTGTCCTTCTCTGTCTGACTTAACTTCACTCAGCACAGTACCCTCTAGGTCCATCCATTTTGTTGCAGGTGGCAAGATTTCATTCTTTTTATTGATGAGTAATACTCCATAGTATCTATGTACCACATCTTCTTTATCTAATCATCTATCAGTGGACATTTAGGTTGCTTCTATACCTTAGCTGTTGTAAATGATGCTGCAACGAACACAGTGGTGCATATATTTTTTTGGATTAGCATTTTGGATTTCTTCAGATAAAACTCAGAAGATAAATTGCTATGTATATGGTAGTTTTTAATTTCCTGAGGAATCTTCACACTGTTTTCCAAAGTGGTGGCACCAATTTGCAATCCCACCAACAGAACACCAGGGTACCCTTTTCTCCACATCATCTCCAACACATGTGTTGATTTACTGATGATAGCCATTCTGACAGTGTGAGGTCATATCTCATTGGGGTTTTATTTGTATTTCTCTGATGACTAGTGACCTTGAGCAAGAGAAGAGTATACAAGGGAAGAGTGTACACAGCCCACACAAAGGACGCACCTTGAGTACCCAGCTTGGGTAATAGGAGAGACTGTGACACTGGACCCTATAGGACACCTACTACATTAGGCCATGCTACCAAGACACAGAGTCAAAGCAGCTCTACCTAATATACAGAAACAAACACAGGGAGGCTGCCAAATTAGGAGACAAAGAAGCATGCCCAAATGAAACAACAGATCAAACACCAGAAAAAGAGCTAAATAAAATGGAGATAAGCAATCTATCAGATGCAGAATTCAAAACACTGGTTATAAGGATGCTCAAGGAACTTAGTGAGGACCTCAACAGCATAAAAAAGATCCAGTCAGAAATGAAGGATACACTAATTGAAATAAAGAATAATTTACAGGGAAACAACAGTAAAGTGGATGAAGCCTAGAATCAAATCAATGATTTGGAACACAAGGAAGCAAAAAAAAACAACCAATCAAAACAACAAGAAAAAAAATCCAAAAAAGTGAGGATAGTGTAAGCAGCTTCTGGGACAACTTCAAGAGGTCCAACATTCGCATCAGAGGGGTACCAGGAGGAGAAGAGAAAGGGCCAGAAATTGGAATTCTATTTGGAAAAAAACAGTGAAAGAAAACTTCTTATTTGGTGAAGGAAATAGACATGCAGGTCCAGGAAGCAGAGAGTGTCCCAAGCAAGATGGATGAAAGAGGCCCACTCCAAGACATACATACCATAATTAAAATTTCCAAGTTGAAAAATAAAGAGAGAATCTTAAAAGCAGCAAGAGAAGTTAGTTACCTACAGTAGGGTTCCCATAAGACTGTCAGCTGATTACTCAAAAGAAACTTTCCATGCTAGAAGAGAATGGCCTGGGTAAATCCCTCAAATATTCAAAATCATAAAAATTAGAGACCTACAGCCAAAACTGCTCCACCCAGCAAAGCTATCATTTAGAATGGAAGGACAGATAAAGTGCTTCCCAAATAAGGTCAAGTGAAAGGAGTTCCTCATCACCAAGGCTTTAACATATGAAATGTTAAAGGGACTTATCTAAGAAAAAGAAGGAGATCAAAACTATGGACAGTAAAATGACCACAAACTCACAACTATCAACAACTAAACCTAAAAACCAAAACCAAAACCAAAACCCCATGTTACTCTACTAAACTTATTTATCAGTTCCAGTAGGGTTTTTGATGGAATATTTAAAGTTCTCTATGTATCATGTCATCTGCAAATAATGACAGTATTACTTCTTTTCTAGTTGGGATGCCTTATTTTAAAAATTGAATTTATTTGGATTATATTGGTTAACAAACTTGTAGAAGTTTAAGGGGTACAATTCTATAATATGTCATCTGTATATATTGTGTTGTATGTTCACCACCCCAAGACATGTCTATTTCCATCAATTTGGATGGCTTTTACTTTTTTTTCTTGTCTGATCACTGTGGTTAGGGCTTCCACTACTATGTTAAATACAAGTGGTAAAAGTAGACATCCTTGTCTTCTTCCTGATCTTTTAATTTTTCACCACTGAGTCTGATGTTAGCTTGGGATTTGTCATATATGTTCAGGTGTGTTCCCTCTATTCCCACTTTGCTTATGCGTTTTTAATGAAAAATGGATGTTACATTTTGTCAAATGATTTTTCTGCATCTATTCATATAGCCATACAATTTTGTTTGTATGTTTGTTTGTTTAATAATCATACAATTTTGTTTGATTTTATGTTTGTTTGTTTGATTGAAAAATCATACAGTTCATTTGTATGGTGTATCACATCAATTGTTTTGCAGACATTGAACCATTCTTGCATCCCAGGAATAAATCACACATGATTATGACTTTTGGAATATATTGTTGAATTTGGTTTGCTAACATTTTGTTGAGGATTTTTGTATTTATATTCATTAGGGATATTGGCCTGTGATTTTCTTTTTTGGTAATGTCTTTATCAGGTTTTGTAATCAGGGTAATGCTAGCCTTGTAAAACAAACTTGGGAGCCCTTCTTTCCTCTTTAATATTTTTGGAATAGTTTGAGAAGGGTGATTATTAATTCTTCTTTGAATATTTGGTAAAATTCACCTGTGAAGCAATCTAGTTTTATGATGACTGATTCGATTTCAATAGTAGTTATTGGTCTGTTCACATTTTTGGTTTCTTCTCCATTCAGTCTTGGAAGATTGTATATTTCTAGGAATTTATCCATTTTTTCTAGGCTTTCCAATTTGTTGGCATTATATTGTTTGTAGTATTTTTCAAAAGTCTTTTGTATTTTTGTGGTGTCAATTGTTACTTTTCCTCTCTCATTTCTTTTTTTTTTCTTTTTTATTTTTAGAGTAAAGAACAGAGGGAGAAAGAGAGGGAGAGAAACTTCAGTGTGTGGTTGCCTCTCATGTGGCCCCTATACTGGGGACCTGGCCCACAACCTAGGCAGGTGCCCTGACTGGGAATCAAACTGGGACCTTTGGTTCCCAGCCCACGCTCAATCCACTGAGCCACACCAGCCATGGCTCCTCTTTCATTTTTTATTTTATTTACTTGGATTATCTCTTTTTCTTGACGAGTCTGTTTAAAGGTTTATCAATTTTGTTTATTTTTTTCAAAGAATCAGCTCTTGGTTTTGTTGATCTTTTGTACTATTTTTTAGATTCTATTTCATTTATTTTTACTCTGATCTTTATTATGTTTTTGCTTCTACTCACTCTGGGCTTTGCTTACTCACTCTTTCTAGTTCCTTTTGGTATAAGATTAGACTGCTGATTTGATATTTTTCTTGTTTCTTGAGGTAGGCCTGTATTGCTATGAAATTCCTCTTAGAACTACATTAGCTGTGCCTCATAGATTTTGAGTTGCTGTGTTATCATTTTGTCTCAAGGTATCTTTTTATTTCTTCTTTGATCTCATTGTTACCCCATTCATTGTTTAGCAGCATGTTATTTAGCCTACATATATTTGTCTTTTCAGTTTTCTTCTTGTAATTGATACCTACTTTCATACTCTTGTGATTGCAGAGGATACTTGATATAATTTCAATATTCTTATATTTAAGGCTTGTTTTGTGGCCTAACATATGATCTATCCTAGAAAATGTTCTATGTACATTTGAAAATAAAGAATATTCTGCTACTTTTGGGTGAAATATTCTAAAAATATCAATTAAACCCGTGTGGTCTAATGTGCCATTTAAGGCTGCTGTTTCCTTGTTGATTTTCCATCTGAATGACCTGTCCAGTATGTCAATGGGGTGTTAAAGTCCTCTACTATTACTGCATTATTGTTGATCTATCAAAATTTGCTGTATATATTTAAGTGATCCTACATTGGGTGCGTGCAATTTACAAGGATTATATCCTCTTGTTGGATTGATCCCTTCATCATTATGAAATGTCCTTTTTTTGTCTCATTATACCTTTGTTTCAAAGTGTATTTTGTTTGATATAAGTATTGCTACCACTGCTTTTTTGTTTGTTTTCATTTTCATGAAATTTATTTTTCCATCCCTTTACTTTCAGTCAGTGTGTGTGTCTTTAGACCTGAAGTGGATCTCTGGTAGGCAGTAAATATATGGGTCTTGTTTTCTCACCCATTCAGCCAGCTGGTGTCTTATGATTGGAGCATTTAAACCACTTACATTTAAAATAATTATTGATAGGCCCTGGGTGGTGTGGCTCAGTGGTTGAGTGCTGGTCTCCAAATCAAAGGGCCACCAATTCAATTCCCAGTCTAGGGCACATGCCTAGGGGCTGGGTCCCCAGAAGGGGACACATGAGAGGCAACCACATATTGATGTTTCTCTTCCTCTCTTTCTCTCTCCCTTCCCCTCTCTAAAAAAATAAAATAAATGAAATCTTTAAAAAATAAAGTAATTATTAATAGGTATGTAGCTGCCACTTTAGTATTCATATCTTTAATCTTCTTTCTCCCTTCTTTTTCTTAAAGATTGCTGTTTAACATTTCTTATAGTACTGGTTTGGTGGTAATGAACTCCTATAGCTTTTTATCATCTTGGAAGTTCTTTATCTGTCCTTTGGTTTTAAATGATAGCCTAGCTGGATAGAGTAATAGAGTAATCTTGGTTGTAGATCCCTAATTTTCATCACTTTGAATATTTTGTGCCAATTCCATCTTGCCTACAAAGTTCCTGTTGAGAAATCAGCTGATAGTTGTATGGAAGCTCCCTTCTAGGTAACTAACTGATTTTCTCTTGCTGCTTTAAGATGATCTCTTTGTCTTTAACTTTATGCATTTTAATTATTTGTGTCTTGGTATGGGCTTCTTTGAATTCATCTGAATTCTCTGTGCTCCCTGGACTTGTATGTCTATTTCCTCTGCCAGGTGAGGGAAATTTTGTTATTATTTCTTCAAATGGGTTTTCAACTCCTTTTTCTCTCACCTCTATGATGTGAATGTTGGTATTCTTGATGTCCCAGAAGTCCCTTAAACTATCCTAATTTTTACATTCTTTTTTCTTTTTACTGTTCTAGTTAGGTGTTTTCAGCTACCTTATGTATTAAGTCGCTGATTTTATCTTTTGCTTCATATAATCTGCTGTCGATCCCATCTAATGTATTCTTCATTTCAGTTATTGTATCTTTTCATTCCTGACTTTTTTATTGTTTCTCTTTCTTTGTGGAGGTTCTCACTGAATTCCTCTATTCTTCCACTCAAGTTCATTGGGCATTCTTTAAAAAAACGTTTTTCTTATTTTTTATTTTATTTATTTTATATTTTTTAGGATTTTATTTATTTTATTTTTAGACATAGGGAAAGCAAGGGAGAAAGAGAGGGATAGAAACATTAATGTGTGGTTGCCTTTCACGTGCCGCCAACTGGGAACCTGGCCTGCCACCCAGGCATGTGCCCCGAATGGGAATCCAACCAGCAACCCTTTGGTTCGCGGGCTGGCACTCAATCCACTGAGCCACACCAGCCAGGGTTCATTGAGCATTCTTATAATCAGTGTTTTGAACTCAGTATCTGTAGCCTTCATTTTGGTAATTTTTTCTGGAGTTTGGTCCTGTTCTTTCCACTGGAATATGTTTCTTTACCTCCTCATTTTGGCAGCATCCCTATGTTTATTTCTAGGTATTAGGCATATCCACTATCTCTCCCAGTCTTGGTGCAGTTGTCTTATATTGTAGGTGTTCTGTGGGGCCTAGTGGCTCAGTCTCCCTTGTCACTTAATCTGAGTCTTCTAGGGGTGCTCCTTGTGTGGGTAGTATGTACTCTCCTGTTTCAGTTGCACTTTAATTGCTCATGACACATCAGTGGGTGAAACTGACCTGCAGTCTGTCAGGATTGGCTGTGTCTGTGGCAGACAAGCTGTTGTGCAGGAGTTGACCCCACAGAGCAGGGTTGCCTTTATTGAGGCTCAGCTACTTGCCAAGTCTACCCTTCACTTGTGTTATTTGTGGAGCTAACTGGGTGGTACTCTGGTATGCTGTGAAGCTGGCTACTGAGTGTGTTGGTTTTGTGGCCTCTTGGGAGGGTCTCTGATGCAGGCTAAGGTAAGCCATTTCCTGCACCCAGCCAAGATCACCTGGTAAGAGGAGCTAGAAAGTGATCTGTGGCTGGTGGCTGCTAGTGCTGAGCTTGGAGATGCCTGTGAGAGAATATGCTTTGAACCAAGGCCAGCTTCCAGTAATACCATGCTTGAGACTGCTTAGCAAGAGGTACAGGGCTCACTGAGGCCAACTGTTGCTTGTTTGGAGTTCATGGACATTTAAGAGATTTTAGGAAAGTCACAGCATGGGCTAAGGCTGCCACTTATGTGTAACAGCTGCTGAAAGAGGTTTGGACAAGTGTGCTAGTTGGATGGGGTGGGGTCTCAGGGAACCACCAGGGTAGGGCAAGCAGTGTTAGCTAGGTTACGGAGATTCAAATTTGGAGGCTTACCTGTACCTGCAGGTTGGGTTGGTGAGAGAGCTCAACAAAAGAACAATGGTACCTGCCAGCACTTCCTTCCAGGAGAGAGTGCTGCTCCAGCCCTCGCCCTGAAGCCAGACAATTCGGATCTTCCCTGATATCCCTGGTGCTTTTCGAACTCCTGCCCACTTGCTGAAGCTTAGGTTGAATGTTTGTGAGTCTGTGCTCAGGCCCTTTAAGAGGATACCTGTGCCTACAGCAGCCCTCTGTCTTACCCAGGTGGAGCCCCTGCTGATTTTCACAGGCAGATATGAGGCTTTTCTTCCCAGCACTGGTGCTCTGGGCTGAGGAGTCCCATGTGGGGTTGGGGTCCCTTGCTTCTCAGGGGGACCTGCTCAGCCAAGATATCCCTCTCTATTTTTAAGCACCACATGCATGTATGGCACCAGCCCATTTCCTCTCTACACTCTCATCAGGGCTTCTTCTCTATAACCTTAGTTATAGAAGTTCTGTTTGGCTAGTCTTTGGATGTTCTCAAGGGTGTTTTTTCCATATGTTAGTTGTAATTTTGATGTGGTTGAAAGACAAGACAAGCACAGCATTTATCTACTCTGCCATCTTGACCAGAAGTCCTCTCATTCACTGTTAACCATTGCTCTCATGAACCTCTCTTGATTCATGTCATATAGTAACTGCATCCTAGCAAGTTGCAATACTAAACTCATGTGTTTTCTGTTTGTTTTTTTAGAATTTTTATAAGAGATTATCTGAGCCAAACTGACAACATATGCCAGGGAGCAAGATCTTAAATGCTCTGCAGAATAACAGTTTTGCGGCTTCTTTTATGCATTTGAAATTAATGTGACAACATAAGAAAGATTAAAGAAAGCAAGGCAGGAATTGAATTACAAGATTACCTATTCTTTTGAGGGTTAACAACCTCTTTGAGGGGTGTAACTTCTGGATTTCAAAGGCGAGTTAACCTAGATTCACATGACAAATGGACAGGGCTGGATTAAAAACCTTATTGAAGAAGTTATAGTAGATTATAGAGTTCAAATTCCAGTTCAGCCAGCTATTTGATCTTCAGTTCAAGCTACTTCTCTCTCTATGCCACAGTTTCATCTTCTGTAAAATGGAGATAATAAGGAAAACTTCATAGGTTGTGGAGATTAGTTCTTGGAAAGAATAGATAAATTCATATATGTGAAGACCTTGAAGGAATGTCTAACATTCAATAGATATTAGCTATTTTCACTATGGTCAGGAACTGCCCTAGGTGGTTACACATTATCCCATTCAGTCCTCACCAAACTCAGAAGATATAGAAATCACTAGTTCCATTTTACAGACAAGAAAACTAAGGCCCCGACTCATAAAATAATTTACCCAATGTCACAGAGCTAATAAGTAATAGAGTCAAGATTTTAGCCCCAACAGAAAAGAACAACAAAAAAGAGAAAAGATTTTAACCTAGAATCTGTCTGGCTACAAATTTATGTTATTTCACTATATCACTGGGGGGAAAATTCAGTCTTCATATCAGAGGAGCTTATCACCTAAAAGACAAAAGATGGTGGGGGGAGAAAATGTAGGTTTTTTTAATGTTACTTTTACCAAAAAGTGAGAGACTTTCAGTATAATTTAACAAAGGTTTTAAAAGCAGGGGGAAGTGCCAGCTGGTGTGACTCAGTTGGTTGGGGCATTGTCCTGTGCACCAAAGTGCTGAGGCTTGATTCCAAGTCAGGGCACACGCCTGGGTTGCAAGTTTGGTCCCTGGTTGGGGCACATACAAGAGGCGACTGATCAGTGTTTCTCTCACACTGATGTTTCTCTATCTCTCTTCCTGGAGTCAATAAATATGTATAAACTTAAAAAAAATAAGACAAGAGGAAGAAAAGTGGGTATAGGAGGGTGTTTTAACCAGTCGTTCTCAGTGCTATGGTACCAGGTCAGCAGCATCAGCTTCACTAGCTAGGAACGCAAATTCTCAGGCCCAAACCCAGACCTTCTGACTAGGAAGCCTTCAAAGTTGTTCTGATGGAAATGCAAGTTTGAGAACCCCTGCTCTAAGCAAAGGAAAGTGTGAGGATTGGTAGTGAAAACATAGATCAAAGACAACAGGCAGATGCTTGTCTGACAGAAAAGGAGCCTGGAACTATATCTTGGTGACCAAAAGGAGCATGCCCCTTTTCCTGATGTACAGAGGAGAAGATGAGGTGCAGGGAGGCAGGCTGCTGGCTCTCAGTGAGAGATCACTTTCTTACACTCTTGTACTTTTGCTATGTTTCCGTTCCTTTAAACTGTACATTTCTTAAAAACAGGAAATAACATTTAAAAATTGTTCAAATGTCAGAAAATATACATTTGAACAATTTTGGGGGCATATCAGTGTGGGAGTTTTTCACATGGCATTTGTAAAAGAAAAACCCCAAATGACATTTATTAGCTCCCTACATGTGCCACATTCTACATTTGAACTTTCCTGTCTTAGGTACTTTTTTTGTTCCATGAATTCTCCAAACGAGTTATTTTAGTTCTGGCCAGGAAGCTCAGTTGGTTAGAATATCATCCCAATATGCCAAGGTTGCAGGTTTGATCCCTGGTCAGGGCACATAAAAGAATCAACCAATTAATGCATAAATAAGTGGAACAACAAATCAATATCTCTCTCTCTCTCTCTCTCCCTTCCTCTTTCTCTCTAAAAATTTATAAATTAAAAAAAATTTAAAGAATTACTTTGATTTTATAGATGAGGAAATTGAAGCTCAAAGAATTTAAGTCACTTTGCCATAGGTCATGCAACTATAATGGGAGATCTAAGGTTCAAATGCACCATTCAGACTCCAAACCTGGTGTAAATTTAGCTCACAATGCTGCCTTGGAAACAGGTGTGCTGAGGAGCCCTCCTGTCACGGGCACTCAAGGGAGACACGCATGGAAGCCACACTTGCACCTGAGCCTTCCCAGGGGCCAGGCAGAACCCCAAATGGCTCCCCTTCTCCATCCCTACCTCACTGTGTAAGCTCTACTGTCAGAGAGAGGTGACTTGAGCAAACAAGAGAGACAATTTTTAAAAGGTTTTCTCCAAGGCAATCTTAGTTGTAAAAACAGTAGCAAGGTCCAAATCATGAACTGAAATTTTCTGACTTCAGATACTAGAATTCCAGTTCTAGATAAATAAGAGTTAAGGTTTCCTCATCCTTGAAAAGATACAAGCAAGCTAAGAATTGTATGAAAAGGTGATTTTTTAAAATTAACCTAATTGATGACTCAATATGGAAGAACCATACCAATATGAGACAATGTATGGTTGCTATTAATGCATTCTTATTTTTTTAAACAAGGAAGGAAAAACTTTAGCTTGTTCTTTAAGTTTCAACCCTATGTAATGACCTTCCTCCCATCAATGCCTGTTCAAATTCTAGGTCTCCCTGTGGTGATCCTTTAAATAAGAGATTTTCAACAGAAAACCTCTGTTGCCTCAAGAATTTATTTCTGTGCCTCAAGAATTTTTAAAACATGCAATACCTGACTATTTAGTCAGGGTCACTGACCTCTTTTCCCTTAGATTGTCAACAACCGACACAGCAACAGTACTCAGGTGTGAATGCCCTGTCTTGAACCATAAATATTATACACAATATAATAAAGACGCATCTTTTTTTTAAAGATTTTATTTTCGCCCTGGCTGGTATGGCTCAGTGGATTGAGTACAGGCCTGTGAACTAAAGTGTCACTGGTTCAATTCCCGGTCAGGGCATATGCCTGGGTTGCAACATTGTACAAGAGGCAACATTGATATTTCTTTCCCTCTCTCTCTTTCCTTTCCCCTCACTATAAAAATAAATAAATAAATAAATTTAAAAAATTTATTTTCACTTTTAGAGAGAGGGGAAGGGAGGGACAAAGAAACATCAATGTGTGGTTACTTCTTGTACGCCCGCAACTGGGGACCTGGTGGCAATCCAGTCATGTGCCCTGACTGGGAATCAAACCGGCGATCCTTTGGTTTGCAGGCTGGCACTCAGTCCACTGAGCCACACCAGCCAGGGCATAATAAAGGAGCATATTATTGGTCACACTGCATAATGAGGTTGTGTCTGATTAGTTAATTCCTGGTGCCAGAAATCCAAGTGTAGGCACCTGATATTTTTAAAAAGTCACTTTGGAGCAAAAAGAGTAGGTAATAATAAAAATTAAGGACAGCAAATCTTTAGAAATAAAGAAACAACCAGAACTGACAGAAAGTTGAACTATATGGAAGTCCAACAACCATTCATCCAGACCAGTAAGAGGGGCAGAGTCAGTGGCCTGCAGAGAGGGGTCCAGGCAGGAAAAGGCGGTGGCTGGTGGACTCGGTGCACAGAAGGTAGTTGGCAGAGCCAGGGCACAGGGAGGCAAAGAGCAGACCCAGTGAGGCACGCAAGGCGGCCCCAGGCGATAATGGGCAGCAAAAAAGACCACACAACCCAGGGCCCCAGCGCCGGGAAATAAAGCCTAAAAGCACCGATTAAAAAGACTTGTGTTTGTATACTGCCCATGTTGTGAAATCTTCTATTTTTTAACTGTGTAAAATATATATAACAAAAAACTTACTATCTCAAACATCTTTAAGTGTGCAATTCAATAGTGTTAAATATATTCACAACAGGTAACCAAAATGTTTTCATCCTGCAAAAATGGAACCCTAGATCCAACAAACAACAACTCCCAGCTCCGCCTTCCTTGGACATGGGAGACCACCACTGCACGTTCTGTGTCGATAATATTAACCATCTAGGCACCATGCAAGTGAGATCACACAATACTTGTCTTTTTGTGACTGGGTTATTTCACTCAGCATGACTTCCTCTAGGTTCATTCATGCTACAGTCTGTAACAGGAATTCTTTCCTTTTTAAAATGAATAATATACCATCGCCCAGGGGTGGGCACAAGTAGGTTAAGTTACCAGCCATCATTACCTAAAAGATAAATCATAAGAAGAATACAAAATAGCAACAATAATAAGACAAATGATATAATTAAATAATACAGTAATTGGTAAATAATAATACAAGAATAATCTATGTTCTGTGTAGTCACCACTGTAAACCTACTTTTGCCCACCCCTGTATATTCCACATTTGTTTATCCATTCATCCATCAATGGGCATTTGGATTACTTCTAACTTTTGGCTAATGTGATAGTGTTTCTATGAACACAGGGTACAAATAGCTCTTCAAGACTCTGGTTTCCTTTCTCTTGGGTGGATACCCCAAAGTGGGATTGCTAGATCATGTGGTACTTTTAATTTTTTGAATGATGGCCACACTGTTTTCCACACTGGCTGTACCATTTTGCATTTCCACTAACAGTGCAAGGTCCCAATTTCTCTACATTCTCACCAACCCTTGTTATTTACTGTGTTATCAAGAGTAGCTATCCTAATAGGTTTGAGGTAATATCTTATTGTAGTTTTGGTTTGCATTTCTCTAACAATTACTGATGTCCAGCATGTTTTCATTCACTTGTTGGATCTTTCCATATGTTCTTTGGAGAAATGTCTATTCAAGTCCTTTGCCCACTTTAAATTAGGTCATATGAGGGGTTTTTTGCTGCTGCTTAGTCTTCTATATGCACTGGATCAAATCTCACTCTCTCTTATCTTTAATACTCTCTAATCAAGACATGCCCCAAGATACTCTCCTGTTTTGAAATACTAAGAATACAGAGAATTTTGCTCTCAAGAATCTTGAAGTTGGAAAGGCACCATTTCATAAACCTGAGAACTCTTGGAGAGTTTTGATATGTATGAAATCTTTTATAAAGATACTACATTATCACTATAATTCTCATTCATTTCAGTTCAACAACATTTACAGAGCACCTACTATATAGCAGGCATTGCACCATGAATAAGTTGGAATTAATACAAAACACCCAATATTTTCATTCCTTACCCACCAATTGGACTCTGGGCCACAGTTTTTGGATATATAATTGACCCTTAAACAATGTGAGGTTAGGGGCTGACCTCCACACAGTGGAAAATTCTCTTATAATTCTGACTCTCCCAAAACTTAACTATGAGGGGGGAACCCCCCCCAAACTGGAATTATCTTCTGGAGGGCAGGCCCCTTGTACTACAGGCTTCCCCCGCCTGGTGAGTGTCCTAGGAGCCCATCTGTATCAGTGTAGCAGCTGGCATTGTTGTGAGAGGCTGTGTTTGGCTTCAGTGAATTTGTTTTGAAGACTCTTTCAATGCATTTGCCCATTTCATGATGGGTTATTTACAAGTGCACTGGCCCACACCACACTGAGTGTTCAGCAGTTTTTGACCAAACCCACACGTCCCCCATGCCCCACCTTCCCTATTTACCCACTCTCCTCCCAAGCAACTTTGTTTCCCCAAATGAAAAAAGTCCTCACAGAGAAAATTTTTGCTGATGTGGAAGAGGTGAAACAAAAACATGGCAGGAGCACTAAGAGGCATCACAATCAAGTTCAAAAAGTGTTTTTGAGCAGTGGAAAAAATGTGTCAATAGGTGTATTGTATCAAGTGGGGAGTACTTTGAAGGTGACTGAAGTTTAAACATAAGAATACATACACAATTTTTTATAAATAAATTCCAAGTTTTGGGCCTCCCCGCCTTGTATAGTTCCTCTGTATCCATCAGGTTGGGGGATTGGTTCCAGGGCCCCCACGGATCCCCAAATCTGAGGATGTTCAAGTCCCTTATAAATAATGGTGTAGAACAATGCACCCAGTTGGCATTGTGTATTCCCAACCGCAGACTAAAAATACTGTTTCCCATCTGTGGTTGGTTGAATCCTTTTCAGATGCAAAACCTGGGATTTAGAAGGCCAACTGTACATTTATTGAAAAAAAATCAGAGTATATGTGTACACAAGCAGTCAAACCCATGTTGTACAGGTCAGCTGTATATATATTTTTAATGAGTTTAAAAAACTACAGATCCCTTTTGATCTTTTCTGACAGACTGTCTTGAATTAGGAAGTGTATATCCTTACGGAAGCCTGATCTTTGAGTTGGACCTCTCAATTTTCCGAGGCCCTACCCAGGTGAAAAACACACCCTATCTAAAAGCATAGTTTTTTAAAATTCTCAGTAAAGTTTTAGTCTTCCTACACAAGTCTACCATTTTTGCTTCTAAACAGAAATTCATCGCTCATTCAGAAAAAATTTCATTCTAGTTGCAGATTGTTGAATCATACAAAAATCTCAACCTGTCCTTAAAATATGCACAGTTATCCACAGGATCTACACTGGTGCACATCTTTTCTGGTCCATCAGAGTCTCTGCCCCATAATAATGTTTATCTGCGTTTGTGTCCCAAATCTGAATCTAAACCAAAACCCCCAGGAAGCCACTACACATAAAAATATTCTTAATCTCTGGCCAACGGTAGGAACAATGCCTACTCCCAGGGTTGAGGTGGCACGACAGACAGCAGGACTGACTCAGAGGAAACTGAGACCCAGAAAAACAGAGTCATTTCCTCCATAAAGGTCTCCAGACAGCTTAGGGCTCATTTGATGCCATACTTCTTCCCCCCAACCCCACTAATGTTTGTTTTCTTAGATGCTTCTTGACATTTATTTTCCTACTTATTGAATGTGAAAATAATCATACTGCTGCAAATCCTTATTTGTTTGAATGCTTTAAACGGCTCTGTATTAATACAATTCTAGAACTCAAGTCAAGAAAAAGTTTTGCTAGATTAGGACTACAGGGCCAACTTCTTTCTAGAGAAAGTACTTCCAGGCATATCTAAATGACCCTTTAGACTTGAGAACAGAAGCCTGTCTAGAGGTGGAAAGACCTCCAAACTCCTTTTTCAGTCAGGCCCGTGTCTACACATTCCCTCTTCCTCCCTACCATAACCCTGGTGTGATAGAGCACTTCGTTTTGTGTTCAGTAGGATTAAAGTGTTTTGGATTAAGACCTTGACACAAACACAAAGACATCTACATCCACACAACAACAACAAAGTGACTTTCACGTGGAGTTCAAGGTAAAATTTTAAGCACAAGTGATTGAGACAACAATAAGCTTAGATACACTCTAGGAAAAGAGTATTAGCCCAGGTTTGCCCCAGAATTGTGAAACAATGCCACAGCACATCTGGAATTATCTGTATGACTAATAGTACAGTCTGTTACTGCAGAAAGGTTATAAAAATCTATGGGCCTCACACCATGTGTAATGTGGGCAATATAGCAAACTTGTAAGAATGTTTGCTTCTGCATTTCCTGGTTTAGGAAGAGAGGTAGGAGGGGTCTAAAATGTCTTATGCCTGTTAGTGATTCTCTGTGTACTTGGTCTAGTACTGGTTTCTTACGCAAAAGAGAAGTGGTCAAAAGTTAACAATCTCATAGGCTGAATATGGAACCCATTCAAAATCTTGTTCAGATCCTCAGCGAATCAATAAAACCATCTTCATTTTTTATAATTAAGTCAGGTAGTCTTATATCTTGTAGTGAGGACCCATAAATTCATAAAAAATATGGAGGGTCATTTTCTCTGATTCAAAAATTCTTGTTTTGGAAGCAGTTAACATGAATCTCTGAAATCCTACCCTCTGCATGGGCATTTAAGACCGGGGAGCCACACTTAGCCCAGAGCATTGCCCTGGTTCCATAAAACAGTTTCTACACCAATAGACATTTGCTGGAGCACCTTACCCAAGTCCAACAGTCGTTCTAGTTTATAAAGAAGTAAGTCTGTGTTAGCACACACAAATATATTGGCTATCAGCAAAATTGGCCCGCACAGTTTATGTATAGTTTAAGAGGCTGATGAGAAAGAAAAGATCATAAAACAAGGCTGCTGCCTTAGAAATACAAAGCAGGCTGAGTAGGTACCAGGGCATCGGTAGCACCCCGACAATTCAGCAGCAAGTGCAGCCAAGTGGAGGGAAGTTTGGATGTATAAAGTACTGAGGGAGACACACACGGGTGTCTGGAAATATCCAAAACATGCTAGAAGGTAGCAGTAATGGCTAAATCTAGAACGGGGACTAGAGAGGATCAGTGTTAAGCTAAAGTTTGAATAAATACATCTGAATTTCTCCCTACTTTAGGGCAAACACTGGGGGAGAAAGGAATCGTAAATAACGATTATTAAATAATCGTAAATAAGCTGATCGTAGATCAGCTCCCTGCGGGCTCTCAACCTCAACCTTCACACTCTCAATTGGGAAGAACTGAAGTGTGATAACAGAGACTTGTTAAGGGTCATTAGTGACAGTAAAAACAGAAGAGAAAGAGAGAGAGAAAGTCGGGGTGATGATTATTGAGAACTACAGCTGGGAGGAGGGTCTTGCAGGGATAATAAAGGGAGAGGGTGTGAAGTAAGGGTCAGAATTGTTGGGGTCAACTATGGGAAAAGACTGCAGACATCAACAGCAAAGAAAAGGAGACAGCACAGGGTTAGGGCGTGGCCCAGAAAAGGAATGGCTCAATTAGCGGGCGGTGGGGTGAAAAGAAGGGTGGAATGAGCTTTGCTGACAGCAGCTCTCAGATGGTGTCTACAGGGTTAAAACTCAGGGGCGGCGCGGAGGCAGAGCTCGGTTTCCGTGGTAACGGCTCCGACAGTTCCGGCAGCGCGGTCTGTACCACTGTGCAACGCGCGAGGGGGGGGAGCGCGAAGGGAGGAGGGCCTAGCGAAGGAGCCTCCGAGCCGAGGGTACGTCCTGGACGCTACCAATCGCGCAGCCCGCCTGCTCGCCCTGGGGTCTACTCCGAGCAGCTCTCAGGCCTCCTGGCTGATGTGTCCTCCTCCGGGCTGGCAGGTCTCAACGGCCCGCGGACGGCGGGGGGTTAGAAACTTGCGCCCGGTGGCCCGAAGTGGACTCCTGGTCCCCCCGCCTGGGCGGCGGAGTGCGGGCGGCCCGGGCTGGGAGGTTTGAAAAGCGGGCGAGAGACAAAGGCAGCAGGAAGCCTCTACGGCACCCGGAGCCGGTGCGTACAGCCCCCAGGGTCCTGCGCGGCCCGCTGGCCTGGAGCGGCTGTGGCGGTGGCAGTGGCAGTGGCAGTGGCATGAGGCGGAGGATGCTGCAGGGGGCGTGGGAGCGGCGGCGGCGCGGGCGGAGCGGCGCGGCCCGAGTACGGCGTGGTTAGACCCCAGGCGGCGGCGTCCCGGCCGGCTCGGGAGTGAGTGAGGGGCACCTACCCCGCCCGGGATGTGAGAACCGAGCGGAGCCCGGGGCGGGGGGGAGGGAAGGGAAGGGAGGCGAAGCCGGCAGGAAGGAAGGAAGGACGGACGGACCAGGAGGAGGAGCGGCGGCGGAGGCCGGAGCCGGAAGGCGGGGAGGGGCCGTCTGTTGGGCCCCAGGCGGCGGCCAGGGCCAACTGCTCTCGTCGCCTCCTCCCCCCGGCTCCGCGGAGGGGGGAGGAGGAAGATGGAGACCCACATCTCATGCTTGTTCCCTGAGCTACTGGCTATGATCTTCGGCTACCTGGACGTCCGGGACAAGGGGCGCGCGGCGCAGGTGTGCACGGCCTGGCGGGACGCCGCCTACCACAAATCGGTGTGGCGGGGGGTGGAGGCCAAGCTGCACCTGCGCCGGGCCAACCCGTCGCTGTTCCCCAGCCTGCAGGCCCGGGGCATCCGCCGGGTGCAGATCCTGAGCCTCCGCCGCAGCCTCAGCTACGTGATCCAGGGCATGGCCAACATCGAGAGCCTCAACCTGAGCGGCTGCTACAACCTCACTGACAACGGACTGGGCCACGCGTTTGTGCAGGAGATCAGCTCCCTGCGGGCTCTCAACCTCAGCCTCTGCAAACAGATCACCGACAGCAGCCTGGGCCGCATAGCCCAGTACCTCAAGGGCCTGGAGGTGCTGGAGCTGGGGGGCTGCAGCAACATCACCAACACCGGCCTCCTGCTCATCGCCTGGGGCCTGCAGCGCCTCAAGAGCCTTAATCTTCGCAGTTGCCGCCACCTCTCCGATGTGGGCATAGGGCACCTGGCCGGCATGACGCGCAGCGCTGCAGAGGGCTGCCTGGGCCTGGAGCAGCTCACGTTGCAGGACTGCCAGAAGCTCACCGATCTTTCTCTAAAGCACATCTCTCGGGGGCTGACGGGCCTGAGGCTCCTCAACCTCAGCTTCTGCGGAGGCATCTCCGACGCTGGCCTCTTGCACCTGTCGCACATGGGCAGCCTCCGCAGCCTTAACCTGCGTTCCTGCGATAACATTAGTGACACGGGCATCATGCATCTGGCTATGGGCAGCCTGCGCCTCTCAGGGCTGGATGTGTCGTTCTGTGACAAGGTAGGGGACCAGAGTCTGGCTTACATAGCGCAGGGGCTGGACGGTCTCAAGTCTCTCTCCCTCTGCTCCTGCCACATCAGCGATGATGGCATCAACCGCATGGTGCGGCAAATGCATGGGTTGCGCACGCTCAACATTGGGCAGTGTGTGCGCATCACCGACAAGGGCCTGGAGCTGATTGCTGAACACCTGAGCCAGCTCACTGGCATAGACCTGTATGGCTGTACCCGAATCACTAAGCGCGGCCTGGAGCGCATCACCCAGCTGCCCTGCCTCAAGGTACTCAATCTGGGACTCTGGCAGATGACGGACAGTGAGAAGGTCAGGTGAGGGAGGCAGCACCAACTCCCCTTGCCTTGCCCTGCCCATCCTCCTGTCACCACCATCCTCCCTCCCTTCTCACTCTACATGCACACCTATTGGTAGATCATTGCAGTGAATGAGATGGGACAGTGATATGGAGCCTCAGGCTCATTTTCTCCTCCCTCCTCCAGCACCCCTGCCCACTAAATGTCCATGCATTGATTGCTTCTGGGGTTCCTCTGCTACCCCTGACATACTCCCATCTTTTTTCCCTGAGGATGGGGAGAGGGACTCTGCTACTTACTCATACACTTCTCTCCATTTGGGAATGGAGGGCCGATTGAGCTACTGTATCCCCACTGCATTGCATTTGAAAATGGGGGTGGGGGTGGGGAATAACTAGTCCTTTCAGCCCTAGGGAGTTGAGGAAAATGTCTGCCTTCACTTAAGCTTTCATTTTAATACTGTGATCTGGTTTTTATTTTGAAATGTATGAAAGCAAACCCAACTACAACGGCCTTTTCACCCTTCTTCCACTTTGTAACTAATCCCAGTTTCTTCTCATCACTTCTCTTTTTACAGTACTGTTACTCATGCTCATTTCATTTTTATCGTTTTTCTTTCTTTTGAAGAAATTTGAAGCATGGTCTTTTTTTTCTGCTGAATATATTCTATATATTATATATATATATAAATCTTATGTTTATATATATATATGTATAATATATATGTCTGGCTACCTCGTTTTAGTTTACTTTTTTCTCTGAAGCCCTGAAATTCTACAAGAGAGCTATTTTGAGACTGAAACATTTTTGTGCCTAGACTGGAAAGATGACCATTGGGTTTGTACATCTTTTTTATTTTGGCTTCTTCCCCAACCCCGTCCATGGAGTATGTCCCGTGTCCACATTTTGGCTGTAGTTATTTTTCTCCTTGTCCATTGAGATTTAAGGGCCCAACCATGTTCCTAAATCTTGACTTAATTTATAGCACAAATGTGTGTGGGAGAAGTGAGAGTTTAAGCGTTTTGCTTGTTTGAGATGCAGATTGTCTTGAAAATTATTATTATATATGCAAATCTGCCCTACCCACACCCTCTTCCAACTTTCCCCACCAAAAAAGGTCCCACAGTGAGGCTTCCTGTTGGTAGGAGAGGAGCAGAGTTGGCCTCCAGAGCCCTTGGGGCTGTGATGTGAAGGGGAGGAGACAGAAATTCATGTCTTATCTCTGTTCTGTTAATAAAGTGGGAATTTGTGGGTTTTAAAAAATTGTTTATAAATGGAGGAGTAGATGACTTTATTTTGGTGGGGGATGGGACTTGTGTCTTTAAAAAAATCACTTTTCAGTGGGATGTATATTTTTGTTGGATTTTTTGTTTATTTTATTTTTTTTAGAATCCTCCACAGCAACATTCGAGACCATGGAGTTAAAGAAACCCAGACACCTTTATCAATTAATTGTACTGTTTGTGAATTTGTATAAATAATAACAAATCCTCTTAAAACGTTTATATTCTTACAGTAAAAGGTTAAACTGATATTTATATAATAAAAGAGGAAATATGAAGTATGTTTTTGAAAAAAAACAAACAAACCAAACCTTGTTTCCTGTGAATTATTTTGAAGGCAGAATGTGTTTGGGTGCATGCCCAAGTCGGAGGTGCTGCCTGTGCCCTGCATGCTGTGCCTACGCTCACAGTTAAAGATTCTTGCTTTACATTCGTGCGAGCTTACTACCAAATGTTTTGTTGCTAGAAATGTGGTTAGATAGATTTCTATAATTTTCGGTTTTCAACTATCAAAAGGAAATTTAAAGGAATTGAACAAAGTGAAGCTTTTTTAAAAACCAGATTTATAAAAGTCACAATTTCCCCGGGGTAGCCAATTTTTCTTTGGGTGGAAATGACATCTAGGGGTAATGTTCAAAAAACAAGTCATGAGATGTGGAAGCTGGGGAGAAAGATGCTGTTTCTTTACACTCTGATTGGGTGTGGGGAGGATGTGAAACGGTGAAGGCTGGAGGCAACTGAAGCCATTGTTCAGAAAAGTTGAAAGAGGGCTGTCCTTGCTCCAGGCGGCTAGCTCAGTCATGCATACTGGATCTCCCTGTGAGGGAGGGTCCTAGGGGGGAGGAGGAGGGCAGTCCAACCCCTCTTTTTAACATTCTCCTCCAGGCCTGGCGGTATTTGAGAACTTTCTGGGGGATGGGGAGGTTAGCCAGGAGTTCTTGCACATTTGCATTTTAAGCACTTCCAAACGCTGAGGGTGATGGTTCTTAGCCTGAATTTCAGGGCAGATAAATGAATACCAACGATTCTAGCAAAGCATTCCCTTTGATAGACAATAACTAAAAAATCTGGCACACTGTGGTTAGGCTTTGGAAGGAAAAGTAAAACTGTTCAAACAGTGAAGTAATGCATATTCCTGGGTTCACACAGGTCTTTCATAGTTGCTTCTGAGATTTTTCTTTTTTTAAATGAAAAATAACGATCCCATCAACAGGTGATAAAGAGTACTATAATACTTTACTGGATTGGCACCTCTTTCCAGGAAGAGAGCTAGAACCCAGGTTTCTCTGGGGATAAGATTTTTCTGTACAATATCCCAAGCTTTCTGCTTGAGCATATACAAAAGCTGCATTGTTCCTTTTTGGAGAGCTATCATAATTGGGTCTAATTGAGCCTGACACTAGATCCATCTTCCTTTTCTTTAGGGAAGGTGTGGATCTCTTTCTTCCCTCTTAGGTTACAGTACTTATTGCCTAGGGGAAAATGTGTGAACCCCACGCAGAAGCAGGGACTTTGAGTTAGGGTCAGCTTTCCAATTCAGCATTTGACACTACTGTGCACGAAGGTTACACAAACTGAACGTTCTTAGACTGTTTCTTCGTCCAGGGACTGCCTGGCTGTTGAGATTCGGTCGATAAAAATTTGAGTACCTTTTAAGTCCTAGGCTCTGCAGTCAGTCTTCATTTTAATACCCAAAATAATCCAACTGTAACTGGAAGGCTATTATGCCTCTCTGTTTGGTTTTTACTTTAAAGTGAAATACAACCTTAATTAAAGGCTGGTAAATTAGTGTTTTGAAAGTTAAAGATCGTGGGCCTAGTGTCTTCATCCTGAACTGGGCATACTTAATAAATATATCTGGAGCATCTCTGGAAAAGGCGAATAAACCACTTACTTTCATCCCTTATGGTTATCTTCTTGTCTCAATGTTTTTGCATAGAAGGAAAGGAATATGTGCTGAGAACCTATGGTGTGCTTTGCATGGTACTTATAAATGTTACCTTTAGTCCTCAAAGCAACCTGCTGAAATAGGTCCCTTGTTTTCCAGATAAAGCATATTGCTCCTCTTAAGTTGCCCCCACCACTAGCTGAGGGGAGTCAGAACTCAAACCAGGTCTATTTTTGAAATTCAGCTCCCTTTTGCTCTGTGAGGTTATGTTACTTATACCTTGGCTTCCAGGGAGGACAACCTCCCAGGAGTAGAAGCTGTTTTAAACTGTGGACAAGGTTATGCTGAAGGGGGCTCTACTTTAAAGGGCACAGGGGCGGGTTCACTCTCCACCATACCTACAAAAGTGGAATTCTTTAAAAGCATTTCCTTGTACTTCTTTAGAAGTACTAAAGAGAATGGGTAGATACATAGTTTGTGGGTGGTACGAAAGTTTAAAGTCACTTAAGAGCAACTTTTAGGATGCCAAAAAAATCTAGTTCAGGTATTTGCTGACACTTCAGAACTGAAAAACCAAAATAGGAAGTCTATAAACTGTATCATCTAAAAGTAATAAACCTCAAGAGAAATTCTTTGGGTAGGAGTTAAAGACAGGGCTTCACATGCCTTTCTTTCCTCATTGGCAGTAGCCCCGTAAGGTCTGTACTGAAAAGATTGGGGGGTTCAGATAGTTTCTCAGCCCCTGAGGACCAGGGTCAGCCTCTGTCTAAGAGAGCTGGACATCGCTGCATAATTCTCCCCGCTATGGACTCCTTCCTGCTGAATTCCTCAGCCCTAAGGAGGGGGGGTCCCACTTGATTGATTCCACATTTGGCAACAGCGACAAGGATGCTTGTCTAATGTACATCCTTAAATAGTTAAGGAAACTCATGCTGATCCTATTCTTGGTTTAAATCAAACAAGGGTCTGAAAAAACAAATGTTTTTTTTTTAATGGAGTTTCTAAAAGTAAGAACTTTCTTTATTAAGGACATATGATATGTAAATTGAAGCCTGGCCTTTCCCCAAACACTGCTGCTTCCTGCAGTGGTTACTAGATAGATGCTGGTCTTGGGAGAGAAGTAAAAACCCTTTGACTTCGGGCTTAGAGAATTTGAATTCATGTTTTCAAAGGGATAATGGTAGTGGCCTCCAGGGGCCACTGTGTCTCCAAAGTATAAGAGTGTTTTGAGTGTTTCAAAGATCAGATCTGTGAAACAAAACCGGGACCTCATGTAGCTTCTGACAACCAGCCCTTCCCAGACCCTGAAGGGAGCCCCTGGCCTCTGTTCTCAGCTGCTCTGCTGTGGAAGGGGCTGCTTTGAGTCCTCCAGCAGCAGACCTTTGTGGTCTTGCTCTTCCCTGCTTGAAACATTTTACAAAGTTAATTCCACCCCTTTAGCAGAGGGCAAGACCTACATTTTGTGCCACTGTGAACCCGCAGCTTTTTTATTAAATAATGTATGTCATGGGTAAAGCACAGGATTTGAAATTGAAAAGCTACATTCAAACCTAAGCTGATGTTTAGGCCACACATTTATCTCATTTTTGTCAATGGACTTGTTCAAAGATTAGGCAGCAGATGAAACTTTTTGAAAAAGTGAATGTTAAACAGATGAGACATTCACACTTGGGTCAGTGCCAACTATTAATAATTTGGACCTTATCAAAGGTAAGTACACAGCAGGGCAAAGGCCAGATACTTTCAGGTCTTGGTTAGGAAAGGGATATTTCTAGGCAATTGATAGACTTAAATGTCGACAGATGGTCAGTTTCCGTCTTTTGCAGGGACTGCTCTGATTCTGCCTGGTGGGGTTGCCTGCACCAACCCATGCATTGGCACTATGTAAAGCCAGGTCTTCCAGTTAGGGTGCCTAAGAAAGAAAGCTGCACTAGAGTGGTGTATGTTTAGCATCCTCCCCAAATAAAGACAAGTTTTTATTATCTCATTACTCTTCCACTTTGAAAAACAAATGCCACATATTCTTGAACATTTATTTGTGACAGTAGAAACTAGTCTCGATTACAAAGGAGAAGAATGAGGTCCCCAGCAGCAAAGAAACCCAGGTGAGACAGCATCAGGATTTGAATGTGGACTCCTAGAAGAATTTAGTCCTACACAGTGGTCAGTTTCCCTTCTCAAAATTTTTGTTTTCCAAAAGCTGGCAGATACTGTACATGTACTTTCATAAATGAGGAAAGAAGCTTGACAAGGGCGAAAAGACCCTGCCTAGGTGCCATGATGAGTCAACCTCAAAACCAGGGCTGCTCCAGGCTTTAATGACCACATCAAAGAGTGACCAACGTGCAGGTAGCTCTTTGATCTTCCCTTGAGACATTGCAAAGGACTGCCCTGATCCCTCAATTCAGAGAAGTGGTTAATCAGAGCATACTTTCTTTGGGAGCGAAAAAAAGCAAACAAACCTCCAAACGGTGAAGGTTATTACTATTTCTTTTTTTCTATTAAATGATTTTATTTTTAGAGGGAGGGTAAAGGAGAGAGAGACAGAAACACCAATGTGTGGTTACCTCTTGCACACCCCCAACTGGGGACCTGGCCTGAAGTCCAGGCGTGTGCCCTGACTGGGAATCAAACCAGCAACCTTTCAGTTCACAGGCCTGTGCTCAGTCCACTGAGACATACCAGCCAGGGCACTATTTAATAAGCATTAAGTTATGCAAACTCAAGATATATTTTGCAAGCATTATATACTGGGTTATACAACAAGCAAAAAAACCCAGTAAGTTGGTAAATGGGCTATAAGGTCCCCAAGTAGCCAGTAGTGTCCAATCTTATCTGTTAATGTCCAGAGTACAGGAGCCAGTTTCCAAAACACTTGCTTTGTCACAAATAGTAATATGAAATACAAACACTGGAAGTCTGTGCTTGTAATAGCCTTGAACCTAAGAACTTACATATGCTTAACACGTTTACAAATGTCTGTCACACAATCCTTTAATAAAGTAGAATCAGGTTGTGGGAACACTAGCTATTTTCATGCAAGGATAAAAAGGCTAGACTTCACAGATCCCACTTGTCTAGAAGAGTAAAAGGGTCTAATTTGTTAATATCAGGCAGCTTCTTACGTTTATTACTCCTCAATTTATGTAATCCACACACCAGAAGGGCCAGGCCCAGCATACAGCTGTCTGTCAAAAATTACACTCATATCATGGATCCAAGTTCATGGAATCAGAGTGTGGGAAAATAGATCTTTGAGGCCAGATTAATTTTTTAAATAAATAGTGTGGAATTACTTAATATGGCTTGGAAATCATTGTTTTCTTCATCTACAAAGAATATGAATGTTTACTGCAAGCATCCATAATATTCATCCTTAGGAAATCTTTATCTCAAACTGACATTTGTGGAAGAATAGCCACCTGCTTCCAGTCTGCTTTTTTGAGACGCGGTCTCTGAATAGGGAGAAACCAAAAAGGAAAAGTCCTGTCATTCCTATAGAATCTTTAGTAAAAAATAACTAAAGCTAAAATTGGATAGATGAGTAAAATAATGGAGAAATTACAACATTCAAGCCTCTCAAATTTTTAATGTTCTTAGATGCCTTCCATTTTTACTTCAGTGTGTTAAACCTTAGCTTCATAGTTCAAATGCCCACTGCTGTGAACTCCCCCTGCAAAAGAACCAGGAGGTGCGACTTAAGCAAAAAACATCACAATGATGAAGTTAAAATGACAATTTCCCAGTTCTAGTTCACTTCAAAGGCACAGACTTAGACTGTTTGAGGAAAAACTGTACGGCCAAGTTCTGTGCTCTCCCAAGCTTCATCAAGCTTGCAACTTGTTGTTGAAGAAAGAAAAGAGGGCCTTCAAATTTTCTGAGCCTGCGATGGAGATGACTGGCTCTCCCAGCCCTAGCTGATGTCTGTGCACTTGAGCCAGATGCCCTGCCACTGTGTGCAGAGTCAAATGGCAACGATCAGAACAGCAGGACCCAGAGGAAGATAGCTGGCCTACCCTTTTCCCACACATGCGGGCCTCGTTTTCAGCAGAGTCACAAGAGGAACTGCAGAAACCCGCTAAGATGTGGGGAAGCGCAGCAGGATCTCAGCATACAACTCACTGCTCGCTTTAGAAACAAAAACGTGTACATGCAAGTTAGGACCCAGTGGTTGGGCACTGTATTGAGAGGCAAGGGTGGAATGTCAGTTTAGTCTCCTGGGTTGTTCCTTAACCTCCCCATTCCCCCTGAAAACAAACAAAAGACCCTTTCCGACCCACTCATACACAATTGTATCAGTATGGATCAGTATCAGGGAGCTGGAAGTCCCACCTGGTGTTTTTCTTTACCTCAAGGTTATTAAAAGATGATTTTAGGATCCACTATAAGGAAGAAAATATACAGTTAATGCAAAACTCTAGATATTTGTTTCCCAATGCGGAAGATGGAAAGTGAAAAAAAATGAAAATTTATTTATTCACAAAGTTTGCAAACCCTATGTTTTGTCAGCAGGTGGCAGTATTGTCTGTGAGTTGGCTATTTCCACTGGGGAAAGAACCTCACCTTCCTCCCCTGCCACAAATGACCTCTGATCACCTCCCATCCCTCTCCCCAGCACCCTCCCCCCCCCCACACACACCCAGAAATAATTTTTCCAGGGTGTAAGAGTTGACAAAAGAGGAATTTCATGTCTCCAAAGAGATGAACCAGAATAGTAAAATATCAGTTAAACTACTCAAAGGAACCTAGGTGCTGAGCACTTTGTTTTTGGAGCAAGTTAACAGATACAACCTCCTCACTGTGTCCAGGTTTAGCCAGCAGTTCTGCTTTTGGTGGCGGTGGGAATGAAACACCAGCTTCTCTTTTAAAGACTGTCCCATACAAATCCTGTTAGATTGCCATGTTTGGGAAATAGGAGAGGACAAATGGGGGAAAATTTTACAATCCTACCTGAAGATAGAAATTTTAACAGCAAGAACAAAAGTACTAGTTCATACAAAAAATAGAAAGTATTGTCTATGGTGAAAAATTCTACAGATCTTCTGAGAAAAAACAAGGAAAGGTCCAGGGGCTCTTGCCCTCTGCAGCTCAACAGCCTGTCCTGGGGAATCAAAGCATGAATCTGAAGGGCAGTTGGTACTCATGTGGAATAAAAATGGGAAGGTAAAAGCTGGGAATCCCCTGTGGCTGCTCCTAACAAGCTGTATCAGCAGGATGAGGCATAGCTCATTAGCTGGGTGACACAAAGGTCATTTTTGGTTAGAGGACGAGAGAAATGAAAGGAAAAGCTGAAACTCAGGGCCCAGACAAGAAGCAGATTACCATTGCTGGCACCACTTATGAAGGTCTTATCAAAGCAGACAATCTCCCAGGGTTCTTTATGGACACCCTTACTGAATTATGCCATTGTTAGTGACCATACCGAATAAGTACAGACTCGGGGAACACAACCCAAATAAAGAAAAGAGGAGGCAGGGGAGAGAAGGAGACCATGCATCTATCACTCCACACAAAGCTGAGGAGGAAAAAGTACCGGGCAGGCTGAGGAGCCAGAATGACAAAGACACGGGGCCTGAAATTAAATTAAGTGAGGGGAAGTAGGAACCATTACCGACCAGTAGTTCCTAAAAGTGGTCCGCAGAGTGAACCAGAAGGGTTACCCTTTGATTTGCTCTAAGAACAGCTTTCCTGGGCTAGCACATGCCTTTAAGAAAACGGGCTCTCTTTCTCTGTTGTTTGAATCTGACCTGAGACAAAAATTTCAACCAGACCACCAGGCTGGCTTGTGGTGAACCAGTGACTGAGGGCTTGGATGGTTGGTGATAGCCCCACAGTCCGAACATCCTGCTCAGGTAGGTGAGCTGCACTGCTCTGCCCTGCCCTCAGCCACTGGGTGCCCAGTGCACTCCTGGTGTCCCAGCAAATGCTGTTTTTGATCCATTACTCATTTTCACAGGGAACAGGCACGGACGACATGTCTACAGGGAGGAACAGAAAGCAAGTGTTTCCAGGGTAGGCTGCTGGGTGACATCCCTCACACAGGCTCTCTGGGCAGCAGTGGGTTCCTGCAGCCTCAGTACTGCCCACCAGCCCCACACCAGTCCTGGCTGTGAAGACACAACTGACAGCTCTGGTCCTTGCAAGAACACAGAGATTCTGTTTTAGGTGACGCTCCCCAGAGCCTGACCCTGGTGCACAGTCGCAAGTCCACATGGCTAGAATGCTCCTTTGCACACTCAACAGCCACTGCTGCTGCTTTCCTGACCTTCCTCTGTCCCCTTAGTCCCACCCAGCAAAAAATAAAGGTATCCACAGGGGCATCCATTTGCTCTGACAGTAACGGGCATGGCCACTTCCCGGGTTCTTGATTTTCTATTGTCCCGTGTGTGGAGACAGCGGAGGGGCATGGAGAGGGTTGCGGTGGGGGGATTCCAGGTGATAATGGATGCACATGATCCACAATGAAGCAAGTCTTAGGCCTCTTGCACATCACCAAGCAGGTACCATGCGTTACCTTGCTTGTAAGGTAACTCCCTGATTTGGGTTGCCTTCCACTCGATGGCCCCGAGTTGAAGCCCTGTGTGCCATTCTCAAACCTGTTCATTCCCACTTCCTGTGTCCACTCACACTTCTGCACCTGCCAATAACTTGCGGGGAAACTGAGGCACTTGGGTGCAAGTGGCTGCAAACACCTTCCCACCCTCCCACTAGTGCCTAAAACAAGCCTGCTAATGCTAACCTACCCCTTCACTTGCAGCTCAACGGCTTTTCTCCTTTAAGCCCCTGATAATGGTTTTACTAAAATCCCTTTTTGATGGAAAAAAATCCCAGCTGGACATTTAAGGCCTCTGTACAATGTACAAGTCTGCAGGTCCTTCCCCTACCTCACAAAGGCCTCTAATCAAGTGGAAAATGTGCAGGAGGCCAGAGGTTTGGGTCTGCAATTACTTTTTAAGGGATTACTAGTGAAGAACAGGGGGCAGTGAGGGCCTCCCTCCTGCTCTGTTTTCCATTTGGTCCTGCTTTTAGACATAGTGAGCCAGTGGTAGCCATCTAGATCTGCGACACAGAAGCCTCGCCTCCCCCCCTTCTCTGATGGAAGGATGTCACCTTTGAACATCATAGCTTCAGAAGGGTTTAGAGAGTTTGGGAGCAATGCACAGGTTCCATTCTGACCCCACTTAAGCCCCTATTTGGAAAACCACTATGGAAGAGGATCTGTGTGTGGGGAGAGCACCCATTCATTAACCTCTCACCCCATCATACACAGAGAGGGGAGTTCACACTGCGTCCCATACACTGCTAAGATTGAGAGCCTTCCTTTGAGCTTCCTCGCCTGGGGAGGGCAAAAGGTTATGTTCCCAATCTTGTCAGATATTCTTTGCCTTATTTGTAACATTGACCCTTCCCCTCAAAACTGAGCAAATACCCACAAAACCCCTAATGCAAAACACATATAAAAATGGTTAATATTTTATATTAACCATTTTTATTACCCTATTTGGAATCTTTATTTTAAAATGTACACTACAGGAGGGAGTCTGTCTTCCCCATCTACCTTGAAGGACCTTCTCTGATGTCATTTATACACAAATGTTCATGAATTTCAGGTTGGCCCTATGCAAACACCCAGTAAAAAGGAAATGATCACAAATTCCTAAACTCATTCTGGGATGACCAGGGATTAGGCAGATTAGCTCTGAAAGTTAAAAGTCAGCATATACCTCAAAATAAATACCAGGCTGAATGATCATTTTCAGGTCCTTTCTATAAAGTCCCTAAAATACCTTTGGCCAAAAACAAACAAAAACCTGACCAAACCCCCCAAAGCCAACCGAAGTCTGCTTTCATGAGTACAATTACCTTATTGACACATTTGCCTTAATTTTTCAGTTCTCCCTCAGAAGAACCCTAAGAAATTGGGAACTATATGGAGAGAAGCACAATTATTACATTTACTATATTGCATTTAATACTTAGTGCAGACATCATGCTAATATTTTACTATGCTGACCTTCATACTCCTTTCTGTGTGTTTTTGGAGGGGATCATCTCCTTTCCCCAAAGAAAGCATGGGAGGCTGGAGCCCTCAGAGTCCTCCTCCAGAATGATGGCAGTCAGGTTGCTGACCGACTTCTGCTGGTCGTCAAGGTGCTGTGACAGCTTTCTCCGGAGTGAGTAATCTCCCTACCCTAGGTGAAGGTGAACTTCTTTAAAGAGGTGAAGTGAAAGTTCAAGAGCATCAAAGTAGACGGTAGCCTATCTCTAAAGCAGAGCCTCAGGGGCCTGGCTTGAGATAAGTCTGCCTGATGGGGAGAGTTGTTGGTTCTGAGCTTCCCCCCCGGACAGGCATTCCTGAACTGCTGCTCAGAATGCCTATCCACGTCTGTGTGTGGCTGATCCCCATTATTTTGGTGTTCGCTGATATTCTTATACTTCTCCACTCTTTTAATAAACTACATTGAACAAAATACAAGTTTTATTTTTTTAATTAATTATTTATTTATTTTAGAGAGATGAGGAAGGGAGGAAGAAAGAGAGGGAGTGAAACATCAATATGTGGTTGCCTCTAGCACATCCCATACTGGGATATGGCCAGCAACCCAGGCATGTGCCCTGACTGGGAATCAAACTGGCAATGCTTTGGTTTGCAGGCCTGCGCTTAATCCACCAAGCTACATCAGCCAGGGCAATACCAGCTGTTTTAGAAGTTGCTCTTCCTACCAACAATAATTTGGGGAAGAGTAAAATAGCAACTTGGAAATAATCATTTAATAAAATAGTAATAAAGATACATCTCAGATTTTTCAGAGCAATGGAAAAATTTTTAGAACTTTGGAATGTAAACAAACATCTTGTGAACTCATTCGATCATACAGGCATCTAAAAACCAGCTTAAGACCAACTTCCTTAATTTTCTATTCAAAAAACAAGATGAACATATTTAGAATTAAGTACTAAGTATGGGCTTTAAAATTAAGAAAGTTTTGTTCAAGGTCTAAAGCAAAAAAGAAATTATATCTTGAGGTTGAAATGTTATCAGTCCAAAGTTCCCTGTGTCCAACTGGCATGCCTGAGATAGCTGGGAAATGTCCTTGAGTCCAACTAAGAGCACCTGCAGTATTGTCTCCAGACTGCACCAGTGGGGTCACGTACAGGAAGAAAGGGAGCCTTACTTCTCAGTGGTATTTTTCTAGCTTCTTCTCTCAGGCTCTTGGTAACCAGAGGCTACACGTAACTCCTCAAATTGTCTCTGCTGCATTGCTTTGTATTTCCAAAATTCTCCCTGTTCACTCATCGTGTACATGCTCATCATCTGGGTCACCGAACTCTCTAAATCACCTTTCCCATGCCTAACAGTCTCCCATCAGCACCCGCAGGCTCCGTGGGAACGGCTGCACTGCTGACTCTGGCTCTCTGCTTCCCAGCTCTGCCCTCCAATCCATCCCCAATCTTCCACATGTGTGGAGGCCAGGTGAGAGAGAATCATTACTGTATTTGGTTGGCTGCCTCTACACTACAATTTTAAAATGTAATTTTTACTAAGATGTGCCTGCCTATATAAGACCATCCTTAAAAGTGATACAGAAATCCTTATTTTTTTCAAATCCTTATTAAAAACAATTGTCCAGAATAGAAAAATTTGGATGACAAGGCAAAACTGACCATCAATCCTCATGTAATACCACTTCCCTCCCCTAGGATGACCCAGGTGACGAGGTGGGCTAGATCCATTTGGGTCCCACTCCAGCTTTCAGAGTGGCCAACAGTGGTGACAAAAGCTTCAAATTTGGGTCTAATAGAGAATCATCTTATTAATTTATATGAGACCTTGAAATTAAGCACTTGTCAGCACAGATTAAGCCCCCAAAGGACCTCTGGTAATCAGAGAACATTAAAAATCTCTCTTCCCAGGTCTTCTGCATAAGAATCCCTTCAAGTTCTTCCTAGGAACCAATTATGAGTTTATCTGCATGGTGCTGATGGCCAAGGGACAGGGCTGATAAAGCTTGTGCCTGGCTGTATAAATCATGGCTCTAAAACTCCTTTAAGAGCCTATAAAGAACTGCCGGCCAAGATGGAGGTGTAGGTAGACACACTCTGTGTCTCCTCACACAACCAAAATAAGGACAACAAAAATATAGAAACAAAAAAACATCCAGAACTGACAGAAAATTGAACTGTATGGAAGTCCAATGACAATCAAGGAGTTAAAATAGACACATTCATCCAGACCCGTTGGAGGGGTGGAGTCGGGCAGCCGGGCAGAGAGGGGTCGCAGCAAAAAAAAAAAAAAAGAAGAAAAGCGGTGGCTGGCAGATCCCAGGTGGGCAAGACAGCAGTGGGTGGACCCTGGGTGGCAGGGGGCAGACTCAGCGAGGCGCTCAAGACGGCTGGCGGACCTGGCAGTCCCACATTCACGCACAGATAAACCAGGTGAAACTGGGAGCCAGGCAGACTGCACAACCCAGGGCCCCAGTGCGGGGAATAAGCCTCAGGACACTGATTGAAAACACCTATTGGGGTTGAGGTGCAGGAAGAGACTCCTAGCCTCACTGGAGAGAACCACAGGGTCCTAGAATGTACACAGCCCCACCCACCCAGGAACCAGCACCAGAAGGGCCCAGTTTGCTTGGGGGAAGTGGCGGAAGGGACTTAAATCCAACAGAGAGAGGAGCAAGTGCCATTGTTCCTTTTCTGACCCCCACCCCACAAACAGCATCATGACCCAGAGACTGGGTTGCCCCACCCTGGTGAATACCTAAGGCTCCATCCCTCACTATGTAACAGGTGCATCAAGACAAAAAAAAAAAATGGCCCAAACGGAACAACAGATCAGAGCTCCAAAATAAATACAACTAAGTGACAAAAAGAGAGCCAACCTATCAGATGCACAGTTCAAAGCACCAGTGATAAGGATGCTCACAGAATTGGTTGAATTCGGTCACAAATTAGATGAACAAATGGAGGCTACACTAAGTGAAATAAAAATATACAGGGAACCAATAGTGGTGGGAAGAAAACTGGGATTCAAATCAATGAAGTGGACCAGAAAGAAGAAAGAAACAACCACATAGAAAAGAACGAAGAAACAAGAATTCAAAAATGAGGAGAGGCTTAGGAACTTCCAGGATATCTTTTAACGTTCCAACATCCGAATTATAGGGTTACCAGAAGGGGAAGAGGCACAGCAACAAGTGGAAAACTTATTTGAACAAATAATAAAGGAGAACTTCCCCACTCTGGCAAAGGAAATAGTTTCCAGGAAATCCAGGAAGCTCAGAGAGTGCCAAAGAAGTTGGACCCAAGAAGGAACACACCAAGGTACATCATAATTACATTAGCCAAGATGAAAATGAAGGAGAGAATTCTAGAAGCAGCAAGAGAAAAGGGGACAGTCACCTACAAAGGAGTACCCATCAGACTGTCAGCTGATTTCTCAAAAGAGACCTTACAGGCAAGGAGGGGCTGGAAAGAAGTATTCCCAGTCATGAAAGGCAAGGACCTACACCCAAGATTGCTTTATCCAGCAAAGCTTTCATTTAGAATGGAAGGACAGATAAAGTGCTTCCCAGATAAGGTCAAGTTAAAGGAGTTTATCATCACCAAGCCCTTATTATATGAAATGTTCAAGGGACTTACCTAAGAAAAAGAAGACAAAAACATATATAGTAAAATGACAGCAAACTCACAATTATTAACAACCACACCTAAAGCAAAAACAAAAACAAACTAAGCAAACAACTAGAACAGGAACAGAACCACAGAAATGGAGATCACATGGAGGGTTATCAACACGGGAGTGGGAGGAGGAGAGAGAGGGAAAAGGTACAGAGAATAAGTAGCATAGATGGTAGGCAGAAAATAGACAAGGGGGAGGGCAAGAACAGTATGGGAAATGTAGAAGCTGAAGAATTTATGACACATGGACATGAACTAAAGGGGGGGAATGTGGGTGGGAGAGGGTGTGCAGGGTGGAGGGGAGTGAAGGGGGAAATGGGACAACTGTAATAGCATAATCAATTAAATATATTTTTAAAAAGAGCCTATAAAAATGTGAACAAATATTCCTTTTGACCAACCCATACAACCCTCATTCACAATCACAAAATCCTGCTGGTTTATTGAGATTAACAGCTAACTGACAGTTACAATGCTAAAGTTTATGAATGACTTTTTAAAAGCACAGATTAGTGTCGACTCAAGGCTCTCTTTCACTCAGTAGATATTTATTTGGCATCTATTATAGGTTGCAGTTCTGTGCGCAGGGCTGGGGACACAGAATAACGCCTCACACTACTTGTGGAGGGTGGCTTCCCGAGTGCGACAGAAGGCAGTGGGACTTCCCAGGACATGCCCCCAGCCACAGCCTGACGTGTCCCTGCTGCAGCCTGTGGCCCACGGGTGTGCGTCCACGTGTGTCCATCGGGAGGAAAATAAAAGACAAGTTGGGGTCGCTGTCTCACAGAGCAATCTGTGAGGGGCGGGGGCGGGGGGGGGGCGGACAGCCAGTGGTGGATAAGGAGGCAAAACCAAGGTCTGTATAAACACAGTACTACCTCCCTCACTTCCCTGGAGGGTGACAGCCGCTCCCACTCCAGGCCTGAACTGCTGGCCTCTGGGTCTCTCCCCGAGGGACCTGCTCTTGATGTCAGTTTCAAGCAGATTTCAGTGGAACAAAAATATTGAGTGAGGGGCCAAACAAGCACCCAACAGCTTGCACTGTCCCCACCCCACCCCAATCCCTGGGACTGTCACCTGCCTTTAGCGAATCAGCTTAACCTGCCTGGACTTTATCAGCATAGCACAGACTGGAAAGTTTCCAAGGAGGGTCAAGCCAAAGCAGATCCTTGACCTAAATGATTATGGGGGTGGGCAAAAGTAGCTTTATGTCGTGAGTATGCCCATTTATTCTTACATTATAATTGACTAGTTATTGTGTTATTCATCTGTATTAAAATTGTAAACCTACTTTTGCCCTCCCCTGCATTTGAATTATTTTCTGCTTCATCTCCAGGAATTGTTTAATTAGAGAAAGGGTTTGTGAGAATAAAAGGAAATATTCAAGGTTTCCTCCTCCTGTTCGAAGCCAGTTCAATATGGACAGAAAGAAACCCGCTGGGCTGTGTCAAGGCACTGCATATAATTTGCCACGAGCCTCTCAGTGCAGGCACAGATGCTCGTGCTGGCGGCCCTCACAGCAAGGGAAGTGCCCCCTGAGCTGCTTCTTCAGGACAGGACCTTTTCCACCAGAGATCCTGCAAAGGAGAAAATTCAGCCCAACCTGCACACCACTCCGTAACGATGCCCCAGGGCCCAAGTACAGACAGTTCTCCAAAAACACTGCCACAGCGACAGCAGCCCCATCACTTGGCTCTAGCGTGCCCATGGAAACCAATGGCACACACTCCACTCACTGTTTCTCTCCTGAGAAGCCACCAGGCGCCTTCATACGCTCCCACAACTGTCAGCTCCAGACCCCAACACAAAGCATGGACAGGGGCCAACTGCCACTCCAGGGGCAAGGGTCACAGTGGACTAGGGTGGAGAAGGTGACTGGGACCAGAGACGGTCCTACTGAGCATTAGAGTGGAGGCTGCGTGTACAGCATCCTCCCCAGCTAGTGAGGAGGCCTTCTTCCTCAGGGTCCTGAGGGCATAGTGTCAGTATTTATTCAAAGTAACTGCATTAACTGCAGCCATACACAAAGATGTACGCTTATGGCTGGAATATTCAGGACAGAGACAGAGATGTAGATAGGGAGGAAGGAAGGAAATGAAAAGAAAAAAGAAAGGAACAGAGGAAGAAAAGAAAGAAAAAGGAAAGGGAAATTTATTTTTGTTCAACTTTAATCAGCATCTCTTGAGACACTGAACTACTTTCATCTCAAAGTGAAATAAAGAAACCCCAGTGAGCAAAGGAGGATAAAGCTGTGGGGGATGTTTAGCTTTATTTTAATAAAAGCTTTTCCTCCCTTGGGGTTTTGCTTATTTGTCTATATATGTCCACAGAAAATACTATTCTTAAGAGTCCACAGAGTCTGTTCATGTTTGTCTATACAGACTTTTCACTCAGATGATGTCCTTGGACCTTGCCTGTTAGTCCAGGGCTGATGTGTTTATCATTGCCAGCCAGAAGATGGTTCTGAAGTCATCCTCAAATTCATCAGAGTTGACTTGTAAAAGAAGGCCCCTAATATTTCCAATGAACTCCTACCAACACCTTCCCGGGGGCTGTGGCCAGATCCAGTCTCTAAGGAAGGCAGGATCCTGCTGACCACACAATGGCATGACTGTGTGCCCAAAGCTGCCTGCCCACATCCAGCCAGCAGCTCAGGCACAGGGCGGGACTGCCAGGCTCCATGTGCATTACCATCTCTGATGCTCTAGGATTTTCGAGGCCCTGAATTTCAGATCCTACAGAAGAAGGTTCTAAAGACTCCTTTAGCTGCCCAGCTGGGGTGGCCTTTGCCAGCTCTCACTGTCTCTGCCTCCCAAGGCCCTTCCTTTACCAACAGCCTTAACTTACTCCAGCTCCTCATTCACACCAGTTTCCCCAGATGGGTCTTTGGTGGGCCTACATAAGAGTCATCTACATTCATGCTAAAAAGGCATTTTGCGCCAGGGTGTGGGGGAGTTCCAACACTCCCTACTCTTTCTCTGGAGATTCTAAAATCTAAAAATGTAAACAGGTCATATTGCTATTCTGCTTAAAAACCTCTGCTAGCTTTCTGTTGTATAAACAACAAAGTCCCAACTTCTAACAGGAGTGTATGCCTTCACTGTCCTGTTACTCCTTGTTCTCACCTTCTGCCAGTCCTCATCCTTCTAAAGTCCTGCCTCTGTTCTGATCACACATTGTACCCCCAGGCCTAGATGGTTCTCCTCTCCCCGTCTTGATTGGAGAATTTGTCCTTACCCTTCAAGGCCTGGCTCATAACGACTCTGCAAAACCTATTACTTTCTCCGCTGGGTCTCTACACATGCTGTGGCGGCTCTGACGTCAGGGCTCCTTCCTTTCCCTAGAAGGGTCTCCTAGTCATGGGTGATCAGGGCAACATTCAACTGGCAAGTAAAAAAGTTTCTACCAGATGCCCTGCTCTGGTGAATGAAGCTTGCTTCCAGTCCCACAAAGTATACAGCCTTGTGGGAGAGAGAAATAATTACTAAATAATTCCCATGTGATGAATATTTTGAGTACAGGTTGGGGGTGAGGAGCCCAAGTCAAGAGGACCTAAGCTGGTCTAGGGTCAGAGACCGCCTTCCTAGCACTGCTGCTTGCACGCTGGGAAGTTCTGAACACATTTTCTTTTTTAAAGTATTTTATTTATTTTTAGAGAAAGGGGAAAGGAAGGAGGAAGAGAGGAAAAGAAACAAGATGTGCAAGAAAAATATCAATCAGTTGCCTCTCACAAGTACCCCCAACCCTGGAAACCCGGCCCACAACCTAGGCATGTGCCCCGACCAGGAACTGAACTTGCCACCTTTCAGTCTACAGGCCAGTGCTCAATCCATTGAGCCACGCCAGCCAGGGCCAAACAAATTCTCTTAAGTGAGGCGTCATCCAAACAGTGGTGATCCTCAAATGTTCAGCCCAGACCTTTGGACCCACATCATCTCTTCCCTGTGTCCCACCCAACATGTCTAAAATGAAATCTACTCTACCTGCCCAAATAAGCTACAGCCAGGTTATGGATGTCTGATTCCTCCCCTCCTCTCATTGACCCCACACCCTTATGCCCATCCAGCATATCCCAGCCTGTCAGTTCTGCTTTCTAGGTTCCAAGCACTTTGCCCTCCTCTCTTCCCCCCACAACTGCTCTAGGTCAATCCTCATCACTTTGAAGTTCCAAGAGTGATTTTCCTAATGCACAAATCTAACATATAAATCACTTTTTTTAAAGATTTTATTTATTTATCTTTAGAGGGGAAGTGAAGGAGAGAGGGAGAGAAATATCAATGTAGGGTTGCCTCTCATGCGCCCCCTGCTGGGAACTGGCCTGCAACCCAGGCATGTGCCCTGACTGGGAATTGAACCTCGATACTCTGGTTCGCTGGCCCGAGCTCAATCCACTGAGCTACACCAGCCAGGGCTATAAATCACTTTCTTGGTCACAATTCTCCAATGGCTCCTTCTTGCTTCTGTGGTTCCTTCCTGGCACACTCTGATGGGGATAAGCCAGGACACCTGGACTCTGTAGTCCAGTGCAAGTGACTCTGTTAAGTACCAGATGGGCTGAGATCTAAGGACAGTTGAGGTTGCCTGGTACATCTTACTAACCAAAATGGCCAAAATGTAGTTAACAGTGGGTTTTTTAAATATTTTATTTATTTACTTTTAGAGAGAATGGGAGGGAGAAAAGAGAAATGTGTAAGAGAAACATCAGTTGATTGGTTCCCTTTTGTACACGCCCAAACTAGGGACCAGCTGCAGCCCAGGCATGCGCCCAGACTGGGAATTGAACCAGTGACCCTTTACTTTGTCACCTTGTGGGGTGATGCTCAACTAACTGAGCCATGCCAGTTAGGACCATAATGCATATTTTATTTTATATTCTTTAAAATATTGTTGAATTTCTTTAAAGATTTTATTTATTTATTTTCAGGGAGAGGGAGGGAGAAAGAGAAGGAGAGAAACATCAATGGGTGAGAAACATCCATTGGTTGCCTTTCACATGTCCCACACTGGGGACCTGCCCTGAAACCCAGGCACGTGCCCTGACTGGGAACCGAACCAGTGACTTTTTGGTTCACAGGTGGGCACTCAGTCCACTGAACCACACAGGCCAGGTTGTATTGCATATTCTTAATGACAGCAGTTTGTTGTACATAAATTACATCTCAGTAAAGTTGTATAAAAATGTTTCATCCACCAAAACCGTTAATGAATTTGCATTCTCTCCCCTAAAATGCTGTCACTGCCTATCTGCCTGTAAATCTTCCTCTCTTCACTACTCCAAATCTTTCCTGATTGACCCAGGCAAATCCAGGTGCCATTCCTTTCATGGCCCACAGTGTCAGTCATCCCTTCCCACCCTTGATAATGATGTCTCTGAAACCCCCTTGGCAGGTAAGGAACCTCAGACTTACAGAAATACTGGAGTGAAGCAGTGAGGTCTCAAATGACTGAAGTACAGGAACTGTCTTCATTTTGGTAACCCCCACACTCAGGGAAGTGCCTGGTAAAGAGCAGGTGTTGAATGAATATCTGAGGAGAAGTGGAACAGAAGATACATACTCTTCACATGAGGCTCAAGTGATGCTTACTTGAAGAAGGCAGATGGAGCTGTTAATAACGACCCTAAGCGGGGCACGGTCATCTTGAACTAACCTAAGCAAGAAATCTATTTAAAAAATAGATTTATTAAAAAGTCACTCTTTGATAACTGCTGTGTCCCTGTCCCAAGGTAACCATTTCAAAGTCAAAGAAACAACATATCTGATTATAATATTTCAAGGATCCATCTTTCAAGCATTATGCACTTGATGAGCTACGCCGCTTAAGCTTTGCTGGTTAAAAAAGTGTCTCATAACTCCTGCCATATAAATACATGCTTTTGGAGATATACACAAGTGCAGCTACAACTCTAAAACACATGCAAGATTCTAAATAGTGTTTGCAGGACTGTCTAGTCAAGTGATCATAGCAACAACCGACTTTTTAAAAAATTACATTTTTAACTTCCGCCAAGATGGAGGCATAGGTGGAAACACTGTGCCTTCTCCCACAACCAAGTTTGAATAAAACAAAGGTTTGGAGAAACAAAGACACAACCAAAGGACAGAAAATTGAATTATACGGAAGTCCGACTACATCTAACCGTTCAACGGGGACGGTAAGAGGGGCGGAGCCAGCAGCGAGCAGGGACGGGCAGGACAGGGCCCCTGACCCAGGCACACAGGCAGACGAGAACCAGTTGGGGTGCGGGGCAAACCTCGCGCGCATATTCACCCACAGTGAGACAGACCACGCAGGCCCCAGGGGGCGGTGGCTGACGGCGGTGGCACACTCGCGAGCAGTGGGACGAAACGCGTGGCCAGGTGACGGCAGCAACTGCAGCAGCACCAGTGAGGGCCATGGCGGCAGGCGGGGGACAGGACGCCATAGTCCCTCTTTGACCCCGCCCCCACATACAGCGTCACAACCCAGCGACTTAGTTGCCCTGCAATACCAGTGAGAGCCATGGTCGCTCTTTGACCCCGCCCCCACATACAACGTCACAACCCAGCGACTTAGTTGCCCTGTTCTAGTGAACATTTTAGGGCTCTGATCCTGCTATGGAACAGGCACGAACAACCCGAAAGATAGCACAAGAAGAACTCAAAGTCCAAGAGCCAATAACTCTCAGCGACCGAGAAATTGCCAGCCTCTCAGAAGCACAATTCAGGACACTATTTATCAGGATGCTCACAGAACTGGTTGATTATAGTCACAAATTAGAGGAACAAAGTCACAAATTAGAGGAATATATGAAGGCTAAACTAATTGAAATGAAGGGAGATGCACAGGAAACCAATAGTGATGGAAAGGAAACGGGGACTCAAATCAATGGAATGGACCAGAAGGAAGAACAAAACATCCCACCAGAAAGGAATGAAGAAATGAGAATTCAAAAAAATGAGGAGAGGCTTAGGAACCTCCAGGACATCTTTAAACGTTCCAACATCCGAATTATAGGGGTACCAGTAGAGGGAAAGAAACAGCCACGAGTGGAAAACATATTTGAACAAATAATAAAGGAGAACTTCCCCAGTCTGGCAAAGGAAATAGACTTCCAGGAAATCCAGGAAGCTCAGAGAGTGCCAAAGAAGTTGGACCCAAGAAGGAACACACCAAGGCACATCATAATTACATTAGCCAAGACCAAAATGAAGGAGAGAATCCTAGAAGCATCAAGGGATAAGGGGACAGTCACCTACAAAGGAGTACCCATCAGACTGTCAGCTGATTTCTCAAAAGAGACCTTACAGGCAAGAAGGGGCTGGAAAGAAGTATTCCAAGTCATGAAATCCAAAGACCTACAGCCAAGATTGCTCTATCCAGCAAAGCTTTCATTTAGAATGGAAGGACAGATAAAGTGCTTCTCAGATAAGGTCAAGTTCAAGGAGTTCATCATCACCAAGCCCTTATTATATGAAATGCTAAAGGGACTTATATAAGAAAAAGAAGATGAAAAATATTAACAGTGAAAGGACAGCAAACACACAGCTATTAACAACCACACCTAAAACAAAAGCAAACCAAGAGGACAGCTAGATCAGGAGTGGACCCATAGAAATGAAGAACACATGGAGGGTTAGAAACAGGGGGGTGGGAGGGGGAGAAGGGGGGAGAAGGTACAGAAAATAGCATAGATGGTAGGTAGAAAATAGATAGGGGGGAGGGCGAGAATAGTGGGGGAAATATAGAATCCAAAGAACTTGAGACACGTGGTTATAAACTAAGGGGGGCAGAATGGTGGGGGAGGGAGGGTGCGGGTGGAAGGGATTGAAGGGGGGGAATAGAACAACTGTAATGGTATAATCAATAAAATATATTTTTAAAAAATTACATTTTATTCATTATACTATTACAGTTGTCCTGATTCTTCTCCCTTTGCCCCGCTCCACCCAGCAACCCCACTCCCTCAGGCAATCCCCCCACTATTGTTCATGGCCATAGGTCACGTGTATAAGTTCTCTGGCTACTTCATTTCGTATATTGTACTTTACATACCCATAGCTATTCCATAACTACCTATTTGTACTTTTTACTCCCCTCACCTCTTCACCCTTTCCCCACAACCTCCTCCCATCTGGCAACCATCAAATGTTTTCCCTATCCATGATTCTGTCTCTGTTCTACTTGCTTGCTTAGTTTGTTTTTTAGATTCAATTGTTGATAGATATGTATTTATTGCCATTTATTATTCATAGTTTTGATCTTCATTTTCTTAATTCCCTTCAACATTTCACATAATAATGGCTTGGTGATGATGAACTCTTTTCCTTTTTTCTTATCTGGGAAGTTCTTCACCTGCCCTTCCATTCTAAACTAAAGCTTTGCTGGGTAGAGCAATCTTGGCTGTAGGTCCCTGCTTTTCATGACTTTGACCATTTCTTGCCCATCCCTTCTAGCCTACAAAGTTTCTTTTGAGAAATCAGCTGGCAGTCTTATGGAAACTCCCCTGTAGGTAACTAACTTCTTTTCTCTTGCTGCTTTTAAGAGTCTCACTTTATCTTTCACCTTTGACATTTTAATTCTGATGTATCTTGGAGTGAGTCTCTTTGCATCCATCTTGTTTGGGACACTCTGTGCTTCCTGGACTTGCATGTCTATTTCCTTCACCAAATTAGGGAAGTTTTCTTTCATTATTATTTTCAAATAGTTCTCCAATTTCTTGCTCCTTCAGTTTTCCTTCTGGCACCCCTAAGATGAGAATGTTGGACCTCTTGAAGTTGTCCCTGAGGCTGCTTGTACTATCCTCATTTTTTTATTCTTTTTTAAAATACATGAGACTTTTTATTTTATTTTTTAAAAGATTTTATTCATTTATTTTTAAAGAGGGGCATGGCAGGAAAAAGAAAGGGAGAGGAACATCAATGTGTGGTTGTCTCTCATGCATCCCCTACTGGGGACCTGGCCTGCAATCCAGGCATGTGCCCTGACTAGGAATCAATCCAGCAACCTTCTGGTTCACAGGCTGGCACTCAATCCACTGAGCAACACGAGCCAGGTACATTCTTTTTTCTTCTTGTTCTGATCGGTTGTCTTTCTGTTTCCTTATGTTCCAAATCACTGATTTGATTCTAGGCTTCATCCACATTTGTTTACCTGTAAATTGTTCTTTATTTAAATTAGTATATCCTTTGTCTCTGCTTGGATCATTTTTATACTGTTGAGGTCCTCACTAAGTTCCTTGAGCAGCCTTATAACCAGTGTTCTGAACTCTGCATCTGATAGATTGCTTATCTCCATTTCATTTAGTTCTTTTTCTGGAGTTTTGATCTGCTCTTTCATTTGGGCCATGCTTCTTTGTCTCCTCATTTTGGCAGCCTCCCTGTGTGTTTCTATATATTAGGTAAATCTGTTTTGACTTTGTCTTGGTAGTGTGGCTTAATGTAGTAGGTGTCCTGTAGGGTCTAGTGGCATAGCTTCCCTGATCATCCAATTTGGGTACTCGAGGTGTGCCCTTCATGTGGGCTAAGTACCCCCTTCTCCTATATTTGAGCCTTGGTTGCTGTTGGCAATTATTGGGAGGGATTTGCCCACACCAGTCAGCTGCAAGGACTGGCTGTGACCACTGATCACCAACCTCCACCCTACATAAAGGGTCAGCTGTGCAGAGGCAGGGTGCTGGTGCTCCCACGTGGTCACTAGGTGTGCTGGCCATGGGGTTTCCCAGGTAGTACAGGCCAAGGTCAGTTCCCACCTGTGTTTTGCCTGGGGCTACCCTGACTGAGCTATAAAGCAATCTAAGATGACTACTATTTGTGCTAGGTTTGGATATTCCCAGGCAAAACCAAGCTGTAAATCTGAGCTGGGTGGCGCTAGTGCTGGGCCTGAGGCTCACTGAGGCCAGCTGTTGATTGATGGAGAGGATTTAGGAAGTTCTTAAGCATGAGCCAAGACCAGCCATTCCCATAGAAAAGCAGCTTGGGTGGACCTGTAAATTGGGTCGGGTGGAGTCTCTGGGGATTTCCAAGGTGGGTCAAACAGTGTTAGCCAGGTTGATAGAATCTCAGATGTGGCACCAGCTTGCCAGCTGTGCAGTTCTGTGGCTCTGTGGCTCTGTGGGGAGAAGGGCTCAGAAAAGGGACATTGGCCTCTGCTTGCCTTGATAACAAACGCTTCAGTTTCTCCCTGTATACCACTGGTGCCTTTCAAGCTGCTGCCCTGATGCTGGAACTTGAGGAGGTGAGCCTGAGTAGGTGAGTCCATGTGTGGGTTTTTTAAAGGGAACTGCTTATGGCTCTAGCAGTTTTTTCCATGGACTCAATCCCTGCTGATTTTTGCAGCCAGAAATTGTGGGGACTTATCTTCCTGGCACTGGAACCCTGGGCTGAGGGGCCTGGCATGGGGCTGGTACTCCTCACTCCTGAGATATCCCTTCCAAATTTTTATCTATAACACACAGGTGTGGGACCAGCCTGTTTGGCATCTGCACCTCTCCTACCAATCTGGATGGATGTGGTTCCTTTAATTCCATAGTTGACTTCCATTCAACTCAATTTCTGATGGTTCTGGGTGATGGTTGTTCTACACTTTAGTAATTTTGATGTGGTTATGCAAAGGGGTAAGCCATGTCTGCCTGTGCTGCCATCTTGATCAGAAGTACCACAACTGATTATTAATGATAAATGCCACACATGTCAAGGACTATTGACAATAGAAGCATATTTAATTTGCCATTGTGTTGCAGTGATCTCTCATCCAGAGGGTAAGAGGGGCTGAGATATAAACAGCACTGGCAGTCTGGACTTTGCCCCAACATTGCTACTCCCCCTCATTACGTACCACCACCACCACGTAGGAGACCACCAAAAGGATAAGCATCAAGAGAGACCATGGAGAATACTGTTTGGTCTCCATGCATTATCTTCAAAGATTTATTGACTATTTAGTATATGATCAGATGAAAACAGGCAAAAATAGTAGTAAATGGGTTCTATCGTGCTTTGCTCATTTAGTTCCTGACCATCTTTTGCTTTACATTTTCTTGAAAAACCAGGTAAAATACTAGACATAAGCCTCACTATTAGATCCAGGAAACAACCATAGGTAAAGAGTGAAGTAAATCTCAAGTTGTCAAGTGCTTTCTGCAAGTGTAGAGCACACAGCTGGTGTTAGACCAAATCCCCCCATTGCCACTGCTTCAGAGCACAGAAGCTCACCTTCTAACACGAGATCCTGCATTTCTCTGCAAGACCTCCTTGCTCATCCTGAGAGAAATTCAACACCAGAATTAATGCTCCCTGGGACAGCCCTTAGCCAATGACTGACAAGAGTTGGTATAGAACCACTCTAGCCCTTGGAGCGTGTGATCTATACCCTGGCTGAGGTCCCCAGGGTATTCAACCCCTATAACCCCCAGTGGTAACCAGCTTGGCAACCCTCCCTTTATTGGCTACCTTCCCTTAACCATCTGCCCCTCCCACTCCCAGACCAGTAGTTTCCTCACCTCACAAATAATCTACACAAACAACCACTACCCTTTCTTCAACCTACAAAGGAGAGAAAAATGCAAATGAGAAAAAAGTTAAGGCAAGACAAAGAGAGATGAATTTATGTTCTCATTCCTTTGACTTACATACAATCTCCATAAACACCCACATATATGCATACAAAGACAGCACTGATTATATTAGTATGTGTAGAAAGATGAATCCATCTTTTCCTTTTAGTTCTGTATGAAATTTAAAGTATTCTACCCCACACTTTTGAAAATGTTTTTAATATGATTATTATGATTATATTATTAAAGATAATTATTCTTGGTTATTTTTTTTAAAGATTTTATTTATTTATCTTTAGAGAGGAAGGGAAGGAGAGAAGGAGAGAAATATCAATGTATGGTTGCCTCTCGTGAGTCCCCTGCTGGGAACTGGCCTGCAACCCAGGCATGTGCCCTGACTAGGAATTGAACCTCGATATTCTGGTTCGCTGGCCCGAGCTCAATCCACTGAGCTACACCAGCCAGGGCTTATTCTTGGTTATTTTTAATGTCTCAGGATTATACTTTGTGTTGCCCAGCCCACAGTGACCTCAAGGAAGCATGCTTTAATTACATCAATGTATATATGTACTCATGTGTATGTTCATATATATATATATATATATATATATATATATATATATATATACACACACACACACACACATAAAATGATAAATACGTACTCCAAAGAAAGCAAACAATGTCCACACAGTAATAGCTAGACACACAAGGAATTCACAATACCCCAGAGAAAACAGATCTGGATGACCTGCTTAGCAGTTCCCCCCTGAGGTGTAGGAATATCTCCATATTTCATTCCCCGTTCTTTGCCTGAAACAGTTTCAATCATTTGACAAATCATTATCATTCATTAATAATGCTTACTGAGTGTCCATATGTGAAAGAAATTTACTACACATTTCACAGCTGCAATTTCTTTCCCCATGGAGTTTTCATTTTAATAGGAACAATATAGAATATACGCCTTCCTTTCACATATTCTGTTTTTGGTTTGTTATTTCTTGTTTTGTCTGTCTTTCTCTCTGTTCCAGAAGAATAATTTCCTGGTTTTATAAACTAAGTTGGATCATTTCACTTCCATAAGTCAGGAAACACTTTATGAAATAATGATCTAAAACAGACTGGGAATAAGAGACAGAAGGAAGCTGAGTGGAGGCAAACTAAGCTGGCTGAGCGGTGACGGCTTCTCCTTGCCAGTGTGGGAGAAAACTCCTGGAGACGGGTCGCCCTACACAGGGAAAAGGAAGAACCACTGGAGACCCAAAAAGCACGCCATCAAGAAAAGGTCCAACTAATAACAAGCAAATACTGTCCTTTCATCACAGTTCTCATCGCCTCATCTCAAATCACCTTGTTGATTTGATAGAATCAAATTCTCTTGGTCCTGGAAGAGGACTTCCACCAAGATGGAGGCATAGGTGGAAACACGGTGCCTTCTCCCACAACCAAGTTTGGATACAACAAAGGTTTAGTAAACAAAGCTGCAGCCAAAGAACAGAAAATTGAACTATACAGAAGTCCAACAACAACAAACCGGGAGTCAACCAGGACTGGTAAGAGGGGCGGAGCCAGCAGTGGAGCAGGGTCAAGCAGGAAAGATCCCCCGACCCAGGCAGGCAGGCGGCCGGGGTAGCATCGGGAGGACCCAGTGAGGGTGCGGGGCAGGCTGACTACGGTCACACATTCACGCGCAGATAAACCAGCAGAGGAGTAGGCAGTGAGACTGACCATGCAGGCCCCAGCAGCGAACCCAGCGAGGGCACAAGGCAGTGGGCTAACCGAAGTCGCACATTTGCACGCAGTGGGACAGACCTCCTGGGCCCCGGCAGGGGGAGGCGGCAGAGGGGACTGCCATTGCTTTCCTTTGACCCCACACCCACATACAGCATCACAACCCAGCAACTGAGTTGCCCTGCCCTGGTGAACACACCTAGGGCTCAGCTCCTCATACATAACAGGCATGAACAGTCCAAAATATGGCTCAAGAAGAACTCAAAGCTCCAGAGCCTATAATTCTAAGCGACCAAGAGATAGCCAACCTATCAGATGCACAGTTCAAAACACTGGTGATCAGGATGCTCACAGAACTGGTTGATTTTAGTCACAAATTAGAGGAACAAATGAAGGCTAAACTAATTGGAATGAAGGGAAATGCACAGGAAACCAATAGTGATGGAAAGAAAACTGGAACTCAGATCAAGGGAGTGGACCAGAAGGAAGAATGAAGCATCCAACCAGAAAAGAAGGAAGAAACAAGAATTCAAAAAAACGAGGAGAGGCTTAGGAACCTCCAGGACATCTTTAAACGTTCCAACATCCGAATTATAGGGGTACCAGAAGAGGGAAAGAAACAGCCACGAGTGGAAAACATATTTGAACAAATAATAAAGGAGAACTTCCCCAGTCTGGCAAAGGAAATAGACTTCCAGGAAATCCAGGAAGCTCAGAGAGTGCCAAAGAAGTTGGACCCAAGAAGGAACACACCAAGGCACATCATAATTATATTAGCCAAGACCAAAATGAAGGAGAGAATCCTAGAAGCAGCAAGAGATAAGGGGACAGTCACCTACAAAGGAGTACCCATCAGACTGTCAGCGGATTTCTCAAAAGAGACCTTACAGGCAAGAAGGGGCTGGAAAGAAGTATTCCAAGTCATGAAATCCAAAGACCTACAGCCAAGATTGCTCTATCCAGCAAAGCTTTCATTTAGAATGGAAAGACAGATAAAGTGCTTCTCAGATAAGGTCAAATTCAAGGAGTTCATCATCACCAAGCCCTTATTATATGAAATGCTAAAGGGACTTATATAAGAAAAAGAAGATGAAAAATATGAACAGTGAAAGGACAGCAAACTCACAGTTACTAACAACCACACCTAAAACAAAAGCAAACCAAGAGGACAGGTAGATCAGGAGCAGAACCATAGAAATGAAGATCACATGGAGGGTTAGCAACAGGGGAGTGGGAGGAGGAGAAGGGGGGAGAAGGTACAGAAAATGGCATAGATGGTAGGTAGAAAATAGATAGGGGGGAGGGCAAGAATAGTAGGGGAAATATAGGATCTGAAGAACTTGATACACATGGTCATAAACTAAAGGGGGGGAATGGTGGAGGAGGGAGTGTGCAGGGTGGAGGGGAATGAAGGGAGGAATAGAACACCTGTAATGGTATAATCAATCAAATATATTTTTAAGAAAGAGAAAAAAAATTCTCTTGGTCCTGATTTCATAGCCACAGAGACTGAATTACATACTACACAGCTTAGAAAGTCGAGACAGGTGGAATCTAATTTTCTATTCCAAAGCTCTCTACTAGGCCTGCCTTACTCCAGCCATGATGGTCAAGGTGTTGGAGAGCTGTGTCTCTTCTGACTGTTCTAAAACTGCCACCTAAGCCCAGACTTAGTCAGTCTGATAAGAATCCCTGCCTGACTGCCCAAAAGGTCCTTCTGGTTTGGATTCTAGCATAAGGGTCCCAAGAAATGAACTTCCCTACATGCTAAACCTGGATGACTTGGGATATGGGTGTAGGGAGCTTTCCTAAAAACACTATCCAGTGGTGTAGAGAATTTGATGGGTAGCCCTTATATTGAATCACAAAGGTTTAGAAGTAGTGATATTCTAGTCCAGTGGTTTTAAATCTATTTTTTTAAAGAACCAAAACTCCTGCTTTCCCACTAAAATGGTATATTGAAGCAAAAGAAAGAAAAACATTTATGCAGCTGAAACTTGGAGAGGGGAAGGGACCTCCACACTGGCCCCTAAGTAAGGACTGTCTCACAAAGTTCTGTCGTAAAAGCCACTTATCTAGTTTAGTCCCATGTCATAGGCACATAGTTTCCTGACTGCTTAATCCTTTGCTCTTTTTGCTACGAGAATTGTCTTTGAGAATCTATTCTGAACCTATGGAACTACATATGGCGATATTAAGCCACAAAAATTACTGACTCAATCCTTTCATTAAAAAGTCCTCCTTCCTGTTCATTTCCTGAGAATGAGAAGTTTTTAGTCCTTTGTACCAATTAATTCCAATTGGTAATTTTGACTGCCTCTTGGCAGAAGTAATACAGGTCAGATTCCATTAAACACATATTACTACAATAATAAAAAAACCCTCAAACCCAGCTTATGGTCTACATAGTCCAGTAAAATGAATCAGCAAGAGTCTAGTATGATACTAAAGTGTTTGGATAGAGTTTTAGATTTTACTATAAAAAGGTTTTTGCCTAAATTGTATATATTGGTCTCATGTTGGTAGATTCAATAACTCAGTCAGTAGGTGGCTTCCAAGATCCTCACCATATTATAAAACCCAACACTAAGACAACACTGCCCAGACCCCTAAGGACCTTATTCCCACACTTCAGGGAGCTGCACCAGGTAGTCAGATATGACATAATTTGTTACCCTGGCACAGAGTGGGCTCTAAGATCCCAGCTTGGTCAGTAAGGACTCCTGGGTTGTCTACCAGACCAGAGATTTTATTAAACTAATTATGTTCAATAGGAAACTGCAAAACTCATTAACGTGAGCATTTTTTATCTTGCTTCCCAGCAACTGTGGTAAGTTTTGGCTTAAATAAATTCTTACAAAAACTCAAAAAAATAATTACACATGTTTAAAGTCTTTTAAAAGAAGGGAAAATAAGTAAGAATTTGAAAGAAATGCATGTACCTATTTGAAAAGTTGAAGGACAGGGTGGAAGTAGGTGTGGACAGCTGATGCAGAGGTATCAGACTCTGAAAGCCTGTTGATGGGGGGTGTCCTGGGCCCTCTTACACATCCCCATACCACTGAGACTGGAGGAGTGGGTGACACTGAGGTTCAGAAAGGGTTGGTCACAGAAGCACAGCAATGAAAAGGAGGCCACAGGAATGAGGGAACTGTCTATAGTATAAATTCAAGGCCAAGATCCAAGTAAAACATCAAATTGGAAAGGAAAAAAAGTAACAGAAACATTTCAGATGACAAAACTGAAACTCTATCTCTTAACATGCACGCTACATAGGTCTCCCCTTCATGCCTGACAACTAGAATCAGAGCCCTGTCATTTCTAGACACCAAGTCCCTAACATGTAACACTTCTGGTACAGATGAAACCCACCTACTGTGCAAGTGATCTGGGCAGGGGACTAGGTGGGTAGGGACAACTCACACCCGCCCTCAGGTTTCTGAACCATTAGCTCGCATTTGAAACCTGGTATTAGAACAGTTCATGCTGGGATACTCTCTGAACTCTGCTTGCCCTGGTCCTGGCATTTGTGCCCTGCAAAGAGAAGAGAATTTTAACAGCACTGTGAAAACAAGAGGAAGAGGATGAAATACTTATAAAGCTTTTGACAGTATTGCTTCACACACATATAAGCATGCAGTACAGCATGTTCTATAATATAACACAATAAAACTTTCAATAGAACAACCTTTTATAATACCACATGGAACAGCAGGGCTAAGTTAGGGTTAGGAACCAAACTGCAGCTTCTAAACGGCTGGGGTTTTTAAGTACCTCTGTACTCTATATTAGTTTTGGAGTGACCCACAGCTCTCTGAACAGAATATGAAGAATGTATAAATTCTGCAGCAGTGTAGAAAGAGCTCTGGGGTTTAAAACTTAATTATGTACATGATTTGCTGTATAATCTTGACCAAGTTATCTAACTTCTAGTCCTCAGTTTCCTCATCTATAAAATGGGAATATTGAAACCTATTTCATAGGGTTATGGTTGGTATAAATGAAATGAGATGATCTATATGTAGCATCTACTATAGTGCATGATTCGCAATAGATGCTTCATTTACTCAACCAATATTAAACTGAGCATCTTGCTATTGCAAGGCACTATGCTAGGTGCTACAAATAAAAATCAGCAAAAATACATTTGTGCCTGTCTTCTTGGAGCTCTCCATCTGGCCAGTTGTCTAGTCATTAAATAATAACGGTCATTGCAAATTGCTTGTCTTGAGTGAAGCACACTGGCAGTCCTACATAGTTACAAAGATAACAAGCGTGGTAGAGACTATTCCTCAACTGCTTAAATCTGATTGAAAAGGTAAGAGAATCATGAAACGGGATGGCTGTACCACCTGTTATGTGACCTTGGGCAAGTCATACAACAATTGTGGAGCTCAGTTTTCCCACAAGTGAAATAAGAAGGTTGGATTGGATTAGTGGTTCTCAATCTTGGCTATGTATCAGAATCTCCTGGAGAAGCTTTTAAAAGTACAGATTCCAGGGTCCCACCACAGACCCACCAGTTAGAATCTCCAAGTGTAAGGCTCAGGGGTGTGTCATGATTTTTAAGATGTTCCCAAGTGGTCAAATGTAGACATCTTAGTCTTGGTCCATCTCCTAAGATTCCTTTTAACAGAAAAGTTCTGTGATAATTACTGTAACACAAAGCTGAAGCCAAGCATGCCACAGAAAAGGCACCTGTTAAGTGCTCTGAGGGATAGGAAAAGGCAAGTATCAGCTGGGGAGGTGATATCATGGAAGTGGAACTGGAGCTGGGCCTTGGATGAGGGCTAAAATCTGAATTCGAGAAGACTGAGAAAGGGAACAGAATGGAGAATAGAAGCCAAGTATTTTGCTTGAATGGGAATGATAGGACATGAGGTTGGCAAGGTAGATTGAGACTAACTTTACTATATCCTTCCTCCTTCCCTCCCCCCCTCTTCCTTCCTTCCTTCCTTCCTTCCTTCCTTCCTTCCTTCCTTCCTTCCTTCCGTCCTTCCTCCCTTCCCTTCCCTTCCCTTCCCTTCCCTTCCCTTCCCTTCCTTTCCTAATGTGACCATATTTGGAAATAGAGTCTTTACAGAGGTAATGAAGTAAGAATGAGGTCAATTAGGGCGGACCCTAATCCAATATAACTGGTGTTCTTATAAAAAAAAGAAATTTGGACACAGACATGCACAGAGAGAAGAAATGGTGAAGAGACATGGAGAAGCCAAGTGGAGAGGAGGGCTAGACTGTGCATCTACAAGCCCAGGAAGAGCACAGATTGCTGGCAGCCCCCAGAAGCTAGGGCAGAGGCACGGAGAAGATTATCCCTCATGGCCTCAGAAGGAACCAGTCTTGCTGAGGCCTTGATTTCAGACTTCCAGCCTCTAGAACTGTGTGAGACAATCCATTTTAGTTGCTTTAAGCCCACAGTTTGTGGTACTTCATTACTGCAGCCCTAGGAAACTAATTCATAATGTGATGGCAAAGTGAGCAGAGGCAAAAGGGTTGTCAGAGATTGTGTATCAAAGGCCTGGCAACTGATGTTCTCAGTTACTAGAATCAACCAGCTAATTCCACACCTGAAGCTCTGCCTGACACTCCTCATTTACTATCATCCAGTGTCAATACATATTTGCTGAGTAAGTAATGAGACATTCTGGATAAGAGGAGGAGTAAAGATGGGTTCTTGGGGAGAAGGTGGGACGTGGGAGGAAGTGTAGGTTCAGTCTCAGACACATGAGCTTTTCTAGAAAGATAACGAGGGCCAACTGGAGCACAGTGTGGGCCAGACAGTAAGATTTATGAACCATCCATGTAGTGATAACAGGTTAGATGCAGTTAGAAAAATTATGTTGAAAAAAGGCAGATGCACTGTAATTCAGGGTCTCAGAAAAGGACAAAGAGGAGAGAAAAACCAACAAGTCTGGTGGCACTGAAGGCAGGTGGGATTCCCAGGGGGAGGAGGACCTAGCTTTAAAAGGAAAGGGAGACACAAGTTTTGACATATTTCAAGTTCTTTTCTTTCCATACAACAATAGGGTTTTTTAAAAACATAAATCATTAAGTCTTGAATGGTTTTAAATTGAGCAGCTTTTAAATTTCCTAAATGCAAGAAAATCTTCTGGGGGAAAAAAGTGTTACTGTTAATCCTCAGTGTTTCAATAGCAACCTTAACCTAAAAATCTCAAAGAGTGTTGAACCAAGCAAATAATCTAGCAGTAAATGTTACCTCCCTAATGTCACAGATAAAAAGGCTCAGAGGATAAAGACTTGCAGCTCAATCTCACCTGGAAAATCAGGTTCAGGTAAAAAGCTGGGTTCTGCTTCTTAGGCAAATATTCGAATCAAAGCACCAGCCAGCTCATCCATTTATTCATTCATTCAACATTTACTGACTGGCCAGCACTTCAGCAGAAGCAGAAAGATAAATAAAATCATCAAGGAGGTCACAGTCTAATGGAGAAGACAGACACATCATCAGGTAGTTTAAAAATATGTTAAAGGCCCTGGCTGGTGTGGCTGAGTGGATTGAGTGCTGGCCTGTGAACCAAAGGGTCACCAGTTTGATTCCCAGCACATGCCTGGGTTGCAGGCCAGATCCCCAGTGAGGGGTGTGTGTGAGGCAACCACACACGGCTGTTTCTCTCCCTTTCTTTCTCCCTCCCTTCCCTCTCTCTAAAAGTAAATAAATAAAACATTTAAAATATATATGTTAAAGACCCTAACTAGGCAAACTTTAAAAAACAATTATGTTCCACGGATGGGTGACTGGGTAAATAACTATGGTACGTACATGGAGACACCAGGGGGCACATTATACTAAGTGAAACAAACCAAACACAAAAGGACAAATGTTGTGTGATATCACTTATGTAAGATATACACAGAGCAGCCAAGTTCATAGACACAGAGATAGAACAATGGTTGCTAGGGCTGGAGAGAGGAGATTGGGGAGTTAGTATTTAAGGGGTACAAAGGTTCAGTTGGGGATAAGGAAGAAGTTCCAGAGATGGGCAGGAGGGGTGATGGTTTGACAAGACTGTGAATTCACCTAAAGTCACAGAACTACATACTAAAAAGTGGTTTCGGCGATAAATTTGAAGTTAATGAATATTTTATCATAATGAAAAAACCAATAATGCTTGTGAACCTGCCTGGTAATTGAATAAATTGAAGGTCTTCTTCCATGAGTCGCTGTGAGAACGTGAAGCCCCTTCGGCTCAGTGAGTGGCCAAGCTCTAATGCCACCAGACGGTATGTGGAAAAAGAAGTATTCTGCTTTCAACTTGATAGCTGGCAGCATCCCACAGACCTAAAGACTCATGGAGGCCTTCTGACTGTCAACTTGTGTGTAACAGGTTCTCATCCTACGTAATTAGAGATCAAATGAAGCTGGCACGGCATTCCAGGGGTTCAGGAATTGCTGCCCATCATCAGGGAGAAGAAAGGACTCTCCCAACTCAGCCCCTCCCTCTCACTGCCATGAAAGTGAAGCTTCTAATACAGCCCCCTCAGGAAGAGAACAAACTCAGACTGCAGCCAAGGAACCCGTCATTTCACTGAAATGGCATGCTACCATAACACTCCTAATATTGGTCTTAAAAGCTGGCATTCTGAATCTCTTTTTACTTTGTTTTACTTTATTGTTGCTCAATTGCAGTTGTCCCTATTTCCCCCCTGCCCCACCTTCCCCCCACCCTACCTCAATCCCCACCCTGTTTGTCCATATCCATGGGACACCTAAATTTTTTTTTAAATTATTATTTATTTCTATTTAGAGGGGAAGGGAAGGAGAGAGGGAGAGAATTATCAATGCATGGTTGCTCTCGTGCATTCCCTGCTGGGAACTGGCCTGCAATCCAGGCATGTGCCCTCACTGGGAATCGAACCGCGATCATCTGGTTCGCAGGCCCGTGCTCAAACCACTGAGCTACACCAGCTAGGGTCTAAATTTTCTTTTAATACACAAAAAAAGATACAGAGAAGTTAAGTGACTGACTCTATCGATAAGTTGATGTCAAATTCAAGTAAAGAGATGAGGTATAAGCTGGTATTGAAGCACATACAACATATCAAAGTTTTTATTTTAATTCATTAGTTTTTTCATCTTTAAATATAATGTTTGGGTTTTATTTTATTACCTGTTCATGTCCAGAAATATCACAAAATATGGCTAAGAAATAAATGGGAAGAAATAGCATGTAAAACCCTATCACCTGGAGGGAACCACTACTAATACTTTGGCATACCATTTTTAACTGGAACATGCCCTATATTCATTTTTAAAGTCCAACCCCTTGTGTACGTATTGGCCATATCCCCTGGTATAAGTGGCATGGTGGGATCTAGAAGGCAGGCTCAGGAGGCCTTCCCAGCATCTCACAGTCTGTCAGGAGGGAAGTCAGAAGAAGAATTCAATTCTCCCTGGTCATCTGAGCCTTTCTGCCACTCCAGTTACCATCTGGATGATTAGAATTGTTGCCTACCACAGCCAGAGTCCTGGCTTAAAATACAGCCTACTCTGAGATGGTTTCCATTACCTAAATGTTTGACAGCCAGCCAGAGCCTGGCCTGGGCACTGAGCAAACATCTGGGTGAGCGACTGACTGGCCAGAGAACCACCCAGCAGCTGGAAGCCATATGGGCATGGAGCATCCTCAGCCAATACGGCCTCCTACCCGCTTCCCCTCCCCACATCTCCCCTTCAAAGCCTTACAGCCCTTCTTCTGCCAGATCACAGCACTCCTTTGCGCCTCTGCCCTCCTCACTTCCCCACTCTGCCCAGGATAATAATTTCTTCTTCTTCCTAGTTCCTTTTTTCCTTGTCATGTCTCTGTTGTCTTCCTTTTCCACTCTACCTGCACCTGGAAGAGTTTTTCCCTCCCTTGCTTGTCAGTCTGATGGTTTCCTCCCTGTCTCCTCAACGCCCTTGCTCTCTGAAAGGCTTCCATGGACTTCCCACTCTGAGTGTTTTCCTGCAGCTTCCTCTGACCAGTCAGTCTCACCATAAGAGGATCACTTATTTACCAAACTCACCAAGACCAGTGCTGGGTCAAGCACTGCACTGCTGTAGGCCAGGATGAGTGACTAGGAACAGGCTCTGAGGGTCTGAGTCTGGTAAGGGGACAACTGAAGCCAATAGTCAAAGAAATGTGCTAGGTTATATGTTAGAATTTTAGTGTATACATGTCTCTGAAAACACTGAGGAGAAAGCAACTTTGCCTAGGGGAGGTCAGCGAGGTGGATAGAAGGGCAATTCTGAGGGAATCTGGGTAAGGGTGGCTGCCCCAGGGGCTCCCAAGGAGCACAGGGCACTGTGTTCCTTGTGGGATGAACATGCGCCAAGGCTCACGCCTGGGTGAGCTGGGCAGGATGGGCGAGCTGGGCAGGATGGGCTCGGCCCTCCACACGCAGGAGGGCCACACTGGATCCCTTATGAAAGGGTCTTACACCGCTATGACCTCACCATATTCTGTATCTCATTCTTATTTCCAGTTGGGAAAGTTCAGAACAGATTTCCTGAGGCATCAATTCACAGCAGAGCTAAAGCCATTGCTGAACGCACTGTTAGAGGTTCATGACATCATATGGACTAGCACTGTCACAATGGCCCCATTCAGCCGAGATACAGTCACCAGAGTCTATTCCAGATGAGTAACCTCTGTGATTCAGAGTCTCAGACCTTGCAAGTTTGCTCATCTACTAAGCAGGACTAGGGACTAGCCCAGTGACTTGCTCTGACAAAGAGGGTTCCATAGTCAAGTAAGTATGGGAAACACTCCCTCTCCTGAGGGATTTATGTTGCATATGAAACATATTACAGTTCTTGGGGGGGGGGGGGGTAAGTGTTTAATTNACTCCCTCTCCTGAGGGATTTATGTTGCATATGAAACATATTACAGTTCTTGGGGGGGGGGGGTAAGTGTTTAATTTTGGTTGAAACCAGCATTTCTCAAACTTATTTGATCACTCAATCCTTTTTTTTTTCACCAAATACCAATTAACCTCTAAGGAGGAACAGGTGTTGGAGAATGCTGGATTAGACGGTTTCCAGTCTACCTTTCAGCCATTAAAATTCACTGCTCTACACACTGAAAATTAGTCATTAAGCTGGAACCAGAGTAATCAAAATATAACTGGGTTCCATACACACTAACATTTATTCTAAGAAACTGAGTGTGGGACACAACTTCACAAGAGTGTGATGATGATGGTGAGGAGTCAGCCAGGAGACCCAGAAAGCCAGAGTGAGAAGACAGATGCTGCAGAAGGTAGCAGTAAGATCGAGTCCCAAGAGAAACAACAGGGGTCAAAAGATAAAGCAAGAAAAACTCAATCAGAAGTATCAGATTGGCCAAAAAATCCATACCGAGACTTCTGGCCAAGATGGAGGAGTAAGTGGAATACTGTGCTTCCCCACACAACCAAAATTAAGGACAACAAAGATTTAGAATAAAAAACACAACAAGGACAGAAAATTTAACTGTATGTAAGTCTGACAAGCATTTAAGCAGACCGGTAAGAGGGTTGGAGTCAGCGACAAGCAGAGAGGGATCGTGGCAGGAAAAGGCAGTGGCTGCCAGACCTGAAAGTGTAGGCAGTGCAGGGCTGACTGGGGTCACACAATTGCGTGCAGATAAACTAGGCAAAAACAGGCAGCAAGACAGACCATGCAACCCAGGGCCCCAGCGATGGGAAAGAAAGCCTAAAAGCACCGAGTGAAAAGGTGCCCGCTTGTGGAAGTGGCAGAAGGGACTGAAATCTGAGAGAGCAGAGCAAGTGCCACTGTTCCCTCTCTGACCCCACCCCACATAGTGTCACAACCCAGAGACTGGGTGGCAGTGCCCTGGTGAACACCTAAGGCTCTGCCCTTCATATGTAACAGGTGAGACCTGACCCAAAATGGTTTAATCAGAAGAACAAATCAAAGCCCCAGAGCCAATACTTTTAAGCAACCAAGAGATAGCCAACCTATCAGATGCACAGTTCAAAACACTGGTGATCAGGATGCTCACAAAACTGGTTGATTTTAGTCACAAATTAGGTGAAAAAAAATGAAGGCGACACTAAGTGAAATGAAGGAAAATGTACAGGGATCCAATAGTGATGGAAAGAAAATTGGGACTCAAATCAATGGAGTGGACCAGGAGGAAGAAAAAAATGACCAAACAGAAAAGAAGGAAAAAACAAGAATTAAAAAAAACCAAGGAGAGGCTTAGGAACCTCCAGGACATATTTAAATGTTCCAACATCCAAATTATATGGGTACCAGAAGGGGAAGAGGAACAGCAACAAGTGGAAAACTTATTTGAACAAATAATAAAGGAGAACTTCCCCACTCTGGCAAAGGAAATAGACTTCCAGGTGGATGCAAGGAGGAACACACCAAAACACATCATGATTACAGTAGCCAAGATTCAAATGAAGGAGAGAATTCTAGAAGCAGCAAGGGATAAGGGGACAGTCACCTACAAAGGACTTCCCATCAGACTGTCAGCTGATTTCTCAAAAGAGACCTTCCAGGCAAGAAGGGGCTGGAAAGAAATATTTCAAGTCATGAAATGCAAGGACCTACAACCAAGATTGCTCTATCCAGCAAAGCTTTCATTTAGAATGGAAGGGCAGATAAAGTGCTTCTCAAATAAGGTCAAATTCACGGAGTTCGTCATCACCAAGCCCTTACTATATGAAATGTTAAAGGGACTTGTCTAAGAAAAAGAAGATGAAAAATATGAACAGTGAAAGGTCAGCAAAGTCACAGTTTCTACTGACCACACCTAAAACAAAAGCAAACTAAACAGACAGATAAAACAAGAGTGGAGCCATAGAAGTGGAGATCACATGGAAGGTTAGCAACAGGGGAGTGGGAGGAGGAGAGAAGGGGAGAAGGTACAGAGAATAAGTAGCATAGACAGTGGGTAGAAAATAGGTGGAGGGCAAGAGTAGTGTGGAAAATGTAAAAACTAAAGAACTTATGACACATGGACATGAACTAAACTAGGGGAAGGTGGGTGGGAGGGGATGTGCAGGGGTGGAGGGGAATGAAAGGAGGGAAAATGGGATAACTGTAATGGCATAATCAATAAAATATATTTTTAAAAAATCTATACCGTCTTTTCCTAAAATAAAAGACACATTTTTAATTTTCAGCAATAACTTTATTGATTTGGACATTTTGAGTATGTTGACTATCTCCCATGTGCTAGAATGTTGATTTTCTCAATTAGTGTCTGGATTTGGTCACTGTCAACTTCAACTGGTCCACCTGACCATAGAGCTTTGTCCAGTGAGAACTCTCGAGCACAAAACTTCACAAACCACTTTTGACACATTCAATCAGTCACAGTACGTTCTCCATACACTGCACTAATCTTTTTCTGCGTTTCAGCAGCACTTTTACCTTTCTTGAAATAATAAAGCATAATGTGCTGAACATCTTGATGGCTACATAAAAGTTCATCAATTTTGATGTTATATTTTTCTATAAAAATTGGTTAAATTGAAAAAGACACATTTTCTACATAACAGATACTAAAACATTTACACAACTTTTTCAACTTTCTTAACAGACAAACACATCACACAATGCAAAGAAACACAGAGTGTATCAGGAAGCTATGGGCATCTGTCTAAAGGTGACTGGCAGACACGGCTAAGATAGATCACACAGGTCATTTCTCTCCACAAGTTTGTTTAGCACATCAGAGATATCTCTTCTCACAACATAAAGAAAAAAGACAATGAAATGTGCATTTGGTAATTTTTTAAATGCACATTGACACAACAGCTGTCATAACACAGTCAAACAAAATTGTTTGGAATGAAGTTAAAGGCAATGAAAGCCTACCAAGAGCCATCGTATGGAAGAAATGAAATGAACTTTTTGACCAATTGCAGTAAGTTAGGCAAGTTTGGAAAATATGAGGCAGTTTCACAAAAAAATCTCCAAGTGCCAAGAAAGGCTGAGACAGGGATCAGGAGGCCACGAAGAGATTAGCTTCCAACTTAAAGTAAAAGAAACCTGTGTCCTCAGGGGCCAGAGCACCGTGGAAGGAATCCTGACTGCAGACAAACTACAAGTAGTAAGAGTCTAGTAAGAAAGCACAGCACAACCACATGAAGAGGGAGAGGAAACATCAGATAACCTTGGGGTGAGAAGGAAGGAAAACGGAAAAGGCTAAAGAATACCTAAGTCCATGCCACACCCAGGGGAACAAGGAAGAAACTCTCTTTTGCTCATGGCTGACTTGCTTTTGACCTGCACTCACAAGATGCATTCGCCTAAGGCCACATGGCCATGGCCTCCGGGAAGCAGTCTGTCTGTCTCTCTTCCACTTGCTGATGCACGGGCAGGTGTGTTCACACACTCTCTGGCCTGGGAGGACGTGACAACGTGGCCCCGGCAGCTGCGTGGCCCATGGCTGCACAGCCTGTGCAGGTCCAAGAGGAAGCCTGAAATCAATGGCAGCTGGGAACAAGCTACGCTACCTGGAGGGGGACTGCGACCCCTGAGCAGCCACCTGTGGGCTCTAAAAGACTGCACTTTAAATCAGAGCAGGAACCCTGGACACTGGCTTTGTCTTGGTCTTACTGAGAGTGAGCATCTGCCTCGTGAGTTTGGCTTTTGCAGAGACAAGCAACTGAACCTCCATTTTTTGTTTGTTCAATTACAATATCCAGTCCAGCAAAAAAAAAAAAAAAAAAAGAATACCTTAAATGGCAGGAGCTGGTCCTCTGTAATCTACCCACTTAGTATGAATAGTTACAGTGGCAACCCTTTGCCTCTACTCTCTGTCCTCCCCCTTCCCAAGGACTCTGGGACCTTGCTCTCTGGTCACACTCCTCTCTCAAGCATCTTATGCCCCTTTCCGACCTACCTTCAAGTTTTCCCCGACTCTGCTGCCCACTCAAGTTACCGCCCAATTTCTATCCTTCAAAGCCAAACTTCCTGAAAGACGTGCCAGTGCCATAGTTACAACTTCCTGGTTAGACAAGAAACCTCCAATGTGACATGTCCAAGAATTTTACTATCTGTTATGTAGAAAGTGTGTCTTTTTCAATTTAATGAATTTTTATAGAAAAAAATAAAATAACTTACCAAAATTGATGAATTTTTATGTAGCCATTTTAATCCATCCACTTCCCCTCCAGTCCAGCCAGCCCCTAACTTAGTTACTCTCAGGAGCCCCACAACCACATTTCAGGCAGCCAGACTGCTTCGGAACAAGTCTGACAAAACTGACCTCCATGCTACAGCTTACATCTGTGCCACTCCTCCGGGTCTCACTGCGTCACCCTGAACCCTATTACAGCAGCCTTCTAAATGTCCCCCATCCTCTCACCCTGGGAGGGCAAATCCTCACACATAGGCCTCCTCTCCCTCTTCCTTACTATACATCAACTAAAAGACACAAAAGTGAATTACAGCACTTTCCTGCTGAACCCAGACTTAGTCTCACAATTCTTCCTAACAAAGGAGACAGTCCCAGGAGGCCACCATCAGTCAATTAAAGCTGACACTCAAGATGACATGCATACATTTTATCACAGTTTAACGACTCTGAAATCTAAATGCAAATTCTAATGCTCTCTGCCAAACAAATTCCAATGATGCAGGTATGCCGTCCTGACATCATTACTGAATCTGAATGACAAGAGCTTGGTCATAGTCATTCATACTGTTGTCACTTCAGTTGAGTAATGCATAGCGTTGGTACTACACACACCAAGTTTAATTGCCATTTAAAAAATTTTCAGGAAGATGACATCATGATTCAGCATTGAAACACCAAGTTTTTGGTACACAAAAAGGCAGGGAAGCAGAATATAAATTCTACATTAGTAAATAAAATGTCATGAGAGGAACACCTAAACTCCTTATTTTATTTTTTTTTCATTTTAATATATTTTATTGATTATGCCATTACAGTTGTCCCATTTCCCCCTTCATTCCCCTCCACCCTGCACACCCCTCCCCCACCATTCACCCCCTTAGTTTATGTTCATGTGTCACAAGTTCTTTAGATTCTATATTTCCCATACTATTCCTGCCCTCCCCCCTGTCTATTTTCTACCTACTGTCCACGCTACTTATTCTCTATATCTTCTCCCCCCTTCTCCTCCTCCCATTCCCCTGTTGCTAACCCTCCATGTGATCTCCACTTCTATGGTTCCACTCCTGATCTAGCTGTCTGCTTAGTTTGCTTTTGTTTTAGGTGTGGTTGTTAGTAACTTGGAGTTTGCTGCCCTTTCACTGTTCATATTTTTATCTTCTTTTTCTTAGATAAGTCCCTTTAGCATTTCATATAATAAGGGCTTGGTGATGATGAACTCCTTGAATTTGATCTTATCTGAGAAGCACTTTATCTGCCCTTCCATTCTAAATGAAAGCTTTGCTGGATAGAGCGATCTTGGCTGTAGGTCTTTGGATTTCATGAGTTGGAATACTTCTTTCCAGCCCATTCTTGCCTGCAAGGTCTCTTTTGAGAAATCTGCTGACAGTCTGATGGGTACTCCTTTGTAGGTGACTGTCCCCTTATCTCTTGCTGCTTCTAGGATTCTCTCCTTCATTTTCATCTTGGCTAATATAATTATGATGTGCCTTGGTGTGTTCCTTCTTGGGTCCAACTTCTTTGGGACTCTGTGCTTCCTGGATTCCCTGGAAGTCTATTTCTTTTGCCAGACTGGGGAGGTTCTCCTTTATTATTTGTTCAAATAAGTTTTCCACTTGTTGCTGTTCCTCTTCCCCTTCTGGTACCCCTATAATTCAGATGTTGGAACGTTTAAAGTTGTCCTGGAGGTTCCTAAGCCTCTCCTCAGTTTTTTGAATTCTTGTTTCTTCATTCTTTTCTGTTTGGTCATTTTTTTCTTCCTCCTGGTCCACTCCCTTAATTTGAGTCCCGGTTTCCTTTCTATCACTCTTGGTTTCCTGTGCATTTCCTTTCATTTCAATTAGTTCAGCCTTCATTTGTTCCTCTAATTTGTGACTAAAATCAACCAGTTTTGTGAGCATCCTGATCACCAGTGTTTTGAACTGTGCATCTGAGAGGCTGGCAATCTCTTGGTTGCTTAGAACTATTGGCTCTGGGACTTTGAGCTGTTCTTCTTGAGCCATAATGTTTTAGTCTGTTTGCACCTGTTACGTATGAGGGGCAGAGCCTTAGGTGTTCACCAGGGCTGGGCAACCCAGTCTCTGGGTTGTGATGCTGTATGTGGAGGCGGGGTCAGAGAGGGGCAATGGCGCTTGTTCCACAGTCTCTCTCCGATATTGGTCCCCTCTGCTGCATCCCGCAAGCAAACCAGGGCCCCCTGGTGCTGGCTCCCAGGTGTGTGGGCCTGTGCACACTCCAGAACCCTGTGGTTCTCTCCAATGAACTCTCTCTGAGCCTGGAGCTTCTCCTTGCACCTCAACCCTGAAAATTTTTCCAATTGGTGCTTTTAGGCTCTAATTCCGTCGCTGGGGTCCTAGCCTGTCTCACTGCTTGCTTCTTTGCCTGGTTTATCTGAGTGTGAATGTGTGACTGCGGTTGGCCAGCCGCCTTGTGCCCCCACTGGGTCCACCCGTTGCCACCCCACACCTGGGATCTGCCAACCACCACCTGCACACCTGGGTTGGTCTGGCCAGTTTTTCCAGCGCAACCCTGCTCCACCAGCCGCTGACTCCGCCCCTCTTACAGGTCTGGCTGAATGTTCATTGTTGTCAGACTTCCGTATAGTTCAATTTTCTGTGTTTTGGTTGCATTTTTGTTACTAAAACTTTGTTGTCTTTAAACTTGGTTGTGCGAGGAGGCACAGTGTTTCCACCTAAGCCTCCATCTTGGCCGGAAGTCTCAACTCCTTATTTTATTGAAAAACAATTACCAAAAACTTAATGGGACTTAAGAAAGGAAGACACTCGGGCAGATGAAGTCGGGTTACTTCTTCCTCAGATATGTTTATCCTGGGACAGACAACTGCAGCTGGAGGCGAGGGAAAGGAACAAATGCCTTGGAGTGGATGATAGAAGTTGCAAAGAGAGGCTGGCATACACTCATGTTTCACAGGGCTGTCTTAGAAGCAATGTATCCTGAGTAATTGGCAGTGTTTTTCTTTCTTCACATAAAGAAAATAAAGTCTAGCATAAGACCAAAGGCATTTGAGTCAAAAACCTCTTGGTTCATGTCAAGTTTAACATCTCAGTAATTTTCTCATGGAGTCCCTGGGCAAAAACCAAAACAAAACAAAAAACTCACACACAAACCCCCCTCTAAAAACAACACCCTGATAGTCCCATTTAGTAAGTTGTTCAATCCAAACTACTTAATCAGTATTAAAAGAAACCTGTGACCTCCAGGGTCATGGGACTGGGAGAATCTTGACTGCTGACAAAGTATAATTTAGTAGCCATTTGAAAGAACACACAAAAATTGAAAGAAAAATATTTGCATTTCATTCTTAAAACCCTCCAAGGTGGACACACAACCCTTCTTTAGAGATGTGGAAGTTGAACCTCAGAAAGTTCAATGACTCTCCCAAGGTGTCAGAGCTAAAAAATGGTTCTGCCTTGGAAGATAGTGATTTATGTATTTTTTCTTTTTATATTTCCTGTAGAATGTAAACCCCTTACAGGCAAGAACTATGTCTTAGTCCTGTGTGTATTCAGCAGATCCTAACATAGCATCTTTCCACAAAATAAACAGCAATTAACTTGTTCTTGATTGAAATAATTTCTACCCAAGAACCCCTCTCACTGCAGCAGCATTGGCATTTCTGTGGCCTGCCATATTGAAGGGAATGGTAACACAAAGGTACCAAAGGAAATGAAGAACAGATGATAAATTATATAGCCTGGACAGAAGTGGTACCCTCCTAGTCATCAGGACACCTGAGGACATCTCACACTCACACTCCTGAATAGTTCAGCCTCTGCAAAGTCTGATGTGAGTGCCCAGCTCGGCTCTGGAGTGCCTGCCTGAACTCTTCTGAAAGGACACGTGTCCTCCACCACCTAAGCACAACCACCTTCATTGCAGACTGAGGCAGTACGAGCAACATGGGGTTAATCACACATGTGGAAACCAACTACACCAATAGGCAAAGGTGGGTGCAAGGCTCTGAGACAACCAGCAACTCACTGTCACTGCTTCAGAGCCAATATCTGATGCCTGGTTGTCCCAGTGGTCATACAGGGCCTTTGTGCAGGTGACTGATGAATTCACTTCAGTCTGTGGAAACCCAGCTTCCATCACAGCCAGCACCACGTAGGTGCCTTTACATAGGAGCTCTGACAGAGCAATGCACTCAATGGCTCCAGCTGTATTTCAGGGTACACAGTGTGACTTGTGCTACAACACAAAGCACAGTGAAATCCCAATCTTATACACTTAGGTATGGCCCAGGTGTGAGCCACATTTCCCAGTTATCTGTCCTAAAAAGGGTTTTACTTCTTCTCTGGAGAAAGATCACCTCTAAAGAAAGCACAGAGTATGTTGGAGGGAAATGTTTCTCCACAGGAATTCATTTAATTCATTTCGCCGTATGTACCCCCCTAAATCCTGAACCTGAGGTATGCGTGTATGTTTAACATGGAATGGCTGACAGAAAATGTGTCCCCAGGGAAACAGCGCAGGAGAAACTCCATGAGGATTAAATGGATCTGCCGTGCTGAATGCTGACAAGCCTCTGCAGTTCTGAAATGACAGCCAGTTAAGAACACAGGATTCATAGATCTCCAAAGACCACAGAAGTCATCGGGTGGAAGTTACATGTGGGAAGAAAGCTTAGTAAACAGGGCTGTACAGAGGCAGTCTGGGGGCCACACAGCCCCCCAGTTTGGAGACCTTGCACAAGCCCCAAAGGTGAAGTTCCCACAGTTCTCATCCCAGTCCTGGTTCTCACCACGCTCTGATGCAAGCAATCAGCTTACAAGCTGGCATGACGCCACCCTAATAGCGCCTCCCAGGATCCTTCGAATTTGTGCAAACAAGTGCAATTTCATGGACTCTCACATCTGTTACTTCATTTGGTCCTTACAACCTCACTGAAATGGCAGGGCCCATACTGGCTCCCAAAGAAACTTAGGAAGTTTAAGAACAAGCCCAAAACCAGACAGCAGTTCTCAAGTCCAGATCTTTCCAAGTCAGGATTTGCCTGTCTCATCTTTAATCCAACACCTCAAAGGCTTCTTAACACCACACCAATGGCCAAATGGCAGAATAAAGTGATTTGCCTGAGGTCACACACACATGCAAAGCATTATCGTATTATCACCTACTCTTGTAAAATGATTCCCTACACTACAAGGTTGTCAATCGACGGAAAGAACAGCCTGGTGAGGAGACTTGACCACCAACGCTGGACATGCCATTGAAATATGACTCCTAGAAATACTTTTCAGAATACTTAACAAGATAATATTCAGTTACAATTTTGTGTCATCTCTAATTAGCTCCAATTATCTTAAGCAGTATCATTAAACACAAAACTAAATGCATTGCAATTCACATTTATTTAAAAGACATACACCATGTAATACCTTGGGATAAGGGAGAGAAGAGCTGTCACAACATGTTCAAGTTTCCATTCCAGAAAAGTTTACTTTTATTTTCAGAGGGCTTCCATTCACCCCTGAACTTCTAAAATTGTGCAAAGACACTGAGGACATAAAGCTCAAGTTACTGTGGCATTTGAACATCTCTAAGATCCCTCACCTCTAACCACTAAGGTGCCTTGCTAAGCCAGTGCTCCCCTGTAACAAGCCCCTGTCAGATGGGGCCTTAACACATAATCATCAGCCCCAAAGAAAAGTCCCAAGACTTCTGAGCTCCTGGAACCCAACAAATTAGTGACAGTTACAGGGTTTCCTACTTATTATACAAGAAAATAACATTAAATACTCCAAATATACAAAGATTTACAGTTTGTCAATTTATCATGGTTTGACTGGACTTTCTAAAGATGCTCAGGTCACTTCCTCTATTGATAACTAACCAGGAAGCCTCAGAGACCTGTATTAGCTACTTAACATGTTTCAAACTTTCATCTTTAGTGGCAAAAAACCCCACAAAATTTCATCCTCAAGTAAGTAACCCACAAATCAGGAGAAAGTATTGCAAGTTTTATATGCATACATGTGTGTGTGTGTGTGTGTGTGTGTGTGTGTGTGTGTGTATGGTACAATATAATCACAATTCTTAGAACTCAAAAGATAGACAATCCAACTTTTAATTTTTATTCATTTTTTTCTGTATTGTTATTTATTTTTAAATTTCACTAAATTTATTGGGATGAAATTGGTTCACAGGGTCATGCAGGTTTCAAGTGTACCTTTCTATGACATGTGACCTGTACATTGCATTGTGTGCCCACCACCCAAAGTCAAGTCATCTTCTGTCACCATATAATTGGCCCCCTTTACCTTTTACTGCACACCATCCCCATTTTTTAAGTGGGCAAACAATTTGAACAGAAGATATACAAATGGCCAAATGGCCAATAAGCATGTGAAAAGATACTTAATATCATTACACATTAGGAAAATGCAAGTCAAAACCACAATGAAATACCACTTCTCATACCTGTTTTAGCCTGCTCAGGCTGTCATAACAAAATACCATAAATGGGGTAGCTTAAACAACAGAAAATTATTTTCTCACAGTTCTAGAGGTTGGAAGTCCAAGACCAATGTGCAATCATGGCTGAGTTTCAGTGAAGGCTCTATACCTAGTTTGTACTCAGATAACTTCTCACTGTGTCCTCACATGGCAGAGAGGGAGTGAACAGTCGCTCTGGCATCTTGTCTAATAACAGCACTAATCCCATAATGAGGGCTCATGACCTCATCTAGCCCTAATTAGCTCCAAAAGTCCCCACCTCCAAATACCACTACATTGGAATTCAGGCTTCAACATGTGAACGTGGAGGGAGACGTACTGTAATCCATAGCAACATCCATTAGGATCCGGCTATAACTTAAAAAGACAGAAAACAACAAGTTGACAAAGACGTGGAGACACTGGAACCCTCACACACTGCTGGTGGGAATATAAAATGATATGGCCACTTTGAAAACCAATTTTCCAGTTCCTCAAAAGGTTAATTAAACACAGAGTTCCCAAAGGACCCAGCAATTCTACTCCTTAGTATCTGCCTGAGAAAAATGAAAACATTTCTATAGAAAAACCTGGACACAAATGTTGATAGCAACATTATTCATAATTGGCCAAAAAGTAGAAACAACCCTAGTGTCCATCAACTGAGGAAGGAATAAATAAAAGGTGGTATATTATTCAGCCGTAAAAAGAAATGACGTACTGACACATACTTCCACATGGATTAACCTTGAAAACACTGTGCCAGATGAAAGACACCAATAAAAAACACCACAGATTGTATGACTCCATTTGTATGGAATGTCAGAATAGGCAACTGTACAGACAGAAAGCAGATTAGTGGCTGCCTAGAACTTGTAGGGGTGCTGGGGGGAAATGGAATGACTGCTAATGAATATGGGTTTTCTTACTGAGGAGATTAAAATGTTCTAAAATTGCCTGTGGTGATGGTTGTACAGCTCTGTGAACATGCTAAGAACTACTGAATTATACACTTTAAATGGGTAAATTGTATGGTATGTGAATTAAATCTCAATAAACTTTCACACATATAAAAATTAAGCAGTAGTTAACATGCCTGGAATCCAGTGGAGACAGGCCTTAGGAGAAAAGACCATGCTCTGAGTAAAACCTCTTCTATACCTAATCTAATAAAATATGAAACTGAGCCCTAATAAATTCTGCAGGAGAGATGGCGCTAATGTTTGAGGCCAGCCAAATTAAAGTTTGTGCTTTCTAAGAGTGTCAAACTAAGCCAACACAAAGTGACGAGCCGGTCATTTAGCTGTCTGCCAAAACAAGAACTAACTTCAGAGAACCATAAAATCCAGAATCTTTGAAATGTATTACCACAATGCCCAATATTCAACCAAAAATCACTAGACAAAAGAATAAACATGGAAAACTTGAGTAAAAAAAGTCAAAATAAACTAAATTTGACATATCCTGGATGTTGAAGTTAGCTGATAAAGACTCTGAGGCAGCTATTATAAGTATATTTAAGTCATAAAAGGAAAATATGTTGAAATAACTTAAAAATGTGGTCTTGCTCTGCCTAAGTAGTTCAGTTGGTTAGAGTGTCATCTTGATACACCAAGGTTGCAGGTTTGATCCCTGGTCAGGCCACATATGAGAAGCAACCAATGACTGCATGGATGAGTGGAATGACAGAATTGATGTCTCTGTGTCTTGTGCCTGTTTCTCTGTCTCTCTCTAAAAAAAAAAAATCAATAAAAGATATGGTCTTAATGTGAAAATAAAGGATCTCAGGGGATAAATAGAAACTATATAAAGAACCAAATGAAAATTTAAGACCCAAAGAGTACAATAAGAAAAATAAAAAATTCTCTGGATAATCTTAAAAACAAACCAGAGATCATAAAAAAGAATTGGTGAACATTAATACACATCAATAAAAACTATCAAATCTGAAGAACAGAGAGAAAAAAGAATTAAAGAAAAATGAACTAAATTTTAGAAACCTGAATGATAATATCAGTCTAATATAAGTGTAATAAAAACATAAGAATATTTCACTTACATGTGAAATGTAAAATAAAAAGTAACAAACTAACAAACCAACTCATAGATTCAGACTACAAAATGGTGGTTTCCCTAGTGGAAGTCAAGTTGGGGATGGATGGAGTGGGCAAAGGGGGTCAACTATGTGGTAACAGAAGGAGACTAGACTTTGGGCAGGGAAAACACAACCTAGTACACAGACGTCAAATTGTAATCTTGTACACCAAAAAATTAAATAACTAAATAATGTTATTAACCAGTGTTATCCAGTGCATTAAAAAAAATCAGGATAAGAGGGTGAGAATGGGTCAGAAAAAATATTTCAAGAAATTATGACCAAAACTTCACAAATTTGATGAAAACCACTAACTTACAGATCTAAGAAGCTCACAAGATCCAAGAAGGACAAACATAAAAAGAACCATAATTCAGCACATCATAGTCAAACTTCTGAAAGACAAAAATAAAATCTTGAAAGCAGTGAAGATTTTGGAGGTGGGGGAGACAATATGTACAGAAACAAAGGTTTGTTTAAAAAGACAGCTAGCCCTGGCCAAGTAGCACAGTTGGTTACAGCATCATTTCAATACACCAATGTTGTAGGTTCTCTCCCTGGTCAGGACACATACAAGAAACAGCCAATGAAGACATAAATAAATACAACAACAATCAATGTTTCTCTCTCTCTTTTCCCTCGCTCTCTCTCCCCCTTGTCCTTTGTTTATAAAAACCAAAAAAAAATATTAAAGACAGCTGACTTCTCATCAAAAACTACAAAGGCCATAACAAAATGAACAATACCTTTAAGTGTTAAAAGAAAAAAAAATGAACTTCTGGGCAAGATGGAGGCACTATGCCTCCTCGCACAACCGAAAGGACAACAACAAATTTAAAAACAAAAAATAACTAGAACTTCCGGAAAACCAAACTGTATGGAAGTCTGACAAACAAGGAATTAAAGAAGAAACATTCATCCAGACTGGTAGGATGAGTGGAGAGGGGCAGCAGAATTGAAGAAGATATGTGGCAAGGTGGCGGCTGGGAGACTGGGTGATCCGACATTTGTGTGCAGATAAACAAGGAGGAACAACTGGGGAAAGAGACAGAACTTGTAACCCAGGATTCCAGCCCAGAGAAACAAAGCTTCAATACCTTTATTTTTTTTTAATATAATTTTTATTTAATTCTTGTTCAAGTACAGGTTTCTGTCTTATAATCCCAACCCTGCCCGCCCCCCACCCCATGCTCCCCGCCTCCCTCCCCTTTCCACCCCCCACCCTTAGTTATTGTCCATGTGTCTTTTATACTTGTTCATGTGAGTCCATTCCCTTTTCCCCTATGATTCTCTCCCCTCTCCCCTCTGGGCCCTGACAGCCTGTTCCATATTTGAGTGTCATTGGTTGTATTTTGCTTGCTTGTTTGGTTTGTTTAGATTCCTGTTAATGGTGAGATCATATGATATTTGTCTTTCACCGCCTGGCTTATTTCGCTCAGCATAATGCTTTCCAGTTCCATCCATGATGTTGCAAAGGGTAGTAGTTCCTTCTTCCTTTCTGCAGCATAGAATTCCATTGTGTAAATGTACCATAGTTTTTTGATCCAGTCATTTACCGATGGGCATCTAGGCTGCTTCCAACTCTTGGCTATCGTAAATTGTGCTGCTATGAACATCGGGGTGCATAGGTTCTTTTGGATTGGTGTTTCAGGGTTCTTAGGATATACTCCCAAGAGTGGAATTGCTGGGTCAAAAGGTACGTTCATTTTTAGTTTTCTTAGAAAATTCCATACTGTTTTCCATAGTGGTTGTACCAGTCTGCAATCCCACCAACAGTGAACTAGAGTCCCCTTTTCCCCACAACCTCTCCAGCACTTGTTGTTTGTTTCTTTGTTTATGATAGCCAATCTGACTGGTGTTAAGTGGTATCTCATTGCGGTTTTAATTTGCATCTCTCTGATAGCTAGTGATATCGAGCATCTTTTCATGTGTCTCTGGATTCTCTGTATGTCCTCCTTGGAGAAATGTCTGTTCAAGTCCTCTGCCCATTTTTTAATCGGGTTGCTTGTCTTCTTTGAGTGGAGCCGAATGAGTTCTTTGTATATTTTGGAGATTAAACCCTTATCTGAGGTATCATTGGCAAATATGTTTTCCCAAGCTGTTGCTTCTCTTTGTATCTTGATACTGTTTTCCTTAGCCATGCAGAAGCTTTTAATTTTGATGAGATCCCATTTGTTTATTCTTTCCTTTATGTTCCTTGCTCTAGGGGACGTATCAGTAAAAATATTGCTGCGTAGAATATCTGAGATTTTCTTGCCAAGGCTCTCCTCTAGGGTTTTAATGGTTTCACGGCTTATATTTAAGTCTTTTATCCACCTTGAATTTATTTTGGTGTATGGTGTAAGTTGGTGCTCAAGTTTCATTTTTTTGCATGTAGCCGTCCAGTTCTCCCAACACCATTTGTTGAAAAGGCTGTCTTTACTCCATTTTATGTTATTGCCCCCTTTGTCGAATATTAATTGACTGTAGAGAGTTGGGTTTATTTCTGGGCTCTCTGTTCTATTCCATTGGTCTATGTGCCTGTTTTTGTGCCAGTACCAGGCTGTTTTGATTACAGTGGCCTTGTAATACAGTTTGATATCAGGAGCTTCAATACCTTTAACTGGAAAAACCTGTGGGGGTTGAAGTGGCAGGAGAAACTTCTAGCCTTACAGGAGAGTTTGTTGAAGAGACCCACGGGGCCCTAGAATGTACACAAACCCACCCACCTGAGAATCAGCACCAGAAGGGCCCAATTTGCTTGTGGGTAGTAGAGAAAGTGACTAAAAGCTGGCAGATAGTCAAACAAGCAGCATTGTTCCTGCTCAGACCCCTGCCTCACATTCAGGGTCACAGTGCAAGGTTGCCTCACCCTGGCAAACACCTAAGGCTTCACTCACCTCTTACGACATAATAGGTAAGCGGGGACAAAAAAATATTAAAGAACAAATTAAAGCTCCAAAAACAGACCTTAGCAATGAAGAGATAACCAACCTAACAGATGCACAGTTCAAAACACTGCTAATCAAGATGCTCACAGAAATGGTTAAGTATGGTCACAAAATAGAGGAAGAAGTGAAGGCTATGCAAAGTGAAATAAAGAGAAATATATGGAGAACCAACAATGAAGGCAAGAAAACCAAGACTCAAATCAACAATACGAATCAAAAGGAAGAAACTACATTCAACCAGAACAGAATGAAGAAACAAGAATTTAAAAACATGACGAGGGGCTTAGGAACCTCCAGGACAACTTTAAATGTTCCAACATCTGAATCAGAGGTGCTGAAGGAGAAGAGGAAGAGGAAATATTGAAAACTTATTGGAAAAAATGAAGAACTAATCTGGTAAAGGAATTAGACGTCCAGGAAGTTCAGAGAGTCCCAAAGAAGTTGGACCCAAAGAGGAGCACACCAAGCACATCATTATTACATTACCCAAGATTAAAATGAAGGAAAGAATCTTAAAAGCAACAAGAGAAGAAGACAGTTACCTACAAAGGAGTTTCCATAAGACTACCAGCCAATTTCTGAAAAGAAACCTTATGGGCAAGAAGGAGATGGAAAGAAGTATTCAAAGTCATGAAAGGCAAGGACTTACACCCAACATGACTATCCAGCAAAGCTTTCATTTAGAATGGAAGGGCAGATCAAGTGCTTCCCAGATAAGGTCCAGTTATAGGAGTTCATTATTACTAAGCCCTTATATGAAATGTTAAAGGGGCTTATCTAAAAAAATGAAGATAAAAAATATGAACAGTAAAATGATAACTCACAACTATCAACAACTTGAGCAAAAAAAAAAAGCAAACAACTAGAAGAGGAACAGAATCACAGAAACAGAGATCACATGGAGGGTTATCAGTGGGGAGGGGGAGGAGGGAGAGTAGAGGAAAAGGTACAGGGAATAAGAAGCATAAATAACAGGTACAAAATAGACAGGGGGAGGTTAAGAATAGTTTAGAAAATGGAAAAGTCAAAGAACTTATATGTACGACAGCCCAAGGACATGAATTAAGTTGGGGAATGCTGGTGGGAGGGGTGTTGCAGGGTGGAGGGGAATAAAGGGGAGAAAATAAATGAGACAACTATAATAGCATAATCAATAAAATATATTAAAATGAATTTTTAAATGACTTTATTTATTTATTTTTTAGAGAGTGGGGAAGGGAAGGAGAAAGAGAAGGAGAGAAACTTCAATGTATGGTTGCCTTTTATCTGCCCCCCACTGGAGACCTGGCCCACAATCCAAGCATGTGCCCTGACTGGGAATTGAACCAGCAACATTTTGGTTCACAGGCCCACACTCATAAAAATGAATTTTATAGTCAGCAAAATATCTTTCAAAAATAAGGATGAAGTAGAGACATTTTCAGGTGAGCAAAAGCTGAGAGAAACAGACCTGCACTACCAGGAACACTAAAGAGACATCCATCAGGCTGGAAACCTGGGTCTGTAAGAAAGAATGAATACCTGAAATGGTAAATAAGAGTGTGAGTACTGGTTGGACAAAAACTTCATTTATTGTCTTCCATATGATGGCTCTAGTAGTGCTTAGCTATCTTTAACTTCAATCAAAACAATATTGTTAGATTTTATTGTGACAGCTGTCATTTCAGCATGCATTTTTTAATTTTAATTGTTGTTCAAGTACAGTTTTCTGCCGTTTTCTCCCATCCCAGCCTACTCCCCCAGCTCTCCCTAACTCCCTCCCGTTTCCACTGCCCGCTCCCCCTGTTTTTGTCCATGTGTCCTTTATACTTGTTCCTGTAAACCCTTCTTCCCCTTTTCCCCTGAAATTGCCTCCCCTCTCCCCTCTGGTCACTGTCAGCCTGTTTTGCTTGTTTGTTTGTTTTGTTGTTTAGGTTCCTGTTAAAGGTGAGATCATATGGTATTTGTCTTTCACTGCCTAGCTTATTTCACTCAGCATAATGCTTTCCAGTTCCATCCACAGCATGCATTTTTTTAAAAACTTATCAAAATTGGTGAATTTTTGTGCAGCCATTTTAATACTGAAGATGGAAGAAGATACACAACATTTTCAGCATATTATGCTTTATTATTTCAAGAAAGGTGAAAACACATCTGGAAAGCAAAACAACAAAAAAAAGAGGAATTGTACAGTGTATGGAGAAGGTGCCATGACTGATCAAATGTGTCTAAAGTGTTTTGTGCGGGACTTCCGCCAAGATGGTACCCTGGCTGGTGTAACTCAGTAGATTGAGCACGGGCCTGTGAAGCAAAGGGTTGCTGGTTCGATTCCCAGTCAGGGCACATGCCTGGGTTGCAGGCCAGGTCCCCAGTAGGGGACACATGGGAGGCAACCGCACATTGATGTTTCTCTCCCACTCTTTCTCCTTCCCGTCCCCTCTCTCTACAAATAAATAAATAAAATATTTTTTAAAAAAAGATGGAGGCGTAGGTGGAAACACTGTGCCACCTCTCACAACCAAGTTTAAAGTCAACAAAGATTCAGTAACAAAAACGCAGCCAAAACACAGAAAACTGAACTATACGGAAGTCTGACAACAACGAACCATTCACCCAGACCGGTAAGACAGACCGAGCCAGCCCTGGCTGGTGTAGCTCAGTGGATTGAGTGCGGACCTGCGAACCACATGATCGCGGTTCGATTCCCAGTCAGGGCACATGCCTGGGTTGCAGGCCAGTTCCCAGTTCCCGGCAGGGGACGCATGAGAGGCAACTATACATCTCTCTCTCTCTCTCTCTCTCTCTCTCCTTCCCTTCACCTCTAAGATAAATAAAATCTTAAAAAAAAACACTTTTAAAAATAAAAAAAAGAGGGGCGGAGCCAGCAGCGGAAGCGGGGGTCAGGCAGGAAAAATCTCCCAACTCGGGCACACTGGCAGCTGTTGGTAGATCCCAGGTGTGGGGTAGCAACGGGCAGACCCAGTGAGAGCTTAAGGCGGCAGGCTGACAACAGTCACACATTCAGGCACAGATAAACCAGCGATGGAGAGAGCAGTGAGACAAACCATGAAGGCCCCAGCGGTGAGAAGCAGCAGAGGAAACCGCCATTGCCCCTCTCTGACCCCGCCCCCACATACAGCATCACAACCCAGAGACTGGGTTGCCCAGCCCTGGTGAACACCTAGGGCTCAGCTCATCATACATAACAGGTGCAAACAGACTAAAACATTATGGCTCAAGAAGAACTCAGAGCCCCGGAGCCGATAATTCTAAGCGACCAGGAAATAGCCAGCCTCTCAGATGCACAGTTCAAAACACTGGTCATCAGGATGCTCACAGAACTGGTTGATTTTAGTCACAAATTAGAGGAACAAATGAAGTCTGAACTAATTGAAATGAAAGGAAATGCACAGGAAACCAAGAGTGATAGAAAGGAAACCGGGACTCAAATTAAGGGAGTGGACCAGGAGGAAGAAAAAAATGACCAAACAGAAAAGAATGAAGAAACAAGAATTCAAAAAACTGAGGAGAGGCTTAGGAACCTCCAGGACAACTTTAAACGTTCCAACATCTGAATTATAGGGGTACCGAAGGGAAGAGGAACAGCAACAAGTGGACAACTTATTTGAACAAATAATAAAGGAGAACTTTCCCAATCTGACAAAGGAAATAGACTTCCTTTGGCACATCATAATTACATTAGCCAAGATGAAAATGAAGGAGAGAATCCTAGAAGCAGCAAGAGATAAGGGGACAGTCACCTACAAAGGAGTACCCATCAAACTGTCAGCTGATTTCTCAAAAGAGACCTTACAGGCAAGAAGTGGCTGGAAGGAAGTATTCCAAGTCATGAAAGGCAAGGACCTACAGCCAAGATTGCCTTATCCATCAAAGCTTTCATTTAAGATGGAAGGGCAGATAAAATGCTTCTCAGATAAGATCAAGTTCAAGGAGTTCATCATCACCAAGCCCTTATTATATGAAATGTTAAAGGGACTTATCTAAGAAAAAGAAGATAAAAATATGAACAGTGAAAGGACAGGAAACTCACAGTTATTAACAACCACACCTAAAACAAAAGCAAACTAAGAGGACAGCTAGATCAGGAGCAGAACCATAGAAATGAAGATCACATGGAGGGTTAGAATAAGTAGCATAGACGGTAGGTAGAAAATAGATAGGGGGGAGGGCAAGAATAGTAGGAGAAATATAGAATCTAAAGAACTTGAGACACGTGGTCATAAACTAAAGGGGGGGAATGGTGGGGGAGGGGGTGTGCGGGGTGGAGGGGAATGAAGGAGGGAATAAGAACAACTATAAGGCATAATCAATAATATATATATATTTTAAAAGTGTTTTGTGAAGTTCCTTGATAGTATTGACATTTTGGCAAAATAATTCTTTGCTGTGGCGCTGTCTTATACATTGGGAGATGTTTAGCAGCATTCCTGGCTTCTTCCCACTAGAAGCCAATAGCAGTCAATAGCTGACATACTTAAACTATACAAATAAACAAAGTTATTGGTAAAAATGAAAAATGTGTCTTTTATTTTATGGAAAAATTTAATGGGCCTTTTGGCCAACTCAATATAAAAGACTATTTTCTTCTCATAATTTACTGCAAAGACAATGACTGTTTAAAGCAAAAGTACTAACTCCATAAGAAGAGTTTATGGCAGATGCAGAAGTAAAAGATATGACAACGTACTTAGACATGGCAGCAGGTAAATGGAACTATCCTGTTTTAAGTTCATCACACCTGTGAACTCTAAAGTACACTGTGACTCTAAAGATATATTTTAGCCCTGGCTGGTGTAGCTCAGTGGATGAGAGAGGGCCTGCGAATCAGACTATCGAGGTTCGATTCCCAGTCAGGGCACATGCCTGGGTTGCAGGCCAGTTTCCAGCAGGGGATGCAGGAGAGGCAACCATACACTGATATTTCTCTCCCTCTCTCCTTCCCTTCCTCTCTAAAAATAAATAAATAAAAAATCTTTAAAAAAAAAGATATATTTTAATATTCTGGTTAGTTAGGATGCAGACAGCCCTAGAGCAATTACAATAAAAATCAGAGGAGGGTGGACTTCCGCCAAGATGGAGGTATAGGTGGAAACACTGTGCCTTCTCCCACAACCAACTTTGAATACAACAAAGGTTTGGAGAACAAAGACACAGCCAAAGAACAGAAAACTGAATTATACGAAAGTCCGAAAACAACGAACCATTCAACCTGGACGGTAAGAGGGGCAGAGCCAGCAGCGGAGCAGGGTCAGGCAGGAAAGATCCCCCGACCTAGGCACGTACGTAGCCCAGACCCAGTCAGGGTATGGGGCAGACTGACCTTGGTCGCACATTCGCGCACAGTGAGACGGACCATGCAGGCCCCAGAGGGCGAACCGAGTGGTGGAGGGCTGACGGCGGTGGCACACTCCAGTGCAGTGGGACGAAACGCGCAGGCCCCGGTAACGGTGGCAGCTGCCGCACCTGTGGTGCCTGCGGCAGGAGGCGGCAGACGGGACACCATTGCTCCTCTTTGACCCTGCCCCCACATACAGCGTCACAACCCAGCGACTGAGTTGCCCTGCCCTGGTGAACACCTAGGGCTCAGCTCATCATACATAACAGGTGCAAAGAGACCAAAACATGGCGCAAGAAGAACTCAAAGTCCCAGAGCCCATAACTCTAAGCGACCAAGAGATTGCCAGCCTCTCAGAAGCACAATTCAAGACACTGTTTATCAGGATGTTCACAGAACTGGTGGATTATAGTCACAAATTAGAGGAACATATGAACGCTAAATTAATTGAAATGAAGGGAGATGTCCAGGAAACCAATAGTGATGGAAAGGAAACTGGGACTCAAATCAATGGAATGGACCAGAAGGAAGAACAAAACATCCAACCACAAAGGAATGAAAAGATGAGAATTCAAAACAATGAGGAGAGGCTCAGGAACCTCCAGGACATCTTTAAACATTCCAACATCCGGATTATAGGGGTACCAGAAGGGGGAAAGAAACAGCCACAAGTGGAACACTTCTTTGAACAAATACTAAAGGAGAACTTCCCCACTCTGGCAAAGGAAATAGACTTCCAGGAAATCCAGGAAGTTCGGGGAGTCCCAAAGAAGTTGGACCCAAGAAGGAACACACCAAGGCACATCATAATTACATTAGCCAAGATGAAAATGAAGGAGAGAATCCTAGAAGCAGCAAGAGATAAGGGGACAGTCACCTACAAAGAAATCCAAAGACCTACATCCAAGATTGCTCTATCCAGCAAAGCTTTCCTTTAGAATGGAAGGACAGATAAAGAGCTTCTCAGATAAGGTCAAGTTCAAGGAGTTCATCATCACCAAGCCCTTATTATATGAAATGCTAAAGGGACTTGTCTAAGAAAAAGAAGATGAAAAATATGAACAGTGAAAGGACAGCAAACTCACAGTTATTAACAACCACACCTAAAATAAAAGCAAACCAAAAGGACAGCTAGATCAGGAGTGGAACCATAGAAATGAAGAACGCATGGAGGGTTAGCCACAGGGGAGTGGGAGGAGGAGAAGGGGGGAGAAGGTACAGAAAATGGCATAGATAGTAGGTAGAAAATAGATAGGGGGAGGGCAAGAATAGTGGGGGAAATATAGAATCTAAGGAACTTGATACACGTGGTTATAAACTAAAGGGGGAGAATGGTGGGGGAGGGAGTGTGCGGGTGGAGGGGAATGAAGGAGGGGAATAGAACAACTATAATGGTATAATCAATAAAATATATTTAAAAAATCAGAGGAGGGAATGAATGGAAAACAAATAGCAACATGATAGACTTAAATCAAACTATATAAAAAGTACAGTAACTGATCAAAACTTAACATCACCAACAGTAAGAAACACTGCCATCAGGTACCCCCTGTCATGATGCACAAAGAAAGACATAACATCTCTTCTGTGGCATTCCTGCCCCAAATACACAGCTGCAGGCTTCTCATGAGAAAACACCAGACAGCTGGAGCTGAGGGGGGGGCCCTTCACAAATGCACACCTCCACGCATCAACATGATGAAAAACAAGAGACACTGAGGAAGTGTCGCTGACTGGAGAAGACTAAGGACATGTGACAACCAAATTTAATGTGTAATACTGAACTGGATTTGGGGCCAGAAAAAAACATTAAGTGAAACCTGGTGAACCTGGAATAAAATCTGTAAATTACTTAATACTGTTAACAGTGTTAACTTTCTGTCGTACAATGTTAACATTAGGGGAAACTAAGCAAAGAGTATACATACAGGAATTCTCCGCACCATTTCTGCAACATTTCTGTAAGTCTAAAGTGGTTTTAAAATAAAAAGTTAAAAGATGGTATTAAATGTAAATAGACTAAACATCCTAATTAACTAACAGAGATTGTCATATTAACGAAAATGTGGAATACTCAAATGTCCATCAAAAGTGCATAAGCAAATTATAGCATATTCACTCAATACAACTCTCTCCAGCAATGAAAAGAAATGAACTACTAATACCTCAACACCATGGAAAAATCTCACAGATACTATGCTGAGCCAAAGAAGCTGGACAACAAAGAGCTAAGGAAAAGAAACTAAGAGTTCAGGTATAATTCTATTATGTGAAATTCTAGAACAGATAAAACTAATCTAGACTGACGTAAATCTGATGAGTAGTTGCCTGAGTTGGGGGCGGGAGAGTGGACTATGGAGACTGTTGGGGGGCCAGGGAAGTAGACATATCTTGACTGGGGCTGTGGTTGCATGAGTGTGAAAATGTGTCCAAGTTTATTGTACTATATACTTACAGTGTTATTATATGCAAGTTATACTTCAATAAAGTTGATTAGAAAGAAAAAGCACCTGGCTGGTGTAGCTCAGTGGATTGAGCACAGGCCTGCAAACCACACGATCAAGGTTCGATTCCCAGTCAGGGCACATGCCTGGGTTGCAGACCAGTTCCCAGCAGGGGACTCACAAGAGGCAACCATACATTGATATTTCTCTCCTTCTCTCCTTCCCTTCCCCTCTAAAGATAAATAAGTTTTAAAAAATCTTTAAAAAGAAAAAGCAAGTAAATCACCATCTTAGGTGAGTCCTTCGGCCATGTGAAGAATACATGAAGTTCATGAGCTGTGACACTGCCGAGACTCCCCCTAACTCTCAAATACAGACAAACTGTGGAAGCAAGTTCATGATATTTTTTAGAAGCAGGCCTCCCAGGCTTTGAAGCATAAAAGTGAGATGCCACTCAGGACCCTTCCTCGGTCCATGGGATGGCTGACAGTGCATTGCAACAATCTGACTTGAAAGAAAATATTTAAAAGCTGTCTGGTAAGGTTTTGACCAGGATCCTCCAGATTTAGTTACAGTAAAACAAACTATGTATTTGAAAATACAATATTATGGAGATCAGATTACTGTAGAACTGACATATTTGTGTAGTTTATTAATACCATGTTTGAGTATGAAAATAACACCAACACTATCACTTCTTTTCAGACATAACCAAGTTTTTGATGAAGTCAGCAGAACTAGTCCCTAGAGATTGCACAATAGCATTTTTGTTTGTTTGTTTTTGGTGTGGTCATTTAGAAGCATAATTAAAGCAAATACTTACTGGGTGCTTTCTGTATGCAAGGCCCTGCTAAGTGCTTTCCATGTGTTCCATTTAATCTTCACAATGGCCCCTAGAAGATTTTAACAGATGAGGAAACTGAGGTCAAGAGAGTTTGGGTAACTTGCCCAAGGTCACTTCTGGGTGGTGGTCACACTGCTGGTGAGTTTGGGGGCCAGGACTGAGCCAGCACCAGCTGGGCTGCAGACCTTGATTTCTTAAGCTCTATGCATAAGAGATTTAGCTTACTCTTTCATGATAAAGGTATCTGTGCTAATGTTACCGATATTTTATCTGTTCTAATGCCAAGGCAGTAAACCGGAAAGTATACAATGAGCGAGTGGGAAGCTCACACTCTAGTTACAGGATGTTTCTTCTTGATACTTCTAGATACTATTTCACTTTGCCAGATAAGCTTCTATAAACTTTTCAAAAACTCTAGTAGAAAGAGAGAAATAAAAAGACAAGTGCCAGGCATGAATCAACACTGAGTCACTTGGGGCTGTGGTTTATTGGAGGGTCTAATAATTCTCTGGTCACATATCTGTCTGCTCTTCACATCCTGTGAACACAGAGGGTGCCTTACCCTGATATAACCCACTTTCATGCACACTGTATCTCTTAACCCTACAACAGCTCTGTGATGCAGGCCAGGCAGGGTGGTACCTTGTGAATGCATTTACAAATGAGGACAGGGAGTCTTGTCCAAGGTATATTTTGTCCAAGATCTCTGGTTACAGGGACAGTAACCATAGACTTGTGTTTCACAGGAGACCACGAGGGCAGGGGCAGGCAGGAGCATCTGTCCTCTCACACTGGGGTGCGAGAGTCCATGGGACATCTGGTCTTTGCCTAGAATTTCCTTTTTCAGTTTTAACTCAGACACCAGATGTTCAAATGACGATGTCACTCTAAATACTCTATTTTGCAAGACAACAGAAGTACCTATCCAAGGGAGCACTAAGGCGGGCTTTAGGAAAAGACAACAGGTCATCTCAGTAAATAGCAATCAATAACATTACCTCATTTCACCAAACTTCATATGCTATCAATTCTAAAATGCACTATTACTTTGTACCTAAGAAAGAAAAGTACCCCTAATTAGACAACACACTGATTTTAAGATGAATATGTTAAAATGTGTCTTAGTGTTGATGAAATATGGTGATTTAGATCCATGGGGATTGTGACTGTGGAAGTCACTACTGCATCAGTTTATCAGCATTACTGAATGGTAACAACCCCAGCTGCTGGGACTGTGGGGGGCGGGAATGAAGGTGAGTGAACATCACTGCTACCTTCCAGGAACCCCCCTCTCATACTGGGCCCTGCCTGGGAAATCCCAAGGGCCAGAAGCTGCTGAGCTTTTCACAGTGCTTTGGTAAAAATAGCCATCACTTAAGTGAATTTCTGGGTCTCCTTTGTCTCCTCAATGTCAAAGAAACCAAATTGTAAGACACTCAGTTCTTTAGGACCACACCCTGAGCAGCGTGGTATTTGGAGCATCAATGTGACAATTTCCTGACACACTCATTTTTTTTTGGTGCAGAGTTAAAGGAGGGAGCTAACACTGAGCACATACTATGTGCAGGAATCACCCAAATTCAAGTAAATGATAACAGTGAATTCTCAAAATAATATTATTAGTTGGGCATTATTACCCCTGTTCAAAATATGAAGAACTGAGAGCTCAGGAAAACTAAATAGCTGTAGGTTGTGTGTGGCTGAGTCAGGATTTAAATCCAAGTCCATGTGCCTCCAAAAGCCATGTGCTTTCTATTGGACAGGGAACAGAAAGCATGGGGTGTGAAGGGTTTTAAAAGCCTGGGACACATGCTATACTAAACTGAAGTCTGAAGGGCTAATGTTGTACTTAAATTCATAGTAAATAACAAAGTCCCTTCTGTTATAGGACACCTCACTCAATTTAGTCACCCATTTAATCAGGAGGATGGCTATTCACTGCTCTGAGGTGATTCTCTGGTACAGTCCTCGCTGTATGTAGGGACTCACCTAAGATCTACCTGAGAAGACAGCTTAACCAGCCACAGAGATAGCAGTGAAGATCAAATATGAACTACAATATCAACCAAAGTGCGCAAAGGGCCATCACAATGAACATCCTCAGAACTATGACTGTCCATTGGGGAGCAGACTCCCAGCCATAGAGAGATCATTCTGACAGAGGTGATCAAGGAGATGGCACCTGAGCTGTACCTTGAAGAACAGGTAGGTATGAATAGGGAGAAAGGAAGAGGAAGGGATTCTGAAAGGAACAAATGCATGAGCCATCATTAGGAAGCAGGACTCCTGGTTTGGCTGCAATATAGGGGAGCAGTAGGAGAAGAGTCTCCAAGCATTGCTTAGGTTAATATTTGGAAGGAGACTTGCAATCAAGATGGAGGCATAGGTAGATATGCTTTGCCTCCTTGTGCAACCACAGAAAGAATTACAATTATTTCTTAAAACAAGTAACAGCCAGGACCATCTGAAAATCAGGCTGCATGGGCCTTTAAACACCAAGAATTTAAAACAGCCATATTCATCAAGACAGGCAGGAGGGGTGAGAGACAGGTAGAGAGGCACAGAGACTCAGTGTGGTGCAGAGAGGTGGCAGAGGCAGCAGCAGAATGGGTGGTCCCCACATTCATGATAAAAGTTGGGAGTGATCAACCGAACCCCAGGCCAGACCACACGGCCCAGGGTTCTGGCACCAGGAAGATAAATCTCCATAACTTTGGGCTGTAAAAATTAGTGGGGGTTGAGGCATGGAAGAAAATGTCAGATTTTCAGGAAAGTTCATTTACAGGGCCCGCACACACTTAGAACATATGCAGACCCACTCACTCTGGGATTCACCACCAAGGCAATAGCTAGAAGGGCGTCAGCTGCATATGGAAAGTGGGTGAAGTGACTGGAAATGGGGCGAGTGCCAGGCAAACCTCCAAAAGCCAAGCAGTAGTATTGTCCCATCTCTGAGCCCTCACCGCACACACAGCCACAAAACAGTGAAGCCATCTGCCCTGACTAGGCAATTACCTAAGGCTACACCCCACACAATTTACAGGTGCCCTTTACAGGGAGTCAAAGCAGCTCCACCTAATACACAGAAACAAACACAGGAAGGATGCCAAATTGAGGAGGAAAAGAAACATGGCCTGAATGAAAGAACAGAACAAAACCCCAGGAAAAGAACGAAACGAAAAGGAGATAGCTAATCTATTGGATGCAGAGTTCAAAACACTGGTGATCAGGATGCTCAAAGAACTCACTGAGTGCAGCAACAGCATAAGGGAAGAAATGAAGTTACACTAAATGGAGAGGATGAAACCAAAAATCAAATCAATGATTTGGAACACAAGGAAGGAAAAGCATTCAATCAGAACAAAAGGAAGAAAATAAGAATTTTTAAAAATGAGGATAAACTTAGGAACCTCTGGAACAACTTTAAATGCACCAATAATCAAATCACAGGGATGCTAGAAGAAGAGGAATAGAAAGAAATTGAAAACTTACTTGAAAAAATAATGGCAGAAAACTTCCCTATTTTGGCAAAAGAAATAGACATACAAGTCCAAAAAGCACAGAGAGTCCCAAACAAGTTGGACCCAAAGAGGACCACACCAAGACACATCATAATAAAAATGCCAAAGGTTAAAGATAAAGAAAGACTCTTAAAAGCAGTAAGAGAAAAGGAGACAGTTACCTACAAAGGAATTTCCATAAAACTGTCAGTTCGTTTCTCAAAAGAAATTTTGCGGGCAAGAAGGGGATGGAAAGAAGTACCCAAAATCATGAAAGGCAAGGCCCTACATCCAAAATTACTCTATCCAGCAAAGTTATCATTTAGAGTAGAAGAACAGATAAAGTGCTTCCCAGACAAGGAAAAGCTAAAGAAATTCATCATCACCAAGCCACTATTATATGAAATGTTAAAGGGACTTATTTAAGAAAAAGAAGATCAACTCTATGAACATCGAAAGGGCAACAAATCTACAACAATCAACAACTGAATCTAAAAAAAACAAACTAAGCAAACAACCAGAACAGGAACAGAATCACAGACATGGAGACCATTCAGAGAGTTATCAGCTGGGAGGGGGAAGAGGGAGAATGGGGGAAAGGGTGCAGTGATCAAGAAGCATAAACAGTAGGTACAAAATAGACAGGGAATGTTAAGAGTAGTATAGGAGATGAAAAAGCCAAAGAACTTATATGCATGATCCATGGACATAAACAATAGTGTGGGGGTTGCTGGAGGGAAGGGGCGTACAGGACGGAGGGGTCAAAGGGAGAAAAATTGGGACAACTTTAATAGCATAATCAATAAAATATATTTTATAAAGATTTGGATGGATACTGAATACCAAAGTAAATATATCACTTGAATTCAGCAGGGAAATGAGTCGTACGTCACTCAAGCATTCTGAGCAGGAAGGGGACCAAGATCAGCAACAGGGGGACTGAGATGACCTGTGATTCCTCTGGGAGCAGATGAGAGAGGTCCTGTTGGGAGTGGGCTGAGGACAAGCAGCTAGTGAGAAAGCTGGGAACAGAATTCACATCTGATGTATAAGGGCACACTCGTATGGCAGCACAGAAATAGGATGAGAACCTCATAGCAATTCCAAAAGATTTAGGGGAAAAGAAAATAAGGAAAGATTGTCAGGATAAAATAGAGACACTTTAGAACAGTAGTACTTAACAAGAGGCAATTTGGCCTCCAGTGGGATATTTGGCAATGACTAGTGACTTTCTAGCTGTCATCACCAATAGGCAGGTGCTACTGACCTCTAGTGGGCAGAGGTCAGAGATTTGGCCACATGCACAGGACAGCCTCCTACAACAAAGAATTATTGAGTCCCAAGTAATAAATAGTGCCAAGGTTTAGAAACACAGTCTTAGAACCACCAGGAAACAAAAGTGGTAAAGACATATTGACCATACAGCTTAGGAACCAAAAAGGGAAAGAAACCAGTGGGACTGGCTCTGCCCAGATGTCAACTACTTACCACACTCTCCATTCACCCCTTTAATCTATAATTTTGTGCACCTGCCATTCACTAGGCCATAATGACACTGAAGATTATTATCTTCATTATCATCCAGAAGGCAGACAAGCATGTAAAAAACATACACATGGCCCTGACTGGTGTGGGTCAGTAGGCTGGACATTGTCCCATAAACCTAAAAGACACTGGCTCCATTCTCAGTCGAGGCACATGCCTGGGTTGCCAGCCGGGTCCCTGGTTGGGGGTGTGTGAGAGGCACCAATCGATGTTTCTCTCCCTCTCTTTCTCCTTCCCTTCTCCTCTCTCAAAAAATAAATATTTTTTGGGACTTCTGACCAAGATGGAGGCATACGTAGATAGGTTGTGGCTCCTTGCACAACCAAAGGAAGGACAACATCAAATTAAAAAACAAGAAACAACCAGAATGGCAGAAAATCGAAATGTATGGGAGTCCAACAACCAAGCAGTTAAAGAAGAAACATTATCACATGAAATGTTTAAGGGACTTATCTAAGAAAAAAAGATGGACTTCCAGCCAAGATGGAGGCGTAGGTGGAAACACTGTGCCTTCTCCCACAACCAAGTTTAAAGACAGCGAAGTTTTAGAAACAAAAATGCAGCCAAAACAGTGAAAATTGAACTGTACAGAAGTCCAACAACAACGAACCACTCAGCCAGACTGGTAAGAGAGACGGAGTCAGCAGCAGAGTGGGGTCGGGCTGGAAAGATCGTTCGGTCCAACTGACCCAGGAGCAGAGGTGGAGGCACTTGGTGGATCCCAGGCGTGGGGTGGCGACAGAGAGACCCGTGAGGGTGCAGGGCGGCTGGCTGACTGCCGTCAAACATTTGCGCACAGATAAACCAAGCAAAGGAGCGAACAGTGAGACAGATCACTCAGGCTACGGCCCCGGCGACAGGAATTAGAGCCTGAGCGCACCAACTGGAAAGACTTGCTCCAGGTTGAGGGGCTGGGAGAAGCTCCCAGGCTCACAGAGAATTCATTGGAGATACCCACAGGGTCCTGGAGAGTACACGGGCGTACAACCGGGAACCAGCACCAGAGGGACCCAGTTTGCTTGTGGGAAGCCACAGAGGGGACAGAAATCTGAGAGAGTGGAACAGAGCAAAGCGCCATTTTTTTCCCTCTCTGACCCCGCCCCCACATATAGAGTCACAACCCAGAGACTGGGTCACCCGGCCCTGGTGAACACCTAAGGCTCCGCCCCTCATACATAACAGGTGCAAACAGACCAAACATTATCACTCAAGAACAGCTCAAAGCCCCAGAACCTATAATTCTAAGTGACCAAGAAATAGCCAACCTTTCAGATGCACAGTTCAAAACACTGGTGATCAGGATGCTCACAGAACTGGTTGATTATAGTCACAAATTAGAGGAACAAATGAAGGCTAAACTAATTGAAATGAAGGGAAATGCACAGGAAACCAATAGTGATGGAAAGGAAACAGGGACTCAAGTCAAGGGAGTGGACCAGAAGGAAGAACAAAACATCCAACCAGAAAAGAATGAAGAAATGAGAATTCAAAAAAATGAGGAGAGGCTTAGGAACCTCCAGGACATCTTTAAACATTCCAACATCCGGATTACAGGGGTACCATGAGGGGGAAAGAAACAGCCATGAGTGGAACACTTATTTGAACAAATAATAAAGGAGAACTTCCCCAGTCTGGCAAAGGAAATAGACTTCCAGGAAATCCAGGAAGCTCAGAGAGTCCCAAAGAAGTTGGACCCAAGAAGGAACACACCAAGGCACATCATAATTACATTAGCCAAGATGAAAATGAAGGAGAGAATCCTAGAAGCAGCAAGAGATAAGGGGACAGTCACCTACAAAGAAATCCAAAGACCTACATCCAAGATTGTTCTATCCAGCAAAGCTTTCCTTTAGAATGGAAGGACAGATAAAGAGCTTCTCAGATAAGGTCAAGTTCAAGGAATTCATCATCACCAAGCCCTTATTATATGAAATGCTAAAGGGACTTATCTAAGAAAAAGAAGATGAAAAATATTAACAGTGAAAGGACAGCAAACTCACAGTTATTAACAACCACACCTAAAACAAAAGCAAACCAAGAGGACAGCTAGATCAGGAGTGGAACCATAGAAATGAAGAACACATGGAGGGTTAGCAACAGGGGGGTGGGAGGAGGAGAAGGGGGGAGAAGGCACAGAAAATAGCATAGACGGTAGGTAGAAAATAGATAGGGGGAGGCAAGAATAGTAGGGGAAATATAGAATCTAAAGAACTTGAGACATGTGGTTATAAACTAAGGGTGGGGGGAGAATAGTGGGGCAGGGAGTGTGCGGGTGGAGGGGAATGAAGGGGGGGGGAATAGAACAACTGTAATGGTATAATCAATAAAATAGATTTTAAAAAAGGAAACAGAAAAGTGGGGCAGAAAAGTGGGGGGGAAAGCAGTGATTTTTGGTGAACGTGTCTTAATTTCAACAGTTAAGTAAGTAGAGATATGTAATTGGCCATACGTCCTTATCAGCTGCCTAACCTCTGCAGGCTGGTGAGGTGCAAGGCAAGGACAGGGAGATCATAGACCGGGGGACAGTCAACCCCTTCTACCATTAGACTCTCCTTGCTGACACACAGACCCCGTCATTCATTCACATAATTCCTCATCCACTACATGCCAGGCATAGTTCCATATGCGCCATATACAACGGTAAAAACAGACAAAAATCCCTACCCTCTTAGTTTTTATATTCTAGTAAGAGGAAGCAGACAAGAGAGCAAATAAGTAAAATGTATAAAATATGTATGTTCAATGGAGAAAAATAAAGTGGAGAAGGGGGCTCAGGAACAGGCAGGAGGGCTGCAGCTTGTACAGGGGAATCACAGAAGACCTTGTTGGGAGGACACTTGAGGAAAGGGCTCTGAAAGGGACAGAAGAGGAGGGGAAGGCAGAGGAACAAACCATCTGGGAACCCCCGGCAGATGCATGCCTGGAGCTCACAGACAAGCAAGATGCCAGCCTGCTAGACTAGCGTGAAGTACAGACTCGATGAAGCCACAGAGGGGAAGCAGCGCTCAGATCACCCAGGCTCATGAGCTCTCTAAGGGCTCTGCATGTATTCCACGTAGAACTAAAGGCCATCAGAGGGCTCTGATGGGAAAAGCGGCCTGACAGATTTCAGCAGAATCGCTGAGGCTGACTAAAGCAGGGAGACCAGTTAGGAGGCTGTTACAATTAGGAAGGGAGCTTCTGGTAGAATGGAGCTCTACCAGAAGGAGGAGGGGAGGAGTGAGACAGGAGTGAGACTCTAGCCAGGAGGAGAGGGGAGAAGTGGGCGAGGGGGAAAGTGGCCAGGACTCTGAGTGTCTTCTGAAAGTAGACTTAGCAAGATTCACTGATGGACTAGATGTGGGTGGTGGGGGTAAAGAGGGAGGGAGACTGCAGAGCTTACTGCAAGAGCAACTAGAAGGATGAAATGGAGAACACTGTGCAAAGAGCAGGTTTAAGAGATAAGGTCGGAAGGTCAGACTGGGACACCTTGCAGATCTCCTGCAGAAAGTGCTGCTTAAGCCACCTGAAGGACCAGGGAGAGGAGCAGGCAGAGAGGAAAATGTGAGATTAGTGACATGTGGGTGGTCTCTACAGCCATCAGAGTGTATTAGAGAAGAGACAATGTTTAAGAAGAGAGAAGAGCAGGAAAGCCGCTGCCAGTGAGGGAGAAGGGAGACTAGGGGAGTGAGGTGTCCCAGAAGCTGCAGGAAGAATACGCATCGAAGAGGGAACGAAATGGAGGGCTTCTCCTATCGGTTCTTCTCACGTTATATTCAACCAGGCTTTGCTGGATACCTGTGCTGGGGCAGCCAGGGACCAAAGAGATGAGTTCCAGTAACTTCCAGATGGTGCCAGACATCTGAAAGGACAACCTGGAAGGTAGACGGCTGTGCCTGAGGCTCAAGGTACCGGGAGCGGGAGTGAAGCACTGGTGGAGCCCCTACCCCAGTCCTGCACCGTCCCTCGCTGGCCCTTCACACATGTGTGCAGACTCTCCTGCTGGCAGTGGCAGCACAGAGGGACACTCCAGGCCCCGCTAGAACAGCCAAGGGTCCAGCCTGAGCAACAGGTCACTCTGAGAGTGTTCAAGGGAAAAGAGAATGTCTCACTTTTTCCTTCCCTTCATGATAGTCAACCCTGAACATTTGTCCTCTCCTATCACCGGTCATTCCTCAAACTGGGACCCTCTATTAATGATCAAAATGACATCTGCGCCTGACTGGAGAACAACGGGTGTTCATGAGAGTCATTCCCTCCAAGTCTGGTGAGCACATGCTGACACAGCAATGGGTATGCTGTGACGTCCCATCTAAAGCAGCCTCCGATGCAGAGCAAGTCCGGGGCCGAGGGCCCAGGGCCCAGGGTGCTCTCACCACTCTGCCTCTGGGCCCCATCAGTAGTGCCGCCAGAGCTGACACTGCTGCAGCCCAGGATGCCCTGAGCCTGGTTTAGTGCTGCACACACAGGCGTCCGCACCACCACTAGCTCACAGCAATCACAGGAGAGAAGCTTTGAGTTTCTATTTGCATTTCGCAAGTGAGAAAACCAAGGCACTGAGAAGTCAGGTCACCTGCCCTGGCTAAGGTCCCTGTAGCTGGCTGCATGCTGAGATTCACACCAGCACCTGACTCTAAAGCCCTGGGCTCTTGTCTTAGCTTTCTCTGGCCTCTGGTCTCAGGGATTATCTTGATAGTATAATCTAGAAACCTCCCTCCATTCACCAGCTCCTGCTTTGAATGTGATGTGGCATTTTCTAGGTCAAAACTTCTATATAAAATCTCTCTAAAGGTTTGATTACCCCAAACAAGATTAGTATGAAGTATTTAGTAATTCACTGCTCAAATTTTCTCAGGAGAAACCCCTTGATGAATATGGTAAAATATATAATCTTAGAGATGAGTTTAGGAAGGGACTCCCTCCACTCCACCCCCCTACAGCAATGGGAACCTCCCACCACCCCCGGGGAGTCCACTGGGAAGAGAAATGGGTGGGGGTGCATGAATCCTGGTTCAGGCCTCGCAGATGCCACAGGAGCAGGCACCCGTCAGTGACAGAGCCGGGGCCCCATGGATGCTCTGCGCTTGTCCCTGTGAAGTCCAGCTCCCCTCTAAGGGCAGAGGAAGGCTCAGCAGCAAACAGTATTACCTTGGGCTACTGTTAGTATAGCTTTATTACCTTGTTTTTTGCTCCCCCAGCAGGACTCAGAGCAAATCTACTGATTGAACATTCCAGATAATTCCAAAGTGATCTTTGGGGTCTCGAGTTTGTAAACCAAGAACTTTTAATCCACTATCTTTTCCAACTTAAACCCAGCTATAACTTTTCAGACCTCAGGAAATCCACTCCTGACCCTTTATCAATTAGTCAAACAAGACTAACCTTTGAAGGGTGAGCATTTCTGGACTCAATGAACCTGTAGAGAAGAGAGGACTGGAAACTCGTTCAAGAACAACTCCGGGTGCCTCCCCCCAGCACTCAGGCAGCAGCTCTGAAGTCACCCAAAACTGTAGACAGAGCCTCCCCGTAATCCTCGAGAGGCTGGCTAACCACAGAGGCCCCTGCCAGGCCAGAGCCCAAAGCCAGGAGCACAACCTGAGCCTCCAGCTCCACCACAAACCCTGCCTGCAAGACCACGGTTTCTGAAACAGTAACTGTGTGAAAGCAGCAGGGCTGCAGCCACCCCCCTCCCCGCCTTTCCACTTCTCTGGTGGGAACCCCCTCCTTTGATTGGCTGCTTCCCCACCCCCAGGCCTGGTTCACAGCAAAGAGATTTCCAAAACTGAGCCAGCTAAAGCTATTTAAAACAACAGAACATGAGAAATGGAAGGGGCCTCTAGCACAGTCTCATACGACACCCTCACTTCACAGAAGAGATAACTGAGACCCCAAGGAGAAGCTATAATGTGCCCCCCCTCCACACTCTCTCCCCATTCCCCTACTCCCATAAGCCTACCCAGTAAAACCTCAAGAGAAGATGGTGATGCAAAGAAGAGGACATAAGAGAGGGCCAGGTTCCTCAGGAGTTTGGGAGTGCAAAAAGGAATTCTCAGAAAATGCATTGCTGCCAGCACTGGACTTGCTCAGAGGGGACCCCAGGGCCCAGGCTGGGCTGGGCAATGACAGTTAGCAAGGCAGCCTGGGCCTAGGCGTCCTGAAACCTCATGCATGGTGTTTGGAGGTGTCAGGGGACAGTCTTCCCCCTAGAACCAGCCAGGTGCAAATCACCCAGGAGGAGAAAGAGTTGGGAAGAAAGTCACGTGGGTGGAGAAGCAGGGAGGAGAGAGACCAACTTTAGAAAGTCTGGAAGAGGATTCCTACAGCACTAAAAGGCCCAACTGCAACCACAGGGGCCAAGACATCAGGAATTGCAGCCCAAGGAGCCAGCCTGTGGCCAGATGGCCAGCCAGTGGGTCAACTAGGCTGGAGGGGGCAGAAGTTTAAATTTAGCAGCTAAACAGAGCTGCTGGGTGGAGAGGCCCTGGTAAAAGCAGGGAATCACCTGCTCCTTTCACTGAAGGGAACGTAGGGCCATAACTGTACCCCACAAACAACAGGCCTGCTTCCCAGGCTCCACCAACAGGGTGGCAGGGAAGTAGACAGGGTACTCTTCAGAGATGGGCAGAAGTTATTTTTACTTTAACAAGTGGCTCAGTTGCTCAGATTAAAAACTATCAGGTCTTTTCATCTTTATCACAGTATTTGTTCCCAACCCTTCTGCTGGATTGTTTCTGGACTCCTGGATTCAATTTGAAGATACTCCATAGAAAACCAGCCAAGGATGCCCTGAGGTGAGAGTGAGGAGCCCCCATATCCTCTCCTCACTGGGGGATTTTTATATCTATGGTTCCTCCGAACCTTGAGAGGCCTGAAAGAGTTACAAACATCACCACCACCACCACAGATTGTGAGGGCTGCCTTCAGGTGTGGGGCTGGAACAAAGGCGGAGTCTGAAGACTCGTTAAGAAGATTAGGAAATGAATGACAGGCAGTTTGAAAGGACCCTAGGGAGAACAAAATCAGAATGGCCAACAGAAAAGCTTTTGTGGACACATTGGATTTTATTTCAGAGAAGGCAAGAAGTATCACTTCACATAAAAATGCCCTCTCCTGCCAGAAGTGCCAGGCTGGGCGATCTGGAAACCGGCAGGACTGTCCCGGGAGGTAAAATCAGAGCAGACTAGCGTGGTCCTCTGCCCTCCTGAAGAAGTGCAAACAAAAAAATCTTTCAGCTGTCACTGCAGCAAGAGAAGGGTAAATGCACAGGTGAAGACAATCCCAGGTTTTTTCATTTCGCCACATATGGCTCCCAGCAATTTGGCAATATCCCTTTACCTTACACTTTTGGGATAAAAAAATTTTTTTATTTAAAATTTTTTATTTAATTATTGTTCAAGTACAGTTTTCCGTCTCCCACTCCCATCCCAGCCCCTGCCCCATGCTCCCCACCTCCCTCCCATTTCCACCCCCCTTTGTTGTTGTCCATGTGTCCTTTATACTAGTTTCTGTGAATCCTTCCCCTTTTCTCCTGAAATTCTCTCCTTCTCCCCTCTGGTCCCTGTCAGGCTGTTCTGAATTTCAGTGTCTTTGGTCATATTTTGCTTGCTTGTTTGTTTTGTTGTTTAAGTTCCTGTTGAAGGTGAGATCATATGGTATTTGTCTTTCACCGCTTGGCTTATTTCGCTCAGCATAATGCTTTCCAGTTCCACAGGATAGAAAATTTTGTAGAAAAGGGTTGTTTCAAGCCAGTAAGATGCCCCTGGAGATAGTACTATCAGCAAATGTACTAAAAAGAGAAGCGGCTTTAGACACCCTGAGTAAACCCCCCCCCACACACACACACACCCTCCCTCACACACTCACACTCAAATACAGAAGAAATCAGGGTCTGGGAAAGTAGGAAATCCACAGATGGAAAGGGCCAGCAAGCTCCTCCAAGGCTGGCTCCTGCTCCCCTGGCAGGCAAATCCCACACACCCTCCGTCTGATTTTCTTTAGGAAAAGAAGGGGGCTGTTGCTCTTGGCTGCCCTTAGCTATTTATTCACATATTGTCTCTTCAGGTCCCTTTGCCCCACTCCCTCCTCTTGCCCTGGTGCTGGTTCCAGCTGCGCCCTGAAGTGGGGAGACCTAGCTTTAAGCTTGCCTTCTCTCCTGGGCTCCTGGGCCCAGCTGTGTCGCTCCTCTCACAACTGCCTCTCCTTCACAGGAGCCTCGCAAACAAGTCCTGCTATTTATAACCACAGATCTGTTGTGTCACAGAGACAACACTGTTTTGAAATGGAGGAAAACCACCACTCAGCATTTCACCTCCTGAAGTTTGCCAGGACCTGTGTGTGTGTATGTGTGCCTGGAAAGGTGTGTGGGCACACACTGGAGCCAGCACCCACTCACCTGTGCCTGAGACTGGCAGTCCCGCCCCACCAGTGAACCAGAGATCAACAGGAGCAGCTGGCACCAGGAAAGGGTACTCAGGCTTTCTGAGGGTGTGCCCACTGCTCCCAAGGCCCCATGCTACCACAGGGCCAGTCACAGAAGAGGTCCCCCTAAACTCCTACCCCTGTGCACTCACAAATGCTGATGTGTGGCCAGGAGTGTGGCCCTGCCCCACTGACCCAGAGATCTCTGCCCCCACACTGATGGCACAACACAGATGTCCCATCACAGCTCTGTCAGATGGGCACATTCTCAGTGACCAGAGCAGTTCAGGAGATTGGTAACAGGATCCTGAGCCTCTCTCCTCCAGGTACCAGGCTGAAACTCTGAAAACTCTGATCAGGGTAACAGTACAGCTGGTGCCAGTGTGGACCCCTGGCAAAAGCAGCGAAGAAGGCCAGGTGGGTGGAGATGGAGAGCAGGTCAACCCATTCAGAGTTGGGAACCCCTCCCGCCGCAGGAATGAGCAACCTCAGTTTTTCTCTCTGTAAACAGAACCAATCAAGCCTCAAGCGAACGACATCTCACAGCGATTTGAGAATGAAAATAATCCAGAAAATCTGGCTCTGATTGAAGTGCATGGCCACATATGCACGAGAACTTGCCAGAAGATAGAGAAAGGTCACTTCCCCCCTTTCCCAGGGTAGGGATAGATAAGTGCAAGAAGCAGAAGGACAATGAAAGAAAACTGAAACCTTAGACCACCACTCAGGGCTTGACCTGCTCAGAGATCAGGCAGGAATTCAGGCACCAAACTAACACTGCTCTGGGGTCTAAAATAATCCAGATGTAGCCCTCGCCCAGTCTGGCTGATGCGGGCGCAGACTTCAGGCAGAGCGTTCCAGCTTGGCCGGACCACGCCAGGACAAGTGAGCAAGGAGGTCACAGGGGCTCACCCTTCTCCGACAGGCGCGGGCAGGGCCCCGGGGATGCCCCTTTGCACGCCGACGGGCCGCACCTCCCCGGCCACCTCCTTGGACACCCAACCCTCGGGGACCGAGAGCCACAAGCGCTGGAGCTGCTGGGAAGGGTGAGAAAACTCTACCCTAGTTGCACGCGCTCCGCGCCCGGCCGGCACACGGGCTGGAGGCGGCAAGCAGCCCCAGCTTTGTTCGTGGCCTGGGACCTGGGTTCCTATTCCCGTTTCACGTTCCCTACCCCCACCTGATGGGGCTCAGCCCACTCCCAGCCAGCTCCACCAGGTCGCGTTGCGGAGGGCAGGGCCCCACCACCACCACCACCCGCGGGGGGGGGGGGGGGGCGCTGAGCACCCGTGGCCGCCTAGGGGGCGGGAACCAGAGAGCTCTAGGAAGTTTCGGAGGCGGGAGCCCAGGAGGGGCGTCTCCGGGCGGCGAATTCGGAGGCCGGGGGCTGGGGGCACAGTGGCCCTAGAGCTCCCCCTTTCCCACAGCGGGCGGCCGGCACTTACCTGCCTGTCCCGCCGCTCCTCAGGCTCGCGGGCTCCGGCTCCTCCAGCGACTACTGCACTAGGTCGTCCGGGCGCCGCAGCGAGCAGGGGCCGCTCCTCTCAGCGCGCCGGCCGCTCGGGCCGCGGCACCGGACTCTGCAGACGCGCCTGGGTGCACAGCGCTCCGGGGATCCCGCCGAAGCGTCTGCCAGAGCCCGGATGCTGGGAGGCGCGTTGCCCGCCCGGGCGGCCGCGGCACTGGGAGCCCCGCTTGCTCCTGCTGCCAGGAGCTCGGCGACCTGGACCCTGTGCTCGGTCGGCTGCGAAGTCGGGTGTGGAGACCGCGCTGCAATGAAGGGAGGCCTTGCGACCTGGGCACCAGCTCAGGCCCTGCCGTCGGTCGTCGCTGGGCTGCACCCTCTTCTCTGGAGCGCGGGACCCCAAGAAGTTTTGGCCAAGTCGGCGTCAGACGGGCAGCGGCTGCGGCACGGCCAGGAGTGCAGGGCAGGCAGGCGCCGCGCGAGCGGATTCCGGCCCCCGCCGCCTCCTCCCCCGCCCCGCCCCGCCCCGCCCCTCCTTTCCGCCCCTGGCCGCCGCGGCCCGCTTGCTCCTTCCCACTCGTGGGCCCGCGAGTTCCCCTCCCAGGGCTCCTCCCAGGCGCTGGGACCCTGACCTCCACACCTGCCCGCCGCCCAGCGGACACAACGTCTCCCTCGGTCTCCAAGCTGAGCGGCCCCAGCCCTGCCTAGGGAATGGTGGGGAGCCCCGCCCCCGAGCCCCACCCCCTCCCCGGCCCAGCGCACCCACTGCCTCCTGCTCCCGGAACTCGACCCAGTGCCCTGAGAGGACCCCCGTGGGCGCCCCGCCCGGCGCTGGCACCTCAGGGCCTGCAGAGCAAGAGGCTCTGAGAGGGGAGAGACTTAACAGTAACTCTTACATTTACATCAAACTCTTACACGCTCTTTATCTTCCTTTGAACCCCCCCAAAGCAGTAGAGTGTGATTGGTTATTTCCTCTTTACCAACCCAAGTCATTCCTCTCCCGGCCCTTTTCCTACAGCACCCAACAGAGAGATCTCTGGGCCAGGAAATCCTGTCCCAGATGGGTGTGGGGTGGCACACCGAGAAAAATGTTCCCGATGCATTCTTTCATCACTTCTGTGACAGCTGTAGGGTAGAGTTTCACCTAACTTTTTAAATGTGGAAACCAAAGCCCAGAAAAGTGGCCCCATAGTCGCTTGAAAATACCACGAGTCCAGTTTTTAACCTTAGCTCAGATCAAAGTTTAAATACCTTTTTTGAAGTTTCAAAGTCCTGTTAGTAGTTGCCTTATAAGACTCCTGGGTGACCTGTCAAGCGGGAGTTAGCCAAGATCCGTGCAATGCAGGCTCTGACCCCCCAGCTTCCGGACCCTGCTCCGGACTCCTGTAACAGGGCGCCAACCCAGAGTAGCCAGCGCTGTCTGAGGTCTGCCCTCCAACAGCCTTTTCTTCTACATTTTGAAACACACCTCTTCCCTGAGTGAGTAGGAGGCTGCCCTGCTAAAGAAATTGCCTTTGAATGCAGTATGGGGGGGGGGGGGTGCGAGAGGGACAATAGAAATAATCCTAGGTTTTGCCTTCTCTTAATTAGTAACCAAACAAGNCATTTTGAAACACACCTCTTCCCTGAGTGAGTAGGAGGCTGCCCTGCTAAAGAAATTGCCTTTGAATGCAGTATGGGGGGGGGGGGTGCGAGAGGGACAATAGAAATAATCCTAGGTTTTGCCTTCTCTTAATTAGTAACCAAACAAGGCGCAGCCTTCTCTTTTCGGAGAGTGACCAGGAGCCCACCACATTGGGTTGGCAATAAGGAGCTATTGTCCTCTGGTTTTTACAATAAGGAAACTACAAACTCTTTCAGCAAATACCAGACTAATTAGAGGGAAAAGCTGCCTTGGAATCCTGCTAGCTTGGGCCGGAGGTTCACTATGACTTTCTCACCTCGGAGTGAATGGGGTTTATGAGCCCTGGACCAGCAACTTTAAATGAATGGTCTATAATTGCCAGAGGGGGGAGCGGGGAGGGAGCTGTTTTCACCTGGGGGAGCTAGTTCAAGGCTTTATCTCTGGGGACAGATGGGACAGGGAGAGGAGCTAGTCTAAAGCAGGCATAATAGCTTTGAGTCCACTTTGTCAAATTAAAAGTATTTGCACTTCCTCTTCTCAGAATAGTTTGGGCTCTGAGGTCAGAGACTTTGTGGGAGGTCAGGGAAGGCCTTGTCCAGAAGGCCCCAGTCTCTCTGGAATGCAACCTGGGAATGTTTGGGTGTTCACTCCACACACATTTATGGAGCTCCAAGCACACAGAGATGACTGGGACCAGTTCCCCATCTGAAGGAGTAGGGTTGGTGCCAAAAGTAGGTTTGGCTACAAAAGCCAGTTCTCAAGAAACAGATGATGATGTAAATAAAGTAAAGTGATTTATTTGCAGATGTCAGCCATCTGGAAGATGGGGGACTCATGTCTCAAAGCTCATCTCCACCTCTCAGTGGAGGCAGAGGTTTTCATAAGGAGGGAGAGGGGAACAGACAGATGAGGGGTGTGAAGTTCTCTACGTGTGGAGGAGCAGAGTGCATACTGATAAGGCAAGTGGTGGTCCGGTGTGCATCATCCTGGATTAGTCATCCTGGCTTCACTTCATCCTGACTTCCTGTCATCCTGGATCCACAGTTGAAAATCTGCAAATCTCCCAGAGCTGGGATGCCTGAAGGTCGGGGTCTGTATCTTTTGAAGTCAGTTCCTAGGATTCTTATACAAACATGCTGTTGTTTATCTACAAGCTACATATTAGTCAGAGTCAGCACTTAGGGAAACAATGTCAAAAGAATGGTGGGGTGGGTTACAAGTCCCCATTACAATTTGCCACTATCATATTGGGGTGGGGGACAAATTTCTTGTTCGAGGCCTAGAATAAGCACAAGGGACAACTTTCCTTGGTTTCCAGCTGACAGCCTAGGAAGAGAGCAGGTAACAGGAGACAGATAGCTGAGTATCCTACACATAGCCCTGTACCTCCCACCATCTCCATCCAAGATGAGTCAAAATCTATGGCCCAGGAAGGGAAACTACAGTGTCTCCTGGAAAGGAGCTTGTGGCTGAACAGCTGGGAAACATTTGAATGAGGGTCTCTGGGCCAACTTCTCAAGGGAAGTGGTGAGTGCCCTGCTGCGTGAGTCACTGAGCTGCTGGGGAGTCTACAGCCACCCCTGGAGGCAGACACTGCAGGGAATGAGAGAGATCTCACCATGTTTTGTCTGTGATTCCTGGGTGGGGTCTCTTGCCTTCTCCCCTCAATAAAACATATCCTGACTTGGCATTTGTGGCTGAAACAAAAGAAAGGAAAAACACGTATTTGGACACATGGAAATTTGTGATGATTTCTGTTCTATTTTTTGGAGACACTGTTCGCCCTCCCTGGTCATGCTTTTCCAGCCACCAACCATACTCAGAGGTCTCTTCCAAGCCAAAATGCCTAATGAAGATCCTGCCAGAGTCAGAGAGAAGTCAGCCTCCTCCATCTCCTTAGCTCCCTATGGCCTTCCTATGGGGTAGGTACATCTAGCACTGTCCTCCCACCCTGGGGCTGTGCATTTTTAGGGTAACTGTTCCTTTCCCAGCCCAACACCAGGAGGAAGAGCTTCGGGTGGCCCTGCTGTTCTTACTGCTGCTGGTGGCCAGAGGAAACCAGCCTTTTCAGGACAGTCCTTCATTCCGCCCCAGATGGCTTCTCTGGTCCTTTTCAAAGGGGTTACTTGGGATGCACAGAAAATTTCCCGGAGGAACCAACTAGATGCGCCTTTGAAGCCAGGATGAAATGGAGAGGCAAACTAATAACATCTTATCCCCATAATAACCTTTTATCCCAACAGACACTTTACCTCTGTTCCCTGTGTTATTCAGTGTTCATTTCATGCTGGTTATCTAGATGTTTTTCTAAAAACAAGGGTTTCAAAAACTGATAGATTCTGACCCAAATGTCCAAACCCTGTCCCTGGATTACTCCCACAGACTCCCAATAGCTAAGGCAATTTGAAACATCTGAATGAGGGGAATTCTAAGAGCTGAAAGCACAGGGTTGCTAAGAAGGAAACTCTGCAGTTGACTTGTAGGGAAAAATGCTGGCACCAAGAATCCAGCAGCTGAAGGAACCTGTACAAAGGCGGAAGAAAGGCTAAACTACGGACAGTCTTAACACCTGAGACGTGCAGCGAACTCACCAGATTGTAAACTGCTTTTACATTTTTAGCTTATTTGAGATCCATCAAATGAGAATAGTCCTGCTCATCTCCCTGGATGCTCTCCCCTGACCAATTCTTCCCCAAAGAGAGGCAACCACCCTCCGTGGAGGGGGTCTAACATGGTCACTGGGCCAGTGGCTGCGGACCAGCCCACAGAGAACCCAGACTCGCTCCCTTATGGATTTTGGGCAAGACACTGATCTCCCTAAGGCTCAGTTTCCTCATCTGGGAAGGCAGTGGCGGTGAGACAGCCCTCCTCATGGGAATGTGAAAATTAAATAGGATAGTCCAGCTAAAGAAACCAAGAACTGTGTCTTCCCTATAGTAGCACTCAGTAAATATTAACAATGGTATGATAATTATTAAATAGATATGACCTAGTTCTTCATTTGGACAATCTAATGTTACTCTCAGTCCTTGAACTCCCAGATTTTAACCCCATTTTTTCTTCTAAGAGAAGGCAGAATCCCAAATAGTTCCTTGAATGAGTCATAGCTTTACAAATACCTAGATGGAAGCAGTTGAGTGCTGGCAAATCCATGGCCCCAGGTGGCTGCCAGGAGGGTCCATCATCCTGACAGTGCCACCTGCTGAGGTCCCATAAAGAGAGAGTGGGTAGTTCTGGTGAGTGTGGCCCTGATAGTAAGCTTCTCAGTGTTCTTTGGAGTTGTTGTCAACACAAAGCCCTGCTTTCCCTTTTGAATCTGTAGCATCCCCATGTCTCTCCTGTTTGCCCTTCTCAACTTTGACGAAAGTCCTTTCATGTACTCTGTACTGAGGGACATTTCAGAGGGAATGAGACAGGGTACCTACCTTCAAGGGCTCTGTTTGCACGGAGACCCAGGGTGCACACGAATGGGAACAAAGGGCAGATACCTGTGTCTGCACCCTGAGGAGCCGAAGCCCTCACAGCTCAGGCTATTCAGGGGCAAGGCTGGAGGCCTGGACTCACTGCCTCCTCTTCTCAAGGGGCTCTTGACTATGGGCAGGTCGCTTCCTTCTCTGGGCCTCAGTGTCCTCACTAAATAAATCTGTGATTGAGTCAAGGGGGAAATTGAGGAAGATGGATGTGTGGGTGGAAGACAATGAATTTGACTTCATATTCATTTCATTTGAGTGTCACTGGGGACATCCAAGTGTTGACAGCAAGAAATAGAGAACTGGAAGGTGATTAGAGGTCAGGGTGGCTGGAGAGGCAGTTTCAGTGAAGTGAACCAATAACACTGAAAGTTGGCCAGCCAGGGGTCAAGGCAGGAAGGGGCAGTGAGGGGGTGTGGGTAATCCCTACAAGTTTAACTGAGAAGAGAGGGGGACTGGAAGAAAGAGAAAGGGCTCAGGGGTCAAGTGATCTAGTAATGTTTTTTTTCCACAATAAGGGAGCCCTGGACACGATTGAAAGCAGAGAGAAGAAAAGTGAGGAGGGTGAGAAATCCCTGCTGTTAGCAAGGGATGGGAAAGGGCTGGGTGGAGAGAGGCCAAGAGCTCAGTGAGGGCTCACATTCCTGAGCATGAGACACCCCTTCGTCTGTCCTCTCCAAAGCTGGTTGGTTAGGATAGTTGGGGCAACAGGAAAGGCAGGAGAGAGGAGAGAAGAGGGGAGCAGGAAGGGTGCGATGGCAGTGAGAAGCCCTCCCTGAGGAGCACTGACTTGCCCAAGTGGGACAGACACCCAGGGACCACATGACCAAGAGGCATCTGAAGGTCATTCAATCTGAACCAGCTCCTTGGCATTGATGGGTAAATCGCTGCTTTATCAGAATCTCCCAGGAGACGATGTTAAAAATGCAGAATCCTGGGCTGCACCTTGGATCTTCTAACTATACACGGTTGTGGTCCGTGACTGTTAAAGCCCCACAGAGGCCTTAGCCCCTGATCCTCAGCCCTGTTTGAGACCTGACCGCAAGGTCGCAGTAAGCCTTCTAGGAGGGGAGAGATGCTCATTCAAATGTATAGTGCAAAACAGCATAAGGCCAGGGCTTTCCTGGAAGCCCCACAGCATGTACCAGTGAAGTCCCACTGGTACTGCAATGGAGGTGGGAAGGAAGAAGAATGAGAGAGCCAGAATCTGCCTGATTTCCACTGGCCTTGTTCCTTCCTAGCTTGGCCTTTGCGAGGACCCTGTGCAGTGTGCTCAGCCTGCATGAGACTGGGCTCCAGGTCCTGCCTTTGCCATCGTGTTTGACAATGGTTTTTGCTCAGTGGTACTAATAAGGATGATCAAGGAAATCCACAGCTAATCCAACACATCTCAAGGTAAGTAATGGTTCATCTCTTGACCTGTAATTATCAAAGGCATTTATAAACTCCTGAATTCCGCTCTGTGACTAGGGAGGCTTTGCTAGGCAGTGTCCTATCTAAAGCACTTGTTTGGCTTGAGGGAAAAATGCTTGTACCACAAGAGGCAAACATTGACAAGTGAGAATGCAAAATTGTTAACATTTAGGAAGCTAAGTTGATAGCATTTAGCCCAACAGCCTCCCTTGTTCTCTGAATTTTTCAGTCTGCGTAGTTATGCAGCCATCTGGGTCCTGACACATAGCTAATAGCATCCTGCACAGATCCCAACAGCGGTGGCTCAGAGGACAGCCTTCGGCTGCCACAGCAATGAGACGCTGACACTCCTCCCTTCTAAGAGGTCCTTCTAGAGACTTCGTGCACTGGCCACATAAGGACAGTGAGATCAGGAAGGTGATTAACAAAGAGACCAATTACACTCGGTATTTCCTTGCCTTTCAGGATTCAAATATGGGCCTTAAACACCTTTGATGCTTAGAGGAGAATGAACAGAAAAATACCTTTGGTTTTCATAGCCTCAGTAGTGTGCTGGAGGTTCTGACTTTCATTTCCCAAACCCAAGAAGGTAGGAGGGAGACAAGGAGAGAACAAGGTAAGAGTTGGCCTGTCCGGGGCAGCAAAGGGCCAGTGATCTCACCCTCATGCACGTGGCTACTGGTCTGTTTTAGGCCTACACTCCTTCCTCCCCTTTTAATTTTCTTTCTGTCTTTCTTGTAACCCGGTAACCATACCTGTATCCCCACCTACATTTCATTCCGGGCTGCCATCTGTGGTGCATTTTATGCAGGAATTTCTGGGAAGAGGAAAGCTACCAGATCCACAGCAGATGATCATCCAGTGGTAGAATTCCAGGCACTGCAGCATCTGAATGGAGGAGATCTTCTGGGGTCCTGGGGTCTGTGGGGAAGCTGATGGGAGCTGACCTAGCCTTTAGATCTTACCACCCAGGCAGCTGCCTTCCTCCAGTCCACTCCCTAAGGGGCACTGCTTGGGCACCCACCATCCCAGACAGTGGCAGGAGGCGAGGAGCTGCTTGCTTGATTTCCTTAATTTCAATGTCCATCTGGGTTTGCAGAAAGTGTCAGGGACAAGGTCTCTAGAAGCTGACAGTGAAGACCCAGGTAATCAAAACCTATGCCCAGTCCTCAGGATTTTCCCTCTCTGGGGGCTGTTCTGAGTGTCAGTGTTAGACATGCTTTCAACCTCAGTCACAGAGTTGAAGCTCTGTGTCTCAGGCAAGTTTTCCAAAAAAGGCTCTAAAGCATTGAGGTGGTTTGAAGATATTAAAGCAAGAAATTGGAACTAGAAAATCCAGAGCAGTCAAGATGTGTGTGTGCTTTTAAGATAATAGTTAAATTGAACTTGTCTGAGTATAATCAAAAGTTGATTGAACAAAAAGTAAAAAACAAAAACAAACAAAAAGATGCCTTCCTTTTAAGAATTAAAGGATCAAAATGAATCTGATCACAATAAATATTTTTTCCAATTGTCATATCATTTATTTTTTTAATATATTTTATTGATTATACCATTACAGTTGTTCTATTCCCCCCCTTCATTCCCCTCCACCCGCACACTCCCTCCCTCACCATTCTCCCCCCCTTAGTTTATAACCACCTGTCTCAAGTTCTTTAGATTCTTTATTTCCCCTACTATTCTTGCCCTCCCCCCTATTTTCTACCTACCGTCTATGCTACTTATTTTCTGTATCTTCTCCCCCTTCTCCCCCTCCCACTCCCCTGTTGCTAACCCTCCATGTGATCTCCATTTCTATGGTTCCGCTCCTGATCTAGCTGTCCTCTTACTTTACTTTTGTTTTAGGTGTGGTTGTTAATAACTGTGAGTTTGCTGTCCTTTCACTGTTCATATTTTTCATCTTCTTTTTCTTATATAAGTCCCTTTAGCATTTCATATAATAAGGGCTTGGTGATGATGAATTCCTTGAACTTGACCTTATCTGAGAAGCACTTTATCTGTCCTTCCATTCTAAATGAAAGCTTTGCTGGATAAAGCAATCTTGGCTGTAGGTCTTTGGATTTCATGACTTGGAATACTTCTTTCCAGCCCCTTCTTGCCTGTAAGGTCTCTTTTGAGAAATCAGCTGACAGTCTGATGGGTACTCCTTTGTAGGTGACTGTCCCCTTATCTCTTGCTGCTTCTAGGATTCTCTCCTTCATTTTAATCTTGGCTAATGTAATTATGATGTGCCTTGGTGTGTTCCTTCTTGGGTCCAACTTCTTTGGCACTCTCTGAGCTTCCTGGATTTTCTGGAAGTCTATTTCCTTTGCCAGACTGGGGAGGTTCTCCTTTATTATTTGTTCAAATAAGTGTTCCACTTGTGGCTGTTTCTTTCCCCCTTCTGGTACCCCTATAGTTTGGATGTTGGAATGTTTAAAGATGTCCTGGAGGTTCCTAAGCCTCTCCTCATTTTTTTGAATTCTCATTTCTTCATTCCTTTCTGGTCGGATGTTTCATTCTTCCTTCTGGTCCATTCCATTGATTTGAGTCCCAGTTTCCTTTCCATCACAATTGGTTTCCTGGACATCTCCCTTCATTTCAATTAGTTTAGCCTTCATATGTTCCTCTAATTTGTGCCTATAATCTACCAGTTCTGTGAGCATCCTGATAAATAGTGTCTTGAACTGTGCTTCTGAGAGGCTGGCAATCTCTTGGTCGCTTAGAGTTATGGGCTCTGGGACTTTGAGTTCTTCTTGCGCCATCTTTTGGGCTGTTCGTGCTTGTTCCAGAGCAGGATCGGAGCCCTAAAGTGTTCACTAGAGCAGGGCAACTAAGTTGCTGGGCTGTGACCTTGTATGTGGGGGCGGGGTTAAAAAGGGACAATGGCTTCCCTCTGCCGCCTGCCGCCGTGTCCCCCACCGGCGCCGGCGCCGCAGCCACCACCGTCACCAGGCCCGCGCGTTTCCTTCCACTGCACGCGAGTGTGCCACCGACGTCAGCCCTCCACCACTGGGTTCGCCCCCTGGGGCCTGCGTGGTCCGTCTCACTGTGCGCAAATGTGCAACCGAGGACAGTCTGCCCCGCACCCCGACTGGTTCCGGGCTGCCTGCTTGCCTAGGTCGGGGGATCCGTCCTGCCCGACCCTGCTCCGCTGCTGGCTCCGCCTCTCTTACCGTCCCCATTGAAGGGTTCGTGGTTGTCGGACTTTCGTATAATTCTGTTTTCTGGTCTTTGGGTGTGCCCTATTTCTCCAAACCTTTGTTGTATTCAAGCTTGGTTGTGGGAAAAGGCACAGTGTTTCCACCTATGCCACCATCTTGGCGGAAGTCCCCACAATAAATACTTTAAAACCTTCTTTTGCACTTAGAGAGCCCTCAGCCTGACCCTGCTGGCTGTGCTGGCTGATGACAGCTGCCCCGGTGGACAGGGGATGCTCACTTGTTCCAAACACTGGGCACATAGGTATTTACTTACTGAGGTCCAAGCCTCGGCCTGAGAGCCTTTCGTGTGTTCCTGCGGCGAAGGAGAAGAATTGAGCAGTCAGGTAGGCAGCTGGGCCAGGGTGAGCAGAGGAAGAGAAGTTTGTCTCTGGGGAGCAGCTGTCTACGAGCTGCCAGAAGTAGGAGAGGGGGATCTAGGGCTGAAATATTAGGTGTCTTGAGGGGGTGTGAGAAGGGTGTGCAGGGCCATTTCCTCACCGCAGACCATGAGGGCTAGAGGGGCCAGGGCTGAGCTTTCACCCCTGTTTGAAACAAAGGGTGTAATCTCAGCTTTGTCCTTGTCAGAGGCTAGGGGGGAGGGCAGGGTATTGATGATAACTGCTGAGGGGTGGGTTCCAGATTCAGGCTGCCAAGAGCATGGTGTGTCTCTCCCACACAGGCCCCCTCACACCCCAACCCCCACTGCGACTATTTCCAGTCTCTCTGGGGCCAGAGAGAGGCTGGGAGCTGGTAGCAATAAAGGGTGATTTTAACAGATGAAAGTACAGGTATAAACTTGGATCCCGGGGATGGGATCCTGGGTGTGCTGTCCTTTCTGTCAACTAAGTCCTTGTCGCTAGGGCTGCTCCAACAACTTGGGGACCACTTACCCTGTGGCTGTTTCTGTGACTCCCTGTTTGACCCCTTCTCTGCTCTAGAGGGCAGCTGAGAGAAGAGTAAGGAGGTGAAGTGACTTCACCTGGTCCTTGTTTCCAACTTGGATAAGAGGAAGAAGATGTCCGGCTTCTTGCAAACCAGACCCTGGCCACCTCCTCCTCTCTACTTTTCCTCAAGCAGGCCCCCTGGGTGTTCCAGGACCCCTTACACCGGGGCCCAGGCCTGGTGGTTGCAGCGGGGCTGACGGAACACCTGGCCGAGTAGAATCTAGCATCAGAACCACTGTTTTGGTGGTACAGATTTTGGAGTCTGGCCCTCAGGAAAAGCTTTTGGATTTCAGTGTCCACAGTTATTAAATGAGGGTGTTTGTCAGTTGCACTGTACCATAGAAATGTTAGTTTTTTTGTGTATTATACTGACATGTGCTATAAGGAAGACTGTGGAGGGACACCTGCTTCCATTCAGGACTAACTTCTCCAGGTTGTTACAACAGCAGGACAATGATAATAATAATGACCCATTCTAACTGAGTGCTTGCAATGTGTTAAGGAATTTAATCCTCACAACAACTCTATGGGGTCGGCGCAATTATTACCCCATTTTACACGTGAGAAAACGGAGACCCAGTGAGGTCAAGGTACCTACCCATGATTTTGCAGCCACTGGGACCAGAGCAGGCTTCACACCAGTTTAGAAAAGCCCATCTGGAGAGACACAAAGGGGCATCCCTGCTGCTGTTTAGGCCAAACTCTCTGCCCCTTTTACCACATACATCCTACCTCCCTACAACTACTCAGGGGCGGGAGGGAAGTCGACTCTGGCTCTAATTCTATAAATAATGGAGAGGAAGAGCTGGGCTGCAGAACTTGACAGAAATGTTGGAAGACAACATGCTTTTTGTATGTAGTCTGTCCAAGTTTACAATGAAGCAGGAAACCAATTTTCCTAAGGATTGAGGAAAGGGCAATTCTTTGATTCTTCAATCTCTCACTCCTGTAGCCAGAGACACATTTCTTTTAATAAAGCAATTTTGAGGTGGTTCTTGGAACTCCAGAGAACAAGAACCTTGAAGCCTGCTCAGGCTGTGAATGTGTTAACTCATGAAAAATGGCTTCTGGGAGCATGGAAGGGTTGCTATTTCCTTCACTTTAATAATTCCTTTCTTGGAACTTCCGCCAAGATGGAGGCATAGGTGGAAACACTGTGCCTTCTCCCACAACAAAGTTTGAATACAACAAAGGTTTGGAGAACAAAGACACAGCCAAAGAACAGAAAATTGAATTATACGGAAGTCCGACAACCACGAACCCTTCAACTAGGACCGGTAAGAGGGGTGGAGCCAGCAGCGGAGCAGGGTCGGGCAGGAAAGATTCCCCCGACCCAGGCACACAGCAGTCGGGGTGCGGGGCAGACTGACCGAGGTCGCACATTCGAGCACAGTGAGACAGACTGCGCAGGCCCCAGCGGGCGAACCCAGTGGCAGAGGGTTGACGGCGGTGGCACATTCGCGTGCAGTGGAAGGAAATGCACGGGCGCCGGTGACAGTGGCAGCTGTGGCCGCAGTGGCGGGAGGCGGCAGACGGGACCACCATTGCTCCTTTTTGACCCCGCCCCCCACATACAGCATCACAACCCAGCGACTAAGTTGCCCTGCTCTGGTGAACACCTAGGGCTCCGATCCTGATACCTAACAGGCACGAACAGCGAAAAAGTGGTGCAAGAAGAACTCAAAGTCCCAGAGCCTACAACTCTAAGTGACCAGGAAATAGCCAGCCTCTCAGATGCACAGTTCAAAACACTGGTCATCAGGATGCTCACAGAACTGGTTGATTTTAGTCACAAATTTGAGGAACATATGAAGGCTAAACTAATTGAAATGAAGGGAGATGTCCAGGAAACCAATAGTGATGGAAAGGAAACTGGGACTCAAATCAATGGAATGGACCAGAAGGAAGAACAAAACATCCCACCAGAAAGGAATGAAGAAATGAGAATTCAAAAAAATGAGGAGAGGCTTAGGAACCTCCAGGACATCTTTAAACGTTCCAACATCCGAATTATAGGGGTACCAGAAGGGGGAAAGAAACAGCCACGAGTGGAAAACGTATTTGAACAAATAATAAAGGAGAACTTCCCCAGTCTGGCAAAGGAAATAGACTTCCAGGAAATCCAGGAAGCTCAGAGAGTGCCAAAGAAGTTGGACCCAAGAAGGAACACACCAAGGCACATCATAATTACATTAGCCAAGACCAAAATGAAGGAGAGAATCCTAGAAGCATCAAGGGATAAGGGGACAGTCACCTACAAAGGAGTACCCATCAGACTGTCAGCGGATTTCTCAAAAGAGACCTTACAGGCAAGAAGGGGCTGGAAAGAAGTATTCCAAGTCATGAAATCCAAAGACCTACAGCCAAGATTGCTTTATCCAGCAAAGCTTTCATTTAGAATGGAAGGACAGATAAAGTGCTTCTCAGATAAGGTCAAGTTCAAGGAGTTCATCATCACCAAGCCCTTATTATATGAAATGCTAAAGGGACCTATATAAGAAAAAGAAGATGAAAAATATGAACAGTGAAAGGACAGCAAACTCACAGTTATTAACAACCACACCTAAAACAAAAGTAAAGTAAGAGGACAGCTAGATCAGGAGCGGAACCATAGAAATGGAGATCACATGGAGGGTTAGCAACAGGGGAGTGGGAGGAGGAGAAGAGAGGAGAAGGTACAGAAAATAGCATAGACAATAGGTAGAAAATAGATGGGGGGAGGGCAAGAATAGTGGAGGAAATATAGAATCTAAAGAACTTGAGACTCGTGGTTATAAACAAAGGGGGGGAGAATGGTGGGGGAGGGGGTGTGCAGGGTGGAGGGGAATGAAGGGGGGGAATAGAACAACTGTAATGGTATAATCAATAAAATATATCTATTAAAAATACAAAACACTATCTTGAAAAAAAATAATTCCTTTCTTGCCTTCACCAGACTGGAGGCTGCAAAGACCCCACCGAATCACAGGGTAGGGAGCTCCCCCTAGTGGCCCAATGGACCCATTTGCTGATGGCCCCTGGGGTCTTAAGTGAATCTAGAGTCTGATGTAAGGTGAAATGGTCCACTTAGGTGGAATGGTCCACTTCTAGGTATGTGCCCCAGAGAACTTAGGGCAGGGTCCCATGTTCATAGCAGCACTACTCACAATAGACATAAAGTAGAAACAACTCAAATGTCTGTTGACTGATGAGTGGTAAACAAAATGCAGTATAAACATAACAAGGGAACATTATTAAGTGTTAAAAAGAAATGAAATTTGAACACAAGCTACAGCATGGGTGGAACTTGAAGACAATTTGTTCAGTGAAATAAGCCAGACATAAAAGGACAAATATTGTGTGATTCCATTTACACAAGGAATAGTCCGACTCATAGAGTCAGAAAGTAGAATGTTGGTTGCCAGGGGCTGGCGGGAGAGGGCGTGGACACTCATTGTTAATGGGTAGGGTTTGGGCTGGGGGTGAGGAAAAGTTCTGATGGATGGCTGCCCAACGATGCGAAGGCACTTAACACTATTGAACTGTACACTTAAAATGGTTAAAATGGTAAAATTTATGTTAGGCATATTTTACTGTAATAAGAAAAACAAAAGAGAGGATATGCTCATTTATTTTTTGTGTGGAAAAAACACTTTTTTCCAGGTTCCTAAAAAAGAATCTTCCTAAACAGTCAATTTATGTTGAAATTTCCTGTGCTTGTCTCAGCCTGGAATGAAATTGATGGGGAATACTGTCTTAAAATCCACTCAGTTTGGAAGAATAAAGTGGGAGAAATTATTATATTTGATGTGAAAACTTACTATAAAAAAGTAGGTTTACAGTTGTTTGTATAGAAAATAGCACAATAATTAATAATCAATAATACAAGAATAAACTCTGTTCTGCGTACTCACAACTGCACAGCTGCCGAGAGAGCAGTCGAGCCAGTGTGGTCTTGCTGGAAGGAGAGCAGGCCAACCCCAAAACAGGCCAATGGGAGTGTGCCCAGCTGATTTCCACCAAGAGTGGGAAAACAATTAAATGAAGCAAAAGCAGTTTTTGCAACAAATGCAGCTGCAGCAGTTGGAGATCCATAGATGAAAAATGTGAACCTCAACCTAAAACTCATACCTGACACCAAATTTAATGTTTATTTAGTTTTATTATGTTATTAAGTAACCACTAGGGACATGCAGGTTAAAACCACTCTGAGATATTGCTATATATCTATTAAACAGCTAAAATGGGAGTAGTGACAACACCAAATGCTGGTGAGGATGTGGAGGAACTGATCTCTCACACATGGCCAGTGCGGGTGTGGAGCAGTTTGGCCACTCTGGAAAATAGTTTGGCACTTATCACAATCCAGTAATTACACACCTGGGAATTTCTCCCAGAGAAATAAAAACTTATGTTCACACAAACACTTGCACACCACTGTTCTATTTGTAGTAGCCCCGAATTGGAAACAATAGCTAAAGATTTAAACAGTGCTCTATTCCTACCATGGAGTACTACTCAGCAGTAACCCAGAGCCAAGTATTGACACATGCAAGGATTTGGATGAATCTCAAAGGCCCAAAGGTATTCTTCAGAGAAAAGACAATCTCAAAGGTGACATACTACATGATTCCAATTATATAACAATCTTGAAATGACAAAATTATAAAGATGAAGAATAGATTAGTGGATGTCAGAGGTTAGAGGTGGGAAGGAGGAAAATTGGTATGAGTATTAAATGTAGGGAGGACTTTGTGGCAATGGAACAATTCTGTACCTTGATTGACAAGAATCTACACATGTGATGAAATTGCATCGACCTCACCGTCCCCACACCTCCACCCCACACTCATGGAGTAAATTGGTGAAATCTGAGTAAGGCCCATAGCTTGCACCATCAGGTGCAAATCAAAATCAGGTTCCTGGTTTTGATTTGTTATGTAAAATGAGACTGTTGGCAGAAACCAGAAGAAGGGGAACTTTCTGTACTATTTTTGTAATATCTTGTGAATCTATAATCATTTAAAAAATACTAGAAAAAAGCCTTCAAGAGACAAGGAAGAAAAGGAAAGTCAGGTGTGGTGATTGCCAGGGGGAGGGAGGTATTAGGGACCTAAATTGAAATAGAAAAAATACAATAGTGATTAGATTTTAAAAAAATAAATTTTGTGGCCAAAAAAAGAAAAAGAAAAGGAAAGTGAGCATCATAAAGCATTTGCCCCAAGCTGGCTCTTTTGGGGGATCATCTCACTGAGCTGTCCCCGTGGGTCAGTGAAGTACATTTATCCCATTTCATAAACAAGAGACCAAGGCCCAAAGAGGCAGAATTGAGTTTCAAACCAAGTTTCTCTAATCTCAAAGCCTGTTCTCTTCAAGAATAAATGGTCAAGTTTCTGCTTTGCCTGACAAAGTTGCCATCATCTCAGAAACAAGCCCCGTGCACTTCATGCCAGTCATTAGGACCCGAATGGCCCATCTCAGATTGTCCCATATGGTTCCTTCCATGTAAGCTCATCGGCACAAGCTCTGGAAGCTTATGTCCTTCTTTAAACACAACCTTCTTTATGTCACTCCTCCCTCTCCCCCCACAAGTCTAGGCGACCTTCAAATGAAGGCTAAGTCCTTGGCTTGGTGCTGAAGCAATCAAGGTTCTGCCTGATTGTTTCCTTAAGAAAAGTCCGGTGCTTCTTCCTCCTTCTCTCCACATGACCTGTCTCGTCTGACTGAAATAGTTTATGGCCCCCACACTGCTTGGCCCACAGTCTTTAGCTCCCATTCACCCTTTCAGCGTTCTTAGCCCATCTAGATTCTGTCTTTCCTGACTCAGCGTCACTGACCACGAAGCCTGCCCTGACTACCTGAACACCTGGGGCCCCATGTTCCTCACACACAAGAACCTGAGTCTCTACTCGCACACAGAAGGCACTGGCATGGGCTTGTTGGGGAAGTGAATTGTGAACTTATCACATATGGTCTTGTATTGATGTTGAATATGTATTTCCATGTTAGTTTTACCTATTTAACCAGATGGTGAGCTTCTTAGCTTACACTGTTTCATGTTCTCAACAGTGCTCAGCCCAGTTTGCTGTTTTTCAAACAGCCACTAATAATGAGAGCTTTTTCTCAACTGGATGTCCACTTTCACTCCTGGTCAGCTATTTGGCCCATCCTGCATCAGGCACACTTACTGCTAGGGTTGCTGGTGGCTTGAAGACCAGTCACCATTGATTGTTCTTCTTGTTTCTCTTCTTTTATGGAGAAGTTTGAGTTGCAATAGACTCAAACTTCTGAGTCTATTACAACTTCTGAGTTGCAATCCACCCACCTCTGCCTCAGGATTAGTTCCTTCAGCATTTATAACCTTCCTTTGGGGATTGACTTGGCCCATGTCTGGAATGAACTCAGACGCTGGCACTCATAGCTGTGGTCATCATCTCTTCAGACGAGCAAATTTGGAGGGAGCTACAGAAAGTGCAATTGAAGAAAAATTAGTTAGTGGCTGGGGAAAGGGCTGGGCCATTGCTCTGAGTGGGCCTGACCTCATCACCTTTCGTAACATCAGTCAGCACTGAGGTTTTGAAGAGACACGGCAGTGGGAGGAAGGTGTTTATGAAACTCAGATGGCTGGGAAAGGAGCTAGTGTCAAAGACAGTGAGTAGGAGGAGCCGCCTCTCCTTTCTGCTCTCTACTGCTTCTCAAAGGGCTCTAGGAACTGTCATGAGACAAGAAGACGTTGGGTCATCTTTGCAAAGGGTACCCTTCTGAAAAAAGCTTTGGCTTGAGCCCTGGCGCTCAAGAGTCGGCCAGGACTCTGACATCTAAACTGGTTCCTGGGAAAACTGCCGTGGAGTCCATGAGAAAAATGGATTCCAGCCGCATGTGCCAATGCCAAGGTCTCTAGTGTCTCTCCTGTTCTCTGGTCAGGCAGAATCAGATCCAGGACCACAGCTCTGAAGAGTTAAGTGGCTTTGTAGAGAGAGGGAGGAAGAGAAAGGGAGTGGTGGTTGAACCTCCATCTCTGCTCTCATTAGCTGGGTCAGAAGAAATAGGTGAATTCCCTGCAGAGGTGTTACCAAAAGGTACATTTCCATCCTCTTTACCATGGTATAGACAGCTCTATTACTGATAACACCCCATTCCTCTACCAATACAGCGGCATGCTGGTACAACCTGTGCAGAGCAAGCTTAGGAAATTCCTAGGCACTTGGGCCATTGTCCAGAATTGTGACAAGAGGAAAATTATTTTTCTCCAGGCCAAGGTCAGCAAATTATACCTCATGGTTCACTGCATATTTTTGAATGGCCTACAAGCTAAAAATGGCTTCTACATTTTAATTGGTTGAAAAAACATTTTTAAAAAATAATACTTTACTACATGTGAAAACTATGTGAAGTTCAAGTTTTAGGTCTACAAATAAAGTTTTATTGGCATATACATTTGTTATATATTGCCTAGGTCTGCTTTAGCACAATTGAGAAGTTGCATGTATTGCAAAGCCAAGATCAACTCTGGCTACAAAATTTGTAGTATAAAATGAAAATGTGGGGCTTCTTATTACAAAAAATTATTAAGAATTTCACATTGGCGGGGGGCGGGCAGGGTTGGGAATATAAGACAGAAAACTGTACTTGAACAAGAATTAAATTAAAAAAAGAATTTCACAATGGCAACAGTATAGCATTAAACAAAGTGTGGTAGCCCCTCTACACCCAGGGTCTTGTGCCTGTTCATGAATCTGGCCCTTATTAAAATACTTAATATCTGGCTCTTTAGAGAAAAAGTTTGCCAACATATACTCTGGCCGTTCAAACACCAATATCTAAAAAACAAAACAAAAACAAAAGAACATTAGCTCTGACTAGTGTGGCTCAATGGGTTGAGCTTTGCCCCACAAACCAAAAGGTCACTGGTTAGATTCCTGGGTTGTGGTCCAGGTCCCCAGCTGGGGGCATTCAAGAGGCAACCAACTGATGTTTCTCCAACACATGGATGTTTCTTTCCCTCTCTGTCTCCCTTCTTTTCCCCCCTCTCTAAAAATAAATAAATAAAATCTTTAAAAATAATGTTGATCTCCAGCAAAAAATTTAGAGAAAATTATTAAAGTTTCTGGATGCACTTTGAAAAGAAATTGTTGAACAGTATGACCTAATATAGGTTTGCTCAAATTAGAATCATTTTCTTTTGATTGAATTATCTGCTTCAGTGAGAAAGGCACAGGACAGGGGAGGGCAATGCTGTGGACATGCACACCAGTCCTTCAGTTCACGTAGTCTTTCCGAGGTCATGCCAAAATACCAGGGAAAACCTGTGACATGTCTCTTCATGCATGGAGTTAAAATTTAAAAGTGTAAATAGAGGCCCTGACTGGTGTAGCTCAGTGGATTGAGCACAGGCCTGCGAACCAGAGGATCGTGGTTCGATTCCCAGTCAGGGCACATGCCTGGGTTGCAGGCCAGTTCCCAGCAGGGGACGCACAAAAGGCAACCATACATTGATGTTTATCTCCCTCTCTCCTTCCCCTCTAAAGATACATACATAAATAAAATCTTTAAATTTAAAAAAAAGTGTAAATAGACTTCTGGTCAAGATGGAGGCATAGGTAAACATGCTTTGCCTCCTCACACACCTACAAAAAAATACAACTACAATACAAAACAAATATCATCCAGAATTGTCAGAAAATTGAGCTGTATGGAAGTCCAAAAACCAAGAATTAAAGAAGCCACATTCATCCAGATGGACAGGAGGGGTAGAGATGCAGAGAGAAGAGATGCAGAGGGGAAGCTGAACCGGCGGTCCCACATCCACATGTGGTAGATAAAAATCAGGAGGGATCCTCTGGAGCAAGGGATTCAAACCCCAAACCAGACCATCCAGCAGCCCAGGGTTCCAGGCCTGGAAGGTAAATCCCCATTACTTTTGGCTGTAAAAAGCAGTGGCCAGGGCATGGAAGAAACTCCTGATTATCAGAAGACTCCTCTGAAAGTGCCCACATGGACTTAGGACTTATGCAGACCCACCACCTCTGGTATTCAGCACCAAAGCAATAGCTGGAAGAGCACAACTGAAACAGGGGGAGAAAGTGAAGTGACTGGAAACAGGACCAGCTCAGCAGACATCTTCCTCATGGGCAAACCTCCAGAAGCCAGGCAGTGGTATTGTCCACCCTTTGAGCCCTCCCCAACACAGAGCCACAAAGTGATGAAATGGGTTGCCCTGCTTTGCTGATTATCTAAGGCCCCACCCAACACAATTTACAGGTCTGCTCTTCTACAATAAGCCACACTACTAAGATAGGGAGTCAAAGCAACTGTACCTAATACACAGAAACTAACGCAGCTGCCAAATTGAGAAGAAAAAGAAACATGGCCCAAATGAAACAAAACAAACAGAAGAAAACAAAACTCCGGAAAAAGAATTACATGAAACAGAGATAACCAACCTATCAGATGCAGAGTTCAAAACACTGGTTATCAGAACACTAAAAAAACTCACTGAGTAGGCAACAGCATGAAGAAGACACAGGTAGAAATGAAGATTACATTAAGTGAAATAAAAAAAATCTACAGGGAACCAACAGTGGAGGAAATGGAGTCAAGAATCGAATCAATGATTTGGAACATAAGGAAGAAAAAAAGCATTCAATCAGAACAGCAAGAGGAAAAAAGAATTTAAAAAAAATGAGGACAGTGTAAGCAGCCTCTAGGACACCTCCAAAGGTACCAACATCTGAATCATAGGGGTGCCAGAAGGAGAAGAGGAAAAGCAAGAACTTGAAAACTTATTTGAAAAAATAATGAAAGAAAACTTCCCTAATTTGGTGAAGGAAATAGACATACAAGTCCAGGAAGCACAGAGAGTCCCAAACAAGTTGACCCAAAAAGGACCACACCAAGACAGCAAAATTAAAATGCCAAAGTTTAAAGGTAAAGAGAGAATCTTAAAAGCAGCAAGAGAAAAGCAGAGAGTTACCTACAAAAAAGTTCCCCTAAGACTGTCAGCTGATTTCTCAAAAGAAACCTTGCAGGCAAAAAAGGAGCTGGAAAAAAAGTATTCAAAGTCATGAAAGGAAAGGACCTATAACCTAGATTACTCTATTCAGCAAAGCTATCATTTGGAATGGAAAGACAAAGAAAGTGCTTCCCAGACAGGTAAAGTTAAAGGAATTCATCATTAGCAAACTTTATTTATTTATTTATTTGCTTATTCAATTATTTATTTATTTATTCTTAGAGAGGGGAGAGGACAGAGAAAGAGAGGGAGAGAAACATCAGTCACTTGCCTCTTGCATGCCCCCAACTGGGGACCTGGTCTACAATCCAAACGAGTGCCCTGACTGGGAATTGAACTGATAACCTTTGGGTCCACAGGCCAGCACTCAATACACTGAGACACACCAGCCAGGGTACCAAGCCCCTATTATATGAAATGTTAAAGGGATTTATCAAAAAGAAGATTAAAACTATGAACAGCAAAATGGCAACAAATCTACAACTATCAATACCAAATTTAAAAAAAAAAACTCAGCAAACAAGCTGAACAGGAACAGAAACACAGAACTGGAGATCACTTGCAGGGTTACCATCTGGGAGGGGGGAGAATAGGGGGAAAAGTACAAGGATTAAGAAACATAAATTTGTAGGTACAAAATAGACAGCATAATGTTGAGAATAGTATAGGAAATGGAGAAGCCAAAGATCTTATATGCATGACCCATGATGGCTCAACTAAGTCGGGGGAATGCTAGAGGGAATGGGGGTACTGGGCAGAGGGGGACAAAGGGAGAAAATTGGGGTAACTCTAATAGCATAATCAATAAAATACATATATTTTAAAAGTGTAAATACCTTGTCTCTTATTTTTAAGATACTGTAATAGTTCATCTGAAAGTTTATTCCATATGCCTTATAGTTGGGTTAAAAAGTCATTTTTGAAAGCTATTTGGGCTCTTTTGTAAGCCATTCTAGAGGCAGTGTGTGAAGGTGAACAATATTAGCCTCTTTGTCAGATACAGCAATTGAAGTTGGTACCGAGGTAGGCAGCGGGCATCGTTCAAGGCTCCAGAATGGGGGCTGGGTAAACCCCCACCAGACCCCAAAGATCCACATGTGCACTTGTAGCTGTGGCAGTTTTAGGATCTAAGTGAACGTTGGTTTGGAAGCTGCATCACAGTTATGTGCTGTATCCACCAGACCACAATAGCTTATTAAATGAGATGAGATATGGCTTCCTTCAGAGGCCCCAGTGGGGTATCCATTTCTAGGTGGAGTAAATAGTGTTGATCTTTGCCATTTCTGAGAAAACAGGTTGATTCTTGCTGAGGTAGAAAGGGATGGGGGATGGGATCCAGGCCCAGCCTGTGTCTGGCCTCTAGTTAACTAACTTTTGGGTTGACCTTGGGGAAGACATGTTCTTCACTGCCTTTGGGCAGGGAGGTTCTCCTGGCCGCAGGGATATCGTCGGGGCCAAGGCAGGAGAGAGAACTGGCAGTGTGGGGAGACCCGCACTGGTGTCTGATGCAGCTGGGCCCGGGTTGCCCCAGCTCAGCCGTCCCTTGTGCCTCGTGGAGGGAGCCCCAGGGCTGGAGCAAGCTAGGCCCCCACTAGGCGGCTGTGAGATCTTAACTACACTGCTCAGTGTTTCTAGACCTCTTTCTGCTTTAAATAAACAGACAGGACAGGGTTATTTTAAAGGTCCTTTCCAGTTCTAATCAACTATGAATCTATAAGAGAAAGTTTTCTAACTTTCAAAACTAGACCTAGCTGCCTTAGAGAGTGAGAGCGGGAAGTCAGGACAGTGCTCTCTCAGGACACCTGCTCTCAGTAGGAAGCCGCCTTTCTTTACTTCTAACAGAAAGTGAGTTTCTCAGGAGGCTTCTGCTCTAAGCCAAACAAATCTGATGAAAGGTAGTTTCCTTGACCCCCTGAGCCCTATTCCAGTTTGGAAAATAGAAGACACACTCAGGTGTACTTTTAGAGTGGAAGGAAGGAGGCCAAAAGAGTGGCCAGACAGCCTAGGGTAGCAGGGAGGGAAGGGACGCCAGCAGGCAGGGAGACAGGAGCCCTACCCTGGGCCCAAGCTGAGCAATGGGGCGGGGAGGCCCAGGAATACCGAGGTGGGGAGGCAGGGAGCAGCAGCCAGGCTGGTGGACAGGCCTTGGCACCAGGCTGAGGCCCTGGGGCTTTGTCCACGTTGAGGCTGAAAGGAGGAGCTTAGTGACCAAAGCAGCACCTGAGGCAGCATGGACTTGGCGTGGGAGCAGCCTTTAAATTAAAAAACAATTTTTATGGTGGTAAAAACACATAACATAATATTTACAATTTTAACTATTTGCCAGCACACAGTGCAGAGGCTCAGAATCTCCTTCATTTCAAGACTGAATGATATTCCATCATAAGTCTATTTTGTTTTATCCATTTGTCTCTCAATAGACACTTGGGTTGCTTTCAACCTTTGGCCAGTGTGAACGATGCTGCTGCGAACATGGGCCTGTGAACGTCTCTGTGAGACCCTTCCTTCAGTTCCTTGGGTATACCCCGAAGTGGAACTGCAGATCATATGGTAGTTCTAAGTTTAGTTTTTTTGAGGAACCACCATACCAGTTGGGGATGGCCTTTGACAGAGTCCCACAAGCTACATCATGAGGAGACAGAGGAGGTATGAGGGAGGCGAGGAGGAGGAGCTGTTCTGGGCCAGGCAGGTCCGGGCTTCCATGCAGCTGCCTGTGGGACCACGCCAGTGACATCCGCTCAGAGCCTCCGCTCAGAGCCGCCGCTCCCTTCCGGCTCATTTGTGGATCATGTTTTGTGGAACACTAGAATGCTTCAGCCACTTTTCTACACACAGGGACACACAGATGACGAAACAGATGTGGGCTGTGGTCTCATTGAACATCTGTATGAAATGCGGACAGCGCTCCCCAGTAACATATGTAAAGGGATAGCTCAGTGTCTGATGCATCATAGGCACCTAATAAAGAGCTCTTTCCTTCCCTTTAACTCAGCAGCTGAATGATCAAGGATTCTGTATGTTCTTGTATAAATAATGTCCTGTTGAGTATTCCTGTAAATAACTCCCTTCTAACTCTCATTTTTAAAACTCATAGAGGGCCACTGTGGAAAAAAATAACAACAAGCCCTGGCTGCTTCCACAAACGAGGGGTGGTCTGTGTTTGAAGGCGGTGCAGCAGAAGGTGGGGCCGTGGGTGCTGGCGCGGGGGTTTTCTCTGGTAAGACAGCTACCCATAGGCAGCTGGGACTGATGCAAACCTGGAGACCAACACAGGTCAGCAAACCTCAAAGGCATCCCGAGGAAAGCTGGTGAGAGACACAGAACATAAAAAAAGGAGTCTGGGTCAGGACACTTCCCACCAACCTGGAACAGCCACCACAGCTGGGGTTTTGTGTCCTGGAGACTCAGACCTATTCTTTCCCAGCCTGCTGGGAACAGACCAGACCTTGAAACTGACCCTGGTAGGCACCTGCCCGAGCAGCTCTGCCTGCAGGCCAGCATTGTCCAGGCCCCTGCGTATCCTGATCTGGTTGCTACAAGTGGAGAAGAGATTTTTGTGGCAGGGTCTTTTTAAGCAAGTGGGGAGGGTGCTGAGTGGAAGAGAAAGAAAATAAGGGCAGCTGCTAGGAAGGGCTTGATAGTCATGGGGTTGGAGGAGGTGTCCCCCCAGGGCCAAGTGGTTGGCTTTGGTCAAGGGGCATTTCCCAGCTGTCCAGGCAGACATGAGCAGCCACTGCAGCCTGCAAGCCACCTCCAGGCCCTCGCTTCACTGCACGGCTTGAAGCACACACCTCCCCTCTCTCTTTTAGGAGGGAGAACTCAAAGGAACTCCAGAAGGAAGTCATTACATTTAATATAAGCCCTGCTTTGCAGATGTATATCCTGTCAAGAATATTTAATCACTATTTACAGACACTGCTACAAACACACACACATGGGAAATTACTACAAGGGGCTTAGATGAAGTCTGGCCAGACCCACTCCCAGGTCTCTGAGCTGTGAAGGTCTCAGTGGTTCTGGGCAAAGCCCTCCCTCCATACTCCCAGGAGATTACACTGAGGAGGTCCGTAAGAATGTTGTAGCCAGTCCCGAATTGTGCTGATGATTTTAACACCTTATTTTTAAAATTAATAAATTAATTTTGGAGAGAGAAGAAGAGAGATGGACCAGTTCTGCTGTTCCATCTATCCGTGCACCTCCTGGTTGGTTGCTGCAGGCACCCTGCCCAGGGTTTGGACTGGCAACCCGGGGCATCAGGACAGTACTCGAACAAACTGAGCCACCTGGCCAGGGCTGATTTTTAACACCTTATAATAAAGCCAATACTTTTGCTAAGACAGGAAAGATCAGTGGGTCTCCTGAAATTCACTGCAGTCTAACTAGCCAGAAGGAGATCACCACGGCCCCATGCCCGTGACCTGGGGCTCCATGCTTTCCTCCTGGCACCACTGTTGTTTTATGTCCTCAGCGGCACCCTCAGGTCAAAGAGTTCAGAGGGGCCAATTCATGGACAGAGAGCTTGTGTCAGGTATAGAGCGGAGTGGCTCCTGTCCCAGGGCCCAGAGATGGGCTCCTGCAGGGAGCAGGAGCAGATGGGCAAGTTTGTGTGAGAGAGGGCAGATGAGGCACTTGCAAGTTCAATGACATAAAAATCACAAGAGACCCTAGTGGTGCAGAAATGCCCTCCGCAGTAGAAACAGATCAAGGACAGAAGCCAGGCCTGGTGTGAGTGAAGTGCCTGAGCTCGGTGGGCCACTGGGAGGATGGCATGGAGCTGAATGTAGGTTGGAGGTGAGCGTGGTCCCCCGTGCACTGTGATAGCTCTTCTGGTTGGTTCCCTACCTTCTGATCCCGCCTGAATTACGTTGCTGTTGATTCGTGTCTTCGTTCTGATTCCTCGTCTGGATTTAGAACTCCTTGCAAGCAGGGGTCTTATTCCTATTTCTGTGCCTTTGTGAGATACTGAGTGTGGTCCCAGGCCTAGTAGAGGCAATTAATCTTTGGAGGAGAGGGTGATTCTCAGGTTGGAGGGAGAGGAGCCTAGCAGGGGAGTGGCTGTGGCTTCCCTCTTCTGTTTGTCCCTCGCGTCCTGCACAGTGGGTAGTTTAGGCCAGTTCTGGAACTTGCCAGGGTAGGTGCTGTCCTACCTTGCCATGAGTCCTTTAAGCAAGAATGAAGCTCTGTTTGTTTAGAAAACAGTGTGAGGAAAGGAAAAAAATGAGTAGTTTAAAGGTCTTACCTGGGCTCTGCTAGTTGGGGGCTGAGTCAGAGCTCAGGATGGGGTGCATGGAGAGCCCACCCCACCTTCCCGGGCCAATGCAGCCAGTCCCACCCGTTGTCTCCCATCGTTTGATTCCTTCTGCATTAGCTCAGTGTAGCTTCACCCCAAAGACTGTCCAAGTTGGCAGGAGTCACATATTGGACTGTTTGGCTTTTAATAGAGTTTATAATTTAAATCTTGTGCTCTTAACACCTTCTTTGCAAGCCTCAGAGGGAAATAAAAATGTTGAAGTTGTTTACTCATTTCCTTCATCTCGTGGAGACCCTCGCACTGGGCCCAAGCCTGCATGTGTGTATGAACGCAGAGTTAGGCTGCATGGTGGCATGTGCATGCACACACTTGGTGGGAGAGGAGGGATCTTTAAAAACACTGGCTGCTTTTCAGTCCCTGGCAAGTTCCCAAAACATCGAATGAGCCCTTCTGCGTGAAACTTTTCTTCTGAAGAACGAATACCTGCAGTCGATTCTGAGTTGTCACTCCCTTACTGAGGTCAACGAGGTAGGGAAGGAGCCTTCTCAGAATTCTTGAGAGCTGCTGGAAGGAAGTAAAAGTTCAAGGACACCAGGGGAGCCTAGCAGAGCTTGGCACAGGGAAAAGTAGAGTGGGTCACAATAAATCCTCTGACAGGAGCCAGGGGCTCTGGGGCCAAACTCTGCTTCCCTCAAAGTCGTTTGCACAGGACGAGCAGTCAGAGGAACTGTGACACCAGGGTGTCCTGAGTGGGCTGGTTCTGACATGTCCTGCCCATGGGGAATGTTCAGTTCATTATAGAGGTCGGTGCTAATACTTCAGGGACTGATACATTTCCAGTGACAGAGGCTAAAACTGGGCCAGCTGTGAAGAGTTTCCTGGAATACAAATCTCATGAGAGCTGACCAGTGAGCAATTAGTTTGAACCAACTTGGTATAAGTTGTACTGTGGACGTGAGTACATGCCACTGGCATGTAGGGGACCCAGAAGGAAGAACAGATGCATTGCCTGCCCTCAGGGGACAGGTGGAAGAGCAGGCCAGGGCATTGGGTGGGAGGAGACGGAGATCAAAGTGTCCTCAATTCTGGGGTTGAATGGGGATACCTCAAGTGACTTTTGCAAGTTTTAGTCTGTGTAGGAGGGCTCAGGGTATTGGAGCCTGATTTCGTTTGTGGGCTGTAGCCTGGACTCCACCGTGTGACATCCTGGTCAAAGTGTCCACGTCCTGGGTCTCTTTTGTCACAGTGACGAACAGGCAAGGCAGACAAAGCCTGCATTCAGGGACTCATCCTGTAGGAGGGCAGCGCGGTCCCAGCTGATGAGGCAGGCACTTTGGCATCTGGGTTTTTTTCCCTTCTAAAGCAGAAGTAATATGATTGTTGGCACCTGACTCCCCTGGTGGAGAGGACTGCAGCCCAGGCCCAGAGACTGGGCTCACAACCCGAGCTGGGGAGGATCTGAAGGGGGCCTGGAAAAGGGGCCAGGAGAGTAGGTCAGCAATCTCATCACAGGAGACTGCCCATTCTGGGACTCAATTTGCCCAAGTGTGGGCAACCCCCACATTTAGGCAGGTGTCGTACAGAAGGGAATAGCCCTCGGAGAGGCTCTGGTCAGAATGTGAGGAAAGGGATGGTCTTATTCTCAAAGCTTTGGGCAAAGCAATGTGTGGATTCCCTCACAGGCCACGGGGACAATCCTGGCCCGCACACGGTGGGTGCTGCCCAGTGAGAGCTGACCTGCAGAGACGAATTGGGCAGATGGTTACAGTTGCCTGCTGTGGCTGGGTGGGGCCTGATGCTTTCCCATGCTGTCTTTGTTACCTTCACTAAATACCTGTGAAGTGTACAGTATTATTTCTACTTTTTAAAATTTATTTTTTAAGATTTTATTTCTTAGAAGGGAAGGGAGGGAGAAAGAGAGGGAGAGACACATCCATGTGTGGTTGCTCTTCACGCATCCCCTACGGGGAACCTGGCCTGCAACCCAGGCGTGTGCCCTGACTGGGAATTAAACCAGAGACTCTTTGGTTTGCAGGCTGGTGCTCAGTCCACTGAGCCACACTGGCGAGGGCATATTATTCCTATTTTAAAAGTGAGAACTGAAGGTCAAAGAAGTCAAGGGAGTTCTCCAAGGCCACAAAGCCCATAAGCACCAAAGCCAGGACAGGAACCCAGGTCCTTCATTTCCTGGTCCACCTGCCTTCATGGTCAAGGCCAAGGTTCCCACAGGCCAAGCCCTACTTTGCCCTGAAATGGAGAAGCCAGTTCTCTGCCCATTCATTAAGATACACATCCTGTTCCGCAAACTCCCTGCAGCCTTCACAGAGGTTGTCTCTGAGTGAGGAGCCAGGGGAGCCGGAGACAGGCACCCTAAGCCCACACAGTCCCTCAAGGCAGGTGTTCTGTGGGGAGCTAGCAATGTGGAGACATCCAGTGATGATCCAGGTGATGAGAAAGGCTGACAGGCTTCTTGAGTTTCCTTCTCCCCTAAAGCGTCAGTTGACTCCTAAAAGCTGCAGGGTTATGCTAGTATCAATACTCATAACAGAAACTGGATGCAAACCCCCCCAGGCCCCTACACACCCTGGAGCCTGCCCTGTGTGTGCACCGTGCTGCCTAGTCCTTTCGCTGTGTGCCTCAGCACTGGTCCTGCTGCTGTGGGTGGGGCGGCAGTGGCTGGAGTGCTGTTGCAGAGCCATTCTCGGGCCTGGGTGTGTTTTCAGCACAAACACACAGGGAGGAGCCCAGGGACACCAACCCATTAAAACATGCACACAAGTCCAAGTTCAGATTGCAAACAGATGCCCGCTGAAGCCTCATTTCTGACAACACTTAAGAACAAAATCGTAATAAAAAAATTCAAGTTCAAGATGAACCAAACTGGAATCACCTCTCGAGTGTGACTCCCATCAGAGAGGTCAGAGATGGTTTCTTGGCATTGAGACTGCAGGCATTTGATGGAGCTTTTCCTCACATATCCAAGTCTCCCTCTTAAATGGAACCTGGCTCAGTTTCTCATGCTGGCAAGCAAGGCTGTGGGGACTGCGTGTGGGGGTCGGGAGTATCAACTCAGGAAGGGAAAGATGGATGTCAGCGGTCTGTCAGGGAGCAGTTGGAAGGAAGACAGAGCGTTGGTTCTGCAGGAGGCCCACAATGGCTGTGGGTGCCCCGGTCGCCCTGTGAACCACCACTCATGGAAGAGTAATAGCTTCTTCCCCAGACAAAATGTCAAAGGAGTAGTCTCAATGGATGTGGAGGGCTGACATGGAATTACCAAGTCTTCTAGCCTCATTCCTTTCCCACCAATGGCCCGAAGAACGTGTGAACATTCATAGTGCCTCATTGTCTGATTCTAGGGGAATAAACAGTACCCAGAGCTCAGCACAGCATGAATTCCTGATGTGACTCATGTCCACCCTGCTGGGCAAGCCAGGCTCATTATTTCCCTCTTTCATCTGAGCCCCCGCCAACCACCGCCTGGCCTTGATGCCTCCGATCCTCCAAGGCTGGTAGGTCTCCTCAGTGTCCAGCTGGCTTTGTGCCTTTGATGGTGCTGTGAGCCAGTCTGGAACCAGCCCCACCCTGGTTTGCAGCCCAGGTCCGTCAGGTCCTGGCTGTGTAGCTCTCCTTAACAGACAGCTCCAGGCCAAGGCCTTTTCTTCACTCTCTCCAGCAGCCCTTGGGGCAGCAAGACTGGAGGCTTTGCAGAGCAGACATACTCTGGTACTGTTTTTAGTTTTATCTTACCTTATTTTCTTGACCAGCCTCATGCGGGGGCTGTGGCCACTGGTGGTGTGGGTCATGCTCTCTCCCCAAACAGCCCTCCTGTCCAGAGCATTAGAGACCTCTCATGCTACAGGCCTGTCCATCCTCCTCTGAAGTTGCGGCCCCATGTCATCTCCTCTATGCTCTGGAGCCAACCAGTATTTGACCCACCAACTCTGGACTTCTTGCTGACTGAATATCCCATGGCCTTTCCTACCTCCCTGTCTTTGCTTAGGCTGTCTTCTGCCCCCTTCATTCTTGAACTCATTTGCTGGCAAAACTCAATTCCTCTTTCAAGGCAGACTTGAAGGCCTGTGACAAGCATTGCCTGCTCCCACACTTCTCACCAGGGTGAGTTTTTTCCACTGGGTGTGAGCTCCCTGAGAGACGTGGCTGCAGCCACTGGTGGAACAAAACACGCATGGCAGTAGGTGGGTAGCCACTAGTGCCTCATCTGTACTGTGGGGGCGACTTTTCCCGCAAGTCCCCCCCACCACTTGCCACAGATGAAAGTGAAACTACCAAGACATGATCTGCTTGGGGAGGTGGCCAATTTCTCAGAGGAGAAAGGCCAAGAGCCCCTTCCTCAACGGCTTTTATGGGGTTGTAATACACAGGAATACAGGCAGTAAGGATCAAACACTAGATAACATTTCAAAGAAATCTGAGGGCTTAGTCTGAGTCAGTGTCTGTCAGGAAAGGGGGTTGCAGAAACTTTGGGAGACATACTCATTTCCTGCTCTGACCCTTATCATATGAATGAAAGCACTCTTAGCAAAGCAGGCTTCATAGGACTATATGGATTCTTTCTTATGCCCGATCACCTGGGAACCTGCTCCAGCTGGCAAAGGGCTGACTGAACTGCTGTCCCCATCACAGGTTTTCAGGCTCAAGTGGATTAGAGCCAGGAAGCACTTCTCCCAGAGGACATGGGGACTCGGGCTATGTCCCATAGCCAGGGGGTGGAGGGTACATCACTCCCTCATTGTTGCAGCCCCGAGTCCTTCCATGATGGCCTCACAAGTGATCATGTCTGGCTTAGGCTGCCCCTCCTCTGAGGAGTCTTACCCATCTCTGACTAACCGACCATGCTTTGGGGGTAGGGGAGGAAGCAGAGGTAGCATTTGCTACCAGAGACAAGCTTTGTCTCCTCAGTGGCTCGCATTCTGGAGGTTGCTCACTTAGCCTTAGCCATGGGGGGCAGTTACAACTCCTGAAACCAGGCAGAGCCAGGGGTTCCCAACACCATACAATGGGGATAACAGTACCTCTCATGATGCCATGGAGATGTGTGCAGAGTTGCAAACAGAACCCGGCACGTGCCGGTATTATCTGTATGCCCAGTCCTTGTAACACAGGGACACTGTGGACACTGTGGACACTGAGTGCTGTGGTGGCAGTTTGTGAAGTGTGGGTTACTTGGATCTGGGGCGGGGAGCTGGGGAAGCATTATGAGTGATGACTGAGCAAATCCAATTGAAAGATGTGAATATGTAATGTGGGAAAATTTCAAACACACACTGAAATAGAGAAGAGTGTACTGAACCTGCCCACCAGTGACTACTGTCAATCATTATTGACTCATGGTCAATCCTGTTCTATTTTCTGCTCCCTCCCCAACACACACTGGATAATTTTAAAGCAAATTGTAGATGTGAAGAAAGTGACTCTATGCTTCATAATCTTTTTTAAAAAAGATTTTATTTATCTTAAAAGAGCTTTCAAAAAGGAAAAACATAGCTATTTATTATCCTCCTATGGCTTATTGCTTGTGAGCTAGATGATGGAGGCATTGCTTTACAGAGGGACAGGTGAAAGGGAGGCTGAGAGGTCAAGGGCAGCCAATGGCTCCAGGGTGTGAGTCCAGGGCTCTTCCCAGGACATCTGGAAGAGCTTGTGGATCTCCAACCAGCTTCCTCAGAACATCCCCTCACCCGAGGGTCAGACTAATCTTAATAAACTTTGAGCCAGCTTGAGATATTCCACTTCAAAAAATCAAATAATAGCATCCTTTCCCAACTCAGAGAAAAAAAAACTGAGCTAATGAATGGAATTCTCAATGGCAAATTCTCTCATATTTTCCTTAAGCCTCATGGTCTCTGCATCCATTTTGTCTGAAGCTGAGCGCTGGTAGACCACAGAGTGAATAAACAAACAGTGGAAAAGATTAATAGAAACCCCTGGAAACAGCTGACCAGGGCAATCTGACAGCTTTCTGTGGACACATCTGCTTGTGATTGTGATTGTTCTGTAGTGTGGAGTACAGCATGTTTCTGCTCGTAGAATGGATCCCGCTTCGTGCTGTGATGATGAGCAGCACCAGGTTTCAGTCCTGCGAGTGGCCCTGTGTCTCCAGTGCCCTCCACCTGGTGCCCTCCAGCTGCAAAGGGTGAGGCAGGGCAGAGCCTGGCAGTCACCTGGAGAGCCTGCCAGGGGCTCTGATGCTGTAGCTAAGCATCAACACACAGGGGGCAACAGAACTTCCCAGGGAAGGAAAGGAGCGCAACAAGCAGGCTGCTTCATTTCTGGGGTTGACACAGAAATGAGTATAAGCAGAAAATAAATTTTCATAAAAGAAATTCCCCAGAATAATTTAAAAAATTGAATTTTTTTAAGAGAGAGGATGCGGTGGGGAGAGGGAGGAAGGGAGAGAGAGAGAGAGAGAGAGAGAGAGAAGAGAGAGAGAGAGAGAGAGAGAGAGAGAGAGAGATTAATTTGTTGTTCCATTTATGTATGCATTCACTGACTGACTCATGTGCCCTGGCTGGGGATGGGACCTACAAACTTGGTGTATAGGGTCAATGCTCTAACCAACTGAGCTACCTGGCCAGGGCCCAGAATGACATCTTATTGAGCATCAGGCTGAAGACAAATGCCAAGGCTGGGAATTTCTGAAGCACAGGTTCTCTTGGCCCCTCTCACTGCTGGTATCCATGCTTCTGTTGACTGATGCAGCTCACACATCCCAGAGTTAAAACATCAGAAGATGAGTACACCCAGGGAAGCTCAAATCCCAGTTGTGAAAAAAACCCTTTCAAGCTGTGCCCCTCCCCACTGCTCTGCCATCTGAGCCTGAGCCACTGCATGACCCCTCAGCTGTGGGTGCTTACTTTAAGCTCTGATGCACAGTGAGATCAGAAATGGGGAACATGACTCAGGGTCTAGGTTGAAAGGTAGGAAAGAGGGGGGTGAAAATTGATTTTTAAAGGCAATTGAGGGGCTGCCAACCCCGAGTTCAGGTGGGAACTTAAAGGAGGCTTCCTCTTCTCTCTGAGATCACCCAGCTAGGCCTGATAGGGTGGAGGGTAACCTCAACTCCTCTGCCTGCCTTAGGGACCAGCACCTCTGGTTCTCCGGTTGTCAACCACTGGACTTGACCTCTTGGGGACTACTGGCCTCTCCCTGCTTTTTCAGCATGAAAGGACATATCTTGCTTGAATTATCAGATCGAATGAGACTCAAAGAAAAACACGAAACAATTTTTAAATAATTTCATAATTTCCCGATGAATTTAGTTTGTGAATAAAAAAGAAAAAAATGAACAAAGTGTTTACAATAATTATCAAGGCAAAGTTGACTATAACACAATTTCTTTGTAGTGTCATTATCCTGACAGTAACACGACTCCAGCCACCACACACGCGCACACACACTCACTTGCACACATATGGGAAGGCAGTGGGTGCATTTGCATCACAGACACCACCATTGCAGCTGCTACTGTTGCTGAAAGAACTCAAGCTATAAGGAGTCAGTGGCCAGTGCCCCCAGCTCCTAGCTAAAGTGCAGCACTTTTCTTCTGCAGCGGAGGGGTGGGAACCCAGGGAGATGCCAAGTCTCCATCTAGGACATCTGGGTGTGTGGGCAGGTTCTGGGGCTAGTCCTGCATGCGGCAGGCAGGCCAGAATGGGTGGCGTGCCACCCCTGATGGGCCTAGCTGCACTGGAGGGCAATGCAATACTGGTGTGGTGTGGACACAAGGGCTGGGCTGAGAGGGCTTGCTCTGGCTTCGGCAAGGTCCACTTCCTTTCCTGAACATGACATCTCAGGGACCAAGATGGACGGCCTGGCCCAGGAGATCTTGGGTCTCAAAAAATTTTAAAAGGAAAGAATCTTGGACTGAAGCCGGAAGTAATTGAGATCCAAGTACAATTCATTCTCTGGGACTGCAGCCCCTGGGCTGGCCAGTGCTCAGCCTGTACTGGATGGTCACTGGATTATATAGCACCAAGTGGGCAAGAAGGAGGTTCTGTGGCCTGTACAGGGCTGCTGCCAGGTGTGGGGCTTCAGGGTCAAGCCTTGGTCACCACACAGTATTAGACACACTGAGCTTGGGCCAATGTGGGGGTGACAGTGGTTATGGGGTCACAAACTGAAACCTGTACCCAGAGGGCCTGAGGATGTATAGGAAAACGCTGGCACAGCTGGAACTCTGAGCCCCAGACTCCCATTCCTTCCCTCAGCAGCTGTTGTCCAGCCAGGAGGTCACCTACCTGGACTGCGGTCCTTGTGCTTCCCAAGCAGCCAGCCCAGCAGCCACCTGAGCCAACTCGGGAGGAGGGGAAGAATTTGGCTGCCCCATAGCTTGAATTCCTTTAACATGATATTGGTTTGCATTGTTTAAAACACAGTTCTTTAATTTTTCAGTTGTACAACTACTTTTTAATATCTTAATAATCTCAACAATGGACACAATGTAACTGCCCAAACCCTCAGAACCAAACAGACAATATTGACAAGCAGAGAAACAGAAGAGGAGGTGGGGTGGGACAAAGCCCATCCCCCAGTCAGTCCCTAAAACCACCTCCCCTCCAACAGAGTCAGGAGAAGAAACACCTACATCAGGGTCACAGCACTCACTAATACATTAGGGAAAAACCAGGAGACACTTGGTTACAGTTTTAACATTAAAAAGTCTGGAAATCGTTTTTGCTTTAAAAGAATAAGAACAGCCATTTTGTTCAGAAGGATTTCCTTGTAATGTATGTTTTTTTCTTGCCCAAGTATTCCCTTGGTTCACCTGGTGGAAAACTCCAGATTCTTTTAAAACATTTCTCTAAATGGTTCACGTCACTGTCCTGAGAAACCCAGGGACTGGCAGTGATGGATGGATGGGTGGCCTTGCAGGTTCTGCCAAGGGTGGCAGGCTGCCTGAATCCTCTTCTCATCTCCTTCCCCACAGTTCTGAACCTTTGCAGGTAGGAAGATGAAACTGGGGAGGCAGGCATGAAAGTCACTGATATTGCTGACACAGGGCACACCAAAACTTAGTGTCATGTGAGGGTCACACTCTATGCAGTAACATATTCCTTGATTTGCTCTCTCCTCAAAGACCCTGAGGGCAGCCAGTAGGCCTCTGCTTAAGTTAATGGGGTCAAACAGGAGGGTGGGATGGTCCTGGGGTTGGCGGGACTCTCTAGCAGTAAATCCAAATGCTAGTCCTAGCCATTGGCAGGGGAAAGGCTTGCTTCCCAGTTGACTGAAACTCCATGGTGACATTTCTTCCTTTTCTCTCTCTCACTCTGAGGACGGGTGAGCCAATGAGCTCTTCATGGAAAACCAAATACTTTCATTGACAAAAAGTGCCAAGTCACACTGTCACTACTGACACTGAAGGTGGTCTTGGGTCCAGTCTGCCTTATTTGTATTTTTGAAGCTCAAGTGTAAGAAAAAGAGAAAAGGACTTAGATATTCTTTAGGTTGCAATGCACAAAGTCAAAGGTTAGAATTGAGATGAATTTTGGGATTCCCACTCAAACTTCTTACTGCATTAAAGACTATTTAAAGTCTTTTCTATTTCAAATGGTATCCAACGTCCTTATAAACCTCAATTCAGATACTTCACCAAGAATTCAGTGAGCACCTGGGGTAGAGGTATATGCAAAGATGAAAGTCACATTGTATTTCTTCACTCATGAACTCCAGGTTGGATTCCATCCACTCTTCTTGTCCCCTTTAGGATGATCTTCATGTGGAGCACAGATGTTAAGGGGAAACTAGATTTGCCAATGGAATGGATGAGGTTAGTGAACTTCATTGGCAACCTGCAGTGGGTTTTCAAGGCTACAGACCTTTGGTAGTAGTTGAGTGCCCTTGTGAAACTTTGAATAGCACAAGAAGGTCATGAAATGACAGGTCCTTATATGACAGGAATTGTGCATTTAGTAAATGCCAGCTCAGTGAATGAGCTAAACTCAATAAGATACTCTAAATGTTCAAAACTGTATTGAGTTTGCCCTTATAGGTACAGGTCATATTCACCATTAAGCTTTAGCCAGAGCCTATTTTCATCAAGGACTGGGCAGTCCCCACATACCAGGAAGGATGAATGAGATTCCCTGCTATGGTTCATAGAGACCAGAAATTTTTCTTCTCAGCAGCACTTGTCTAGAGAACTCCCATAACGGTTTAGAGGGAGAGCAATGGGAAGGGCTGAAATTAGAAGGGAAGGGAAGACGGTGCAGTGAGAGTCATGCAACACGTGGGCAAGAGTGGCAGGGGTTGTATTTGATAGTAAAGGCAGGATCAGCAGGACCCAGGGAAAGACCAGACTGATGCCCTCCTTGCCAGACCAGCCAGACCACAGGAGTCGGCACCAGGCCAGGCCAGTTCTCTGAGTGTGGCCTCCTCTGCTCTCTCTGCTATGGGGCAGTCCTGTGAAGGGTGCTAGCCTACTTCAGTTCTTTGCATTATGGTATTTAAAGTGAGATTCTAATACTCTAGCCATAAAATACTAGGGGCTATCTACATGATTTATGGGCAGTGCAATAAATAAATGGAATTGAGGTAATTGACCACCATTTAATATCTAACCTCTGCACCCCAACTCTGGCCAGGCTTGGTATCAGGAAGTATATCGTTAAGAAGTTTATGAGCAGAGTCCACTTAAACCTTCAATAAGGTACACTCTACAGCTCCACACAGGAAAAGAGTGTTTTAGAATAGGGAGTCAGGACAGTGGGAGATGTGACCATGTAAGTTAATGAGACAGTCAAGGTTTGTTGGTGGGAAGATACTGAACTGATGGCTGTGATGACTTTACAGGCAGCATCAGATTCTTTGGGTGGGTGAGTGACTGGGAAAGGGCAAAGGAGAAAATGCAAGACAAAGACATTTAGCCCAGCAACTCTTATTATAAGATGTGGGCGTCTGGCCACAGAGGTGGTCAAAGGCCTAGAGTTGGTTAAGTGGTCTATTTCTTGGTGCCTGATTATTTACGAGTGCCGCTGTCCATGCTTGGGAAAACCACCCTTTAAGATGCCAATACCTCAAGTGGATTTGCAACTTTGGGGTCAATTTTCTGATTTGTGACATGGAGCTGGCCAAGTGCCAGGAGGAGCGCACAAATGTGTTAAGAAAACACTACCCACTACCACAGACCCCTGCACAGCACAATCTTTGAGGGTGACAACATAAACAAAAATCCTGCAATACCAAATGGGATCCTGCAGGCAAGTAAGTGGCTCAGCCCTCAACCCCAAATTCATCACTCCTTTAGAGTGAGAAATGAGAAATGCTGTTTGTGAAAAACTTTTCTGGAAAAAGATACCTCTCTTAAGATGGAGGTGGGGAATGGTGTGCCTTTTACCACTTTGACTTAGGCAGGTATATCTCATTGAATCCTTTACACCTCTCCCTCACTGTTTTTCAAGGATGATTGCCTAACAGTAGGCATTTCATAAATATTCTTTGAATGAAAGAATGGAGGAAGGAAAGCATGGGAGATGAGAAACATTCATTTGTGCCAGAAGGAGGCTCCGGGCAATGCACGAGGCCAAAGTTCTACAAGTGCGAATCATGAGTAAGGCTGTAAGGGTGGAAGGTGGGTCACAAAGTTCAGTGAGTGCTGGGCTGCAAGAGCTTGGGGCACGGCGGTGGGAAGGCAGAAGCATTTTGGGGGGGCTCAGGGACCTGATGAGAAAGATGTTCAGGAGAAACCAGCCTGATCCTGAGGAATGCTCATCTATGGATGCAGAGCTGGGGATGATGGTCCTCATGTAAACCCCTCTCCTCTGCACCATCTGGCAAACTAAGTAAAAAGCCATAGGTCTTACATGAGAGGAACCAGAGGGAGAACTGCCTGCACCGTCCTCTTGCTAACTGGCTGTAAATGAGATGGGAAGGCCGGGGCATTAGTGCTCATGGGGCCACAGGGAGGCCTGCTTGCAGCTCAAGACATTACAGATAGAAAGTAAACACAGAGACTATAAAAAGAAGAGTTGGTTTTCTCTTTGTCCCCATTCTCTCTTTTTCTAACAATATCTTTGATGTTTTTATACCTTTTTAGGAGAAAAGCACCTATTGTGATATTAGGACACAGCTCTCTTCTCTCAGGATGTTGAACTTCAAGCAGATTCTAGATTTAGTTCTCAGGTCATGGACAGAAGGTAAGAGGCTCCCTCCCTACTCCATGTTCCTCTGTGAGGGCAGAGCCACCAGCTTCCAGAGTTCTTCACTGTTCATGACTAGATGGCAGTTCTTCATGGAGACCTGGTCACTTACCCACCCAGGACATCAAAAAAATAAGTGGAGAGAAAACACCCCAAGTAGAAAGGCAGAGTGAGATGACGGACTTGTGGGAAGGTGCTGAAGTACTAACCAAGGCAGGACAGAGTTCGGGTGTTTGCGGGGTGCCTGTTCCTTGCAGTTATCTTTTCTTGGCTCCTGGGTGCACTGTATCGGGCTGCTGGGCTTGCCAAGCTCTGTGAAGCAGAGTCAGGATGACTCTTCTAATGCATTGACCACTTGCTCCAGGATGTCGGGGCAGTGATCTGCTATTTGCTGAAGGATGGCATTGGCAAACTCCTGCAGCTCTGCATTGTCCCGCTCAACTTTCTCCAACTCCTTTTGAAGCTGAAAGGGAGAGGAAAGATGGATTTAAGATAAAATAAAACAATCCTATTTGCACTGAGTTAAGAATTATCATTTACCAGTAAAGAAATGACATTTGCAACAGCAGGGATGAACCTGGAGGACATTATGCTGAATGATATAGGCCAGGCAGAGAAAGGCAAGTACTGCAAGGTAGCACTTAAATGTGAAGTCTGAAAACAAAGAAAAAGTGGAACTCATAAAATCAGAGAGTACAACAGTAGTGGCCAGGGGGCTGGGGAGTGGGGGAGGTGGGAAGAGGCTGCTAAAAGGGCACAGACTTTCAGATACAAGATGAGTATGGTCTGAGGATCGAAGGTTAAACATGGTGACAATAGCAGATTATACCGCAGTGTAAAACTGAAATGTGCCAACAGAGTATAGCATAAGTGTTCTCATGAAGAAAAAAGGAACTATGTGAGATAATGAATGTGTTAACTTGTGAGTGAGAATCCAAGTGTTCTCTCCACTGTGCCTGAATATCACACAGGTGCATGGATGATCCCAGATAGGACCTTAATCTTACATAATGGTCCATGACCAAAGGAAACTTATGATTTAAAAGACTTCTCCTATTTCCATGTACCACTTTTATTCAGTGCATTAAACTACCCTACCTTAGGCCTGTTAATTTAGACATGAGGTAGTCTTTGTTTAGGGTTAAGTATATTTCTACCTTCCTATTGTTCTAAATACCCTCTTAGATATTCCTTCAAGTATTAAACCAACATTTACTAAGAGCCAGGATTTGGTTCTTGTCCTCAAGATCCATTTAGTAAGATCCTTTTAATAAAAAAGACAAACATATAACCAGATAACTACAACCCGGTATGGTAAGGACCATAACTGGGCATGGACATATGCTACAGGGAAGACGTAAGAATGATGCTTTCATCCTGGAGGAATCCAAGATGTTACTAAAGGCGACATATGATTTGGATCTTGAGAGCTGAATAGGAGTTTGTTTGCGAAATCAAAGACAGAAGAGGCTTTCAGCAGATGAAACAAGTGCAGATGCAGAGCTATAAAGGGCTTGGCACAGGTTTTGGGAGGACTGAGACAGACAATATAGTGTGAACACAAGGTAGGGGGAGTGGGTGGGGAATGAGAGGTAATGAGGCTGAAGAGACATGATTGGGGCCCAACTGTGGGTGTAAAGCTAAGGATTCAGATTTAATTTGGTTAAGGCAACAACTACAACAACAACAAGAGGAAGTGCAAGAGGTTTTGAACAGTACAGAGACACAATCAGCTTCATTTTCTTAGAAGATAGCTATAAAGATAAAAACATGTTAGACTGAGTGGAAAAAGAATAGTCAAGGGGGGTAACTGTTACAAGCCCAGGTGAGAGTTAAGGAGGGTTAAAACGAAGGTAGGGGTTCGGAGAGGAGAGGAGCTGATGAATGTAAGACTTCCCAAAGGTAGGACTGATAAGAGGAGGAGTTAAAAGTGATAGAGAATGGAAAATAATTTTGACAGTTCTAGCTTGGAATATTAGACAAATAAGACTGAAAATGAGAAGAAGAGCAGGTTTTAGGGAAGGAGGAAAATTAAAAATTGAGTTTAAAGTGTAGTTAGGAACACAAGCTCCAGAGAGTTAGGCTGCCTGGGTTTCAATGTCAGCTCTGCCATTTGTTAGTTTGTATGACGTGGACCTCTCTGAGCCTCAGTTTCCTCATTCATAAAATGGGGCAATAACATTTACAGGGTTGTTGTCAAGATTTAATGAGATTTTCTTTCTTTCTTTCTTTCTTTCTTTCTTTCTTTCTTTCTTTCTTTCTTTCCGTCTATCTATCTATCTATCTATCTATCTATCTATCTATCTATCTTTAGAGGGGAAGGGAAGGAGAGAGGGAGAGAAATATCAATGTACGGTTGCTTCTCATGCATCCCCTGCTGGGAACTGGCCTGCAACCTAGGTATGTGCCCTGACTGGGAATCGAACCTCGATTCTTTGGTTCGAAGGCTCGTGGTGAATCCACTGAGCTACACCAGCCAGGGCTAATTAGATATTCTTATAAGGTACAGTATAATGTCTGATACATAGAAAATGCTTGATAAATGTTAGATGTTGTTGTAATCATCATTATTGTGTTTTTACTAAATCAGTAAGATTACCCCAAAAGTCCATGTAGATTAAAAAGCAAACAGAACCAAGTTCTAACTAGTGTTGATAGAATCTAGATGCTCTGAGCCAAGAATTAACATGCCACTTCTTCAAACATATCAAAGAGCTGGGAACAGATTCAGAAATCTTCTTTCTGCTACATGTTGACATGCAAGGGCTGGCTTTAGACCACACTAAGTCTTGGTGCATAACAAGGCCTGGCTGTGTCATATAAATATAAATCTCTGAAATGGGGAAACCAAGAAGGCCAGGTGCACAGAATACAATCCAGAAATATAATCCAGAAATACTGCTATGTGAAAGGACTACAAGTCTCAAGGCTCGTCAATGGCACTGAAGTCAACCACTCAAAGTGAGTAAGGACGATGTCAGGTTGTACTGCTTCAGATTATTCTCAAGAATATTCTGAACAACTTTGGTTTATATTCGGAGCCAGGTATCTGTACTTGACTCTGTACAAGTTGCATATTTATTTCCCACTAAATATTTAAAAATTCTATTTGGATTCTGTTATGTTGAGTAGGTAAACAAGAAGTTACTAATAAATACATTTTATTTTAATAACACTTTCCAGGTTTTTTTGAATTTAAAAAGTAGTACATATGCATTGTAGAAAGTTTGGATAAGAAAAGCACCAAGAAAAAAAATCACAACATTAGCATCAGGAGGTAATCACTGCTATATATTTTGTCATATATATTTTGAGACTTTTATTATACACACATCTAATTTTGGAAACAAAATGGCAATGATATTATACACTGTTTTTATTTTTACCTAAAAGTATACTATAGATACATTTCCAAATCAATTCCCAAAGACTCTTTCTAGAACTTTGCAACTGATTCTAAAATTTATCCGGAAGTGTAAATATGAAGAGTCAAAAATATTTCAAAGAAATAAAAATGACATGGGAATTGCTCTACCAGATTATAAAACACAGTATAAAAGTATATTACTTATAAGTATTCTATTGATAAAATTTGATCAGTGGGACTTAGAATATAATCAGGAGGCATTAGAAATAATCCATGACTATTTTAGGTTGTCTGGGCATAGCTGCAGTTAGAGTCCTGCTCATTCATGCATACACATCAACTTCAAACAGGCTGAAGATCCAAATTTAAAAATTACAGTATGAATACACATTCTTCTCAAGTGCACATGGAATGTTCTCCAGGAAAGGTCATACATCATACCATAAACAAGTGTTAATAAATTTAAGAAGACTAAAATCTCATCAAGCATCTATTCTGACCACAATGGTATGAAACTAGAAATCAATTACCTAGAAGAAATGGGTAAATTCCTAGAAACATAAAACATACCAAGACTGCATCATGAAGAAATAGAAAATCTGAACAAACTGAACACTACTAAGGAGAATGAATTAGTAATCAACCACCTCCCAACAAACAATACTCCAGGACTAGATAGATGACTTCACAGGTGAATCCTACCCCACATTTAAAGGATTAATATTAATCCTTCTCAAACTCTTCCAAAAAATAGAAGTGGAGCGTAAACTTCCAAACTCATCTTATAAGGCCAGCATTACCCTGATACCAAAAATAAATAAGGACACCATACAAAAAGAAAACTGAAGGCTAATATCCACAATAAACACTAATGCAAAGACCCTTCAACAAAATATGAATAAACCAATTCAACAATTCATTTAAAAAATCATATACCATGATCAAGTGGGATTTATTTCAGTGATGCAAGGGTAGTTTAACATTTGTAAATCAATACATGTGATACGCCACATTAGAAAAGTGAAGGATAAAAACATATGATCATCTCAATAAATGCAGAAAAAGCATTTGACCAAATTCAAATGTACACCAGAGAGAATGTACCCCAACATAATAAAGGCCATACATGACATTCCTAAAACTAGGATCATACTCAATGGTGAAAAGCTGAAAAGAAAGCTTTCCTTTAAGATCAGGAACAAGATAATGATGCCACTTTGCCATTTCAACACAGCATTAGAGGTCCTAGCCAGAGCAATTAGACAAGAAAAAGAAATAAAAAGGCATCCAAATAGAAAGAGAAGTAAAACTGACAATCTTTGTAGATGAAATATTATATATAGAAAACCCTAAAGACTCAACCAAAAAACTGTTAAAACTATTGAACAAAATCGATATATGGAAATCTGTTGTTTCTATAAACAAATAAAGAATTCAGAAAGAGAAAGCAATCTCATTTATAATTCTATCAAAAGGAATAAAGTATCTAGGAATAAATTCAGCCAATGAGGTGAAAGACCTGTACACTAAAAACTCTAAGATGTTGCTGAAAGAAGTTGAAGACATGAGTAAATGAAAAGATTCCATGCTCACAGATGAAAATAATGAAAATTAATAAAATGTCCATACTACCCAGAGCAATCTGAAGATTTAATGCAATCCCTACCAAAATTCCAATGGCATTTTTCACAGAAATAGAACAATCCTAAAATTTATATGAAACTATAAAAGATCTCAAATAATCAAAGTAATCTCAGAGAAAAAGAAACAAAGCTGGAGGTACCTGCTCCCTGATTTCAAACTACATTATAAAGCTATAGTAATTATAATGTATGGTGCTGGCATAAAAGTGGGCACATAGATCAATGAACTAGAAAAGAGCCCAGAAACAAGCGCACACATATATGATCAATTAATTTATGACAAAGAAGTCAAGAATATGTAGTAGGGAAGGGATAGTCTATCTCTTCAATAAAGGGTGTTAGGAAAACTGGACAGCCACATGCAAAAGAATGAGACTGGACCACTATCTAACACCATACACAAATATTAACTCAAAATGAGTTAAAGACTTGAATGTAACACCTGAAATCTAAAAACTTCTAGAAGAAAACGTAAGCAGTAAGAGAGAGAAAACATAAGCAGGAGAGAAACATCAGTGTGTGGTTACCTCTCACATACCCCAAACTGAAGACCTGGCCTGCAATCCAGGTATGTGCCCTGAGTAGGAATAGAACCAGAGACCCTTTGGTTTGCAGGCTGGCACTCAATCCACTCAGCAATACTAGCCGGGGTATTGAATAGACATATTCTGAAGAAAACCCAAAGATGGCCAGTAGGTAAATGAGAAAGGTCTCACCATCCCTAATCATCGGAGAAACACAAATCAAAACCACAATAAGACATCACCTCACACCTGTTAGAATGGCTATCATCAAAAAGACAAGAAATAATAAATGTTACTGAAGATGTGGAGAAAAGGGAGCACTCATGTACTGTTGGTAGGAATGTGAATGGATGCAGCATCTATGGAAAACAGTATAGAGGTTCCTCAAAAAGTTAAAAATAGAACTACAATATGATCCATCAATTCTACTTCTGGATATTTATCTAAATAAAATGAAAACACTAACTGAAAAAGATATATGCACGCCCATGCTTATGGCAGCATTAGTTACAATAGCCAAGGGATAGAGGCAAACTAAGCGTCCACTGATGGATGAATGGCTAAAGAAAATGTAGATCACTTCCAGCCAAGATGGAGGCGCAGGTGGAAACACTGTGCCTCCTCACACAACCAAGTTTAAAGACAACAAAGTTTAAGTAACAAAAATGCAGCCAAAACACAGAAAATTGAACTGTAAGGAAGTTGCACAACAACAAACCATTCAGCCAGACCAGCAAGAGGGGTGGAGTCAACGGTGGAGTGGGGCTGGGCAAGAAAGATTGGCTGGACCGACCCAGGCGTGCAGGAGCGCAGGCGGCGGTTGGTGGATCCCAGGTGTGGGATGGCAACTGACGAACCCAGTGAGGGTGCAAGGTGGCTGGCTGACCATGGTCACACATTGGCATGCAGATAAACCAAGCGAAGGAGTGAGCAGTGAGACAGACCACTCAGGCAAAGGTCCCGGCGATGGGAATTAGAGCCTGAAAGCACCAATTGGAAAGACTTTTGGGGTTGAGGTGCTGGGAGAGGCTCCCAGGCTCACAAAGAGTTTGCTGGAGAGACCCACAGGGTCCTGGAGGGTGCACAGGCCCATACACCCAGGAGCCGGCATTAGGGGGGCCAGGTTTGCTTGTGGGAAGAAGCAGAGGGGACTGAAATCCAAGAGAGAGCAGAACAAACACCACTGCCCCTCTCTGACCCCACCCCCATATACAGCATCACAACCCAGCGACTGGGTAGCCCCTACCCTCGTGAACACCTAAGGCTCCACCCCCTCATACATAACAGGCATGAACAGACCAAAACATTATGGCTCAAGAACAGCTCAAAGCCCCAGAGCCTATAATTCTAAGCAACCAAAAGATAGCCAACTTTCAGATGCACAGTTCAAAACACTGGTGATCAGGATGCTCACAGAACTGGTTGATTTTAGTCACAAATTAGAGGAACAAATGAAGGCTAAACTAATTGAAATGAAGGGAAATGCACAGGAAACCAATAGTGGTAGAAAGGAAACTGGGACTAAAATCAATGGAGTGGACCAGAAAGACGAAAAAAATGACCAAACAGAAAAATATGAAGAAACAAGAATTAGAAAAAATGAGGAGAGGCTTAGGAACCTGCAGGACAACTTTACATGTTCCAGCATTCGAATTATAGGGGTACCAGAAGGGAAAAAGAAACAGCCATGAGTGGAAAACTTATTTGAACAAATAATAAAGGAGAACTTCCCCAGTCTGGCAAAGGAAATAGACTTCCAGGAAATCCAGGAAGCTCAGAGAGTCCCAAAGAGGTTGGACCCAAGAAGGAACACACCAAGGTACATCATAATTACATTAGCCAAGATTAAAATGAAGGAGAGAATCCTAGAAGCAGCAAGAGATAAGGGGACAGTCACCTACAAAGGAGTACCCATCAGACTGTCAGCTGATTTCTCAAAAGAGACCTTACAGGCAAGAAGGGGCTGGAAAGAAGTATTCCAAGTCATGAAATCCAAAGACCTACATCCAAGACTGCTCTATCCAGCAAAGCTTTCATTTAGAATGGAAGGGCAGATAAAGTGCTTCTCAGATAAGGTCAACTTCAAGGAGTTCATCATCACCAAGCCCTTATTGTATGAAATGCTAAAGGGACTTATATAAGAAAAAGAAGATAAAGAATATGAACAGTGAAAGGACAGCAAACTCAGTTATTAACAACCACACCTAAAACAAAAGCAAACTAAGAGGACATCTAGATCAGGAGCGGAACCAAAGAAATGAAGATCATGGGGGGTTAGCAACAGGGGAGTGGGAGGAGGAGAAGGGGGAAGAGGTACAGAGAATAAGTAGCATAGACAGTGGATAGAAAATAGACAGGGGGGAGGCCAAGAATAGTATGGGAAATGTAGAATATAAAGAACTTGTGACACATGGACATAAACTAAGGGGGGAGATGGTGGGGGAGGGGGTGTGCAGGGTGGAGGGGAATGAAGGGGAGGAATAGGACAACTGTAATGGCATAATCAATGAAATATATTAAAAAAAAGAAAATGTAAACACACACACACATACACAAACACAGAATGAAATATTTAAGCTGAAAAAAGTAGGAAATTCTGCCATCTGCAACAATACACATAAAACTTAAGGGTATTATGCTAAATGAAATAAGCTACACAGAGATAGGTAAATACGATTATGATCTCACTTATATGTGGAACCTACAGAAAGCAACAATGACAAAACAAACTAAAATCATAGGCAGAACAGCCAAAGGTGAGGGGTGACTGGGTGGGGAAAAAGGGTAAAGGGAGTCAAAAGGTACAATTCCCAGTTATAAAAGAAGTGAGCCCTGGAGATGTAATATATACAGCATGGTGACTACAGTTAATAATACTGTACCGAATATCTGAAATATGCTAAGAGATTAGATCTTAAAAGTTCTTATCACAAAAAAGAACAAGTAACCATGGGTGGTGATGGATGGTAATTTGACTTATGGTGGTGATCACTTTGAATATATACAAATATCAAATCATTATTTTGCACACCTGAAACTAATATGATATTATGTTAATTATATCTCAGTAAAAATTGTATCATGAAAGTATAGAAGCAAATTTAGGAGCATTTTAAAATAATCTTGGGCTGGAAGACTGGTAAATGCTTTTTATTTTATATTTTCCAATAGACTTAATGTTTGTGTCCCTTCTCTCCCAATATGTATGTTAAAATCCTAATCTCAGTGTGATGGTATTTTGGGGTGGGGCCTTTGGGAGATAATTTGGTCATGAGAGTAAAACTTGCATGAATGAGAACAGTGCCCTTATAAGAAGAGTTCAGAGAGCTGGCTGGAGCTCTTTCCCCCATCTGAGGATCCAAGGAGAAGAAGGCAGTCTGTGAGGTAGCAGAAGGTCCTCACCAGAACCTGACCATGCTGGCATCATGATCTCGGACTGCCAGACTCCAGAATGGTGAGAAATAAATTTCTGTTTTTGATAAGCCACATAGTTTATGGTATTTTGTTATAGCAGAGGGTAATGTGTTTAAAGAAAGCTATAAAAGGTATTTTGTTATACCTTTTATAGCGTTCTTAAAATACCAAAGAAAAGCTATGGTATTTTGTTATAGCAAAATACCAGATGGTAATGTGTTTAAAGAAAGCCATAAAAGGAAAATAAAGGGCAAATTTGACTGTACAGAAATTTAAAATGATTCTATGAAGACAGAGGAGATATAACTTAAATTAAAATACAAGTGATGGCTTAGGAAACATGATAAATAAGACAAAGAACAAAATGACAAAGGATTAATATCAATATATTATAAGTGGTAATATAAGTTTAATAACTTACTAGAAAAATGGTCAGAGTAAACAAAAACTCATTGAAAAAATACAAATGGATAATAAGCACATAAAATGTGCAATTTCATTAAAAATGGAAGAAATACAAGTTAAACATGATAGGGTTTTCTCTCCCTTATCACATTGGCAAAAGTTTCAAAGACTGCTAAAAATCAGAATTGGTAAGGATTAGGGGAAATGGGTACTCTTTATACCTCTATTGATGGGAATGTAGACTGGCACACAATATGATCTTACCAACCAAATTTAATTGTATGTATCCTTTGATCAAATAATTCTACTTTTAAAAGAATATTCTATAGAAATACCAGTAAGAAGTTCAAGAATGTATGCATAAGCATGTTTACTAAGGAAATTTATAAGAGCAAAAATATATTAACAAACATAGTGTCAAAAAAGAGGCAAGAGAAAGCTTTATGCTTGGATGGACCTATGTATAAAAATATGTATAAAAGCAAAAACAACACTATTGAGTAGCTGGTTTGAGTGGATGGAAAGACATCCAGTTTTACTCTGTATACTTCCATATTACTTAATACCAGAAGCAACATCAGTTTTATGATAAGAAATATAAATAAAGGGCCCTGGCTGGCGTAGCTCAGTGGATTGAGCGCGGGCCTGCGAGCCAGATGATCGCGGTTCGATTCCCAGTCAGGGCACATGCTTGGGTTGCAGGCCAGTTCCTGGCAGGGGCCAGTTCCCAGCAGGGGATGCAGGAGAAGGGGTTATACATTGATGTTTCTCTTCCTCTCTCCTTCCCTTCCCCTCTAAAGATAAATAAATAAAATATTTAAAAAAAGAAATATAAATAAAGGTATGTAATATATTCAAAGCTTCATGCATTTTAAATGTGTAATTCTTGTATTCTAAGACGTTGAGAAGGAACACAGAAATGTATACAATACTCACTCAAAAAGCAGCGACTGACTTGCCAGTGAAAAGGAATGAAGATCTGATATAAACTATACCTGCTATAACATGAACCATGAACACATCAGGTGAAATAAACCAGTCACAAAAGACTACATATTGTATGATTCTATTTTTATAAAATGTCCAATGTAAGAGGTGCCAGACTGCCCTAATAACCTAAGGCGCCAACTTGGGCTGGGGTAGGATGGGGTGATATGGAGTGACTGCTATGTACGGATTTCTTTTTGAAATGATGAAAATGTTTGAAAATCAGTTGTGGTTATTACAGGTGGACACAGGTAACCGGGTTCTTGGTGATTAGGACAAAGAATTGACCCGAACACCCAGAGTTTTTGGCTGAGAACTCCAAGCAGAGATTGACCTTGTGGACTGGAGGGACTCTATTCTTATAGGGCGGATCCTTCCTGGCTAGTTTTGGCAGGCTTTTACTGTGACAAGTAGTTGTAAAGCTACTGCACATGTGGTCTCCTGTGGTTTTCCCTGATTGGCCGCCAAGGAAGGGGGTTCCCCTGTACTAGGTTCACCTTTCCCTTCACCAGAGAATTATAGCTCTCCATGTTAGAGATTGATGAAAAGGAAAGGAATTATTTATTCAAGTTATACAGACTTAAGAGTAATGACTTAATGTCTTCATCAAAATCCCAAAGTCCCTTAAAACACCCACAAACACACACGGTCCTTCTTCCCCTCCTTTGCCCAGTCCAAGGTACCGTATCTCGGGAAAAGAAATAGAAAGCCACATGATGATTCTCTGCTAAAGCTGAGTGGTGATTCTTCTCATGGCTGCGGGAGTCCCCATTCTGGCCAAAAGCACGTGGTTCTTTCTTCAATGGCTGCCATGTCTGGGTTTAAATTCCCACACCAATCTTCCTCTGCAGCCCCATTTCTGACTCCTCCTGATACAGGGTGCAGCCAAGGGGGGGCCCAGAAAAGATTTAGAATGGTGTCCAGAACTCAAAGTGTACAGGAATATTGGAGGAAATATTAAGATGTCCTCACCCCGCCCCCCCCCAAGGTGTCAGTTGGGGGAAGGGACGAATGGAGCAGGGCCATTGAGAGCTGTTTTGCATAGCAACAGTTTTGCAGCTAACCTCGGGAATGGTCATTTAACATATCTATAACCTTTAACTGGTTTCATAGATATGTTAAAGAGCTGTGGCCAAGTTTTGGGCCAGGGAGAAGTGAGGAGTAGCTAACCAGGCTGGAACGGGAGCTGCTTCTCTGAGAGAGAGGGCCTGCTTGAGAGCCATGTGGCTTTAGCAGAGTGGCGGCTAACCAGGCTAGAAAACGGGGGCTGCTTCTCTGAGAGAGTGCCTGCGAGAGATGCATGTGGCTTTAGCAGAGTGAAGACCCCTTTTTGGCCAGGTGAAAGGGAAGACCACGCAGCTTTGCCACAATGGAGATCCCTGCGGCCGGGTGGAGAAGAAAAACGCGCACTTTTGGTGGAGTGCAGCTTTGGTAGAAGAGGCCCACGCAGCTTTGGCCTGCTCCCTTTGGCTGAGTGGCCTGGAAAGCAGGAGAGACTTTGACTGGAACTTGGTACAAAGAACTCTTGCCGGTGAAAGGTGCCACATGACTTTGGATTACTTGGAGATCCTGCCTGGACAGGCAGGCGACACAGCTCACGTGCCAGCGGCCTGGGAGAAAAACGGACGTGTGCTCTTTTCCTGATTTACGGTACCCGGAGTTGGGACAGTGGGAGAAGGGAGCGCTGTGTGTGTGTGTGTGTAGGTGTATACCCTTAAAGACTTTAATATTTTAAGGAAGGCATTAGGCCTGAATACCATTAAATAAACATTTTGTTTCCTTTTCACAAATCTCTGGCATTGAGAGATGTCTTTCCAATTGGCGGCGGACAGAAGAGCCCTATAGATATTAGTGTATCGTCATTGGGAGGGGCCCCTGTTTTCTGTAGCAGTTTTTGGCATCCCTCGGTGGGCCAAGTATTGCCCCCCCCTTGGACTCTTTGTTCGGTAACACTCCCACAATCGGCTACACTTGCCAGCACTTCCATACCCTCCCAGCTTTACTGGGCTGCCATAGTGAGTCTGGGCAGGCGTGGCCCCATGGTGCGGAGCCAATCATCTCCAAGCTCTTACACAGGTGCTGTAATGGGGGCAGGGGAGTTGCCTCCCAGTTACATCTTGGGTGGAAGTTGTTGGGAACAAGAAAAATAGTCTCAGCCCCAAGGAGCCTGGGTCCCTAGCAAATATCCTGTAAGTTGATTGCCATCTGTTTAGTTTCAAAACTTTCCTCTCAGTTGAGTCAGACCCCACCCTGTTCCTGCGCGTGGGCTCTGTAAGCCAATAGCTAACCACCACATCTTCTGTGTAATGCTTGCTTGCTTGCTCCTATATAAGGACTTGGCTGTAAGCGCTAGGCGCGACTTTCGTTTGCAGCCCCTGCGGGCACCGTGTCTCCGGACACTTTGAGAGTTCGCCCCTGCGCAGGTTAAACTTGGCCAATAAAGTAACATCTTTGAAACCCTGAAAGTCTCTGACATTTGTTCTCGTGGTTGGTGGATGCAACAAAAGTCACTTCCTTCTCCCTGGATCAACGTATGGCCATGGCTATTTAACTATGTATGAAACCACTTAAAGGTTATAGATATGTTAAATGACCATGCTAGAGGTTATCTGCAAAGCTGTTGCTAAGCAAAATAAGTCAATGGCCCTGCTCCATGTATCCCATCCCCCCAGCTCAGACTTGTGGGGGTGAAGACATCCCATATTTTAATATTTCCTGGACACCCTGAGTTCTGGACCCCATTGCAAATTCTTCTTTTGGGGGTCCCCTGGCTGCACCCTTGCATATGGTGATGGTTGCGTAATTCGGAAAACATATTAAACCTGTTGAGTAATACACTTTAAATGGGTATATTGTAATGGTGTATAAACTCTATCTCAATAAAACTATAAAAAACTACTGACTGAGTCCTCCATGCAAAACACTGAGCAGTAAGTCAGAAAGGCTTAAAGTGCTACTGCCTTCTGCTGGGCAAAAAGGAGGAGGAGAATAAAAGTGGAAACTGGTATCAGAGGACAGAAAAAAGGGTTGTTCCCAATGGAAAAGGAGAATAAACTGATGAGGCATGAGGGAGGAAACACACCGGGCTGCTTATTGAAGCCCAGGAATACGAGACATACTTGGTCTTCATAGAAGCAATGCCTCCTTTCTGAGGGTGACAAAGGCCCCCGGCTGGCCAGACCTGGGCACTATCCCTCAGAGAACCTTCCACTCCTGGTCCATTACATGGCTGCCGTGAAGCCACACCTAGGAACTGTGTTTCATTCCAGGCACCTCATTACCAGAAGAATGAGACAAACTGGAATAAGTTCAAAGAAAAGTGGCAGGCATGACTAAGAAGCTGACAGGATCCTTTTATGAGGCAGGATTAGAAGAACTAAATCGTAGACCTGACTAACTGAACACCAAGGGGAGGGAATGTGATTATTACCTATAAATGTCAGAAGGGAATAAACAAGAAGCGGGCAGAGTGATCCACACTGGAGGAGGAGGTATAACTAAAGGTGCTGGAAAAAGATGGGGACAGAAAAGCCAGAGGCAGACCATTAGGCTCTGCCTTTTCCAAGGTCTAATGAATGGTTTGCCTAGGAAAAGGTGTTTAAAAAAATAAAGGGATCAGAAGAATCAAAAAGTTTAGAGAAGGAAGTGTTCCTTCGTTAACTGCAGTTGCTTTACATCTGGTAGGCCCTTCTCTGTTCCCCAAGGGGGATGAGTGGCTTGCATTTTATCTGAAAGCAGTATTAAACGTGGGTACAGCAGCGGAGAGATTTCGCTGGCACTTGATCCATTATATGCTAAAATTTCCTGTCTTGAAAAAAAAATCTCAAAGATCAACTTTTCTTGTGAAATAGGAATTACTTTGAAAATGAGGGCTTTTATTCTGACTTTGAAACGCAAAGCTTCAGTCATTCAGAAGTCAAAGGAGCACGGGAAAGCATTGTTAAACTGTTTAGACCACTTAGGAAAGAAAGGCAGTGTCAAGTAACCAAACTAAACACTTACACAGCACAGGTGTGAAAACAAATCTTGAAATGCATTAGTGTCTTGTTATTTTAAAGTCTTTCATTAGCATGTGCATCACTTGTAAAAAAGGAAGTTTTTGTATGGTTTCCATATGCAGCAGGTCCGATGGATACATTGGGAAGAGTGTATTTCAGCTTCTGAAATCTAATCTACCAGATCTCACTCAAGATACTCTTGTTCTCTCTCCCCCGCCACTGCCCAACACCCTCCACGCCTGCCTATCCATCTCTCACCTTCTTCCCGAAGAAACACCCCTTCATACTTAACATCAGCAAAGAATTTACCCAAAGAACAAACATGCAATGTTTGGGATTTAATGAAAATGCTTACTATATCCTAGCTGCAATGAATTCAATTCTTCTCTCTCCCTCTTTCCCTTCAGCTACAAATTCAAACTTAGACCCAGCAATCCAATCTTCCATTTCCTACTCTCTGCTCTCTAGTATCGGCAGGTAAATTCCATCACTGCAAGTAACTACAGTGAAAAATACTGTCTTCTTTACTTTCTTAAAAGCACTATAACTATATGTGCAGCACATAAGTTTACACAATTCCTTCTTTGAATATGAACAACTTTTTGTGTATGTATTGAAAGCTTTGCATCAAAGACAAACAACAACAAACTTAAAATCACTTCCAAAGTAAAATACTTTCCACTGAATCGCAAAACAAATTTGTTCCCATGAATCCTGCAAACATCTTCTATAACTTGTGCATTAAACCTCATATCTCAGCATCTTAGTTTTCTTCATATACAAAAGATCTATACTATAAAATCTTCCTCAAGCCCTTGGGCACTTCAAGATTTAGTGAAAAGCCCTTTTCCATCAAACCTTAATTTAACTAACACTCTGGAGGAAAGGACTATTGGAACAATAAATGTACAGGTATGTCCCTCCAATAGAGAAAATATAAAATAATATGCTGTGCTAAAAGAAACAGGGATCTGAAAATGTGGATTAGAATGACCATGAGGGCACCAAGTCTGGCTGCTGCCAACTTCCTGCCTGTGGGGTGGGGTGTGGTGCTCTGAGTGGCAAAGGGCACAACACGATGGTGGCTCAACGCCACTCGCTGTAGAAACAACCAGTGATTCTGAGGAAACTGTCACAGGGAATGCAGCCACCAAACATCCTACCTCCAAATGTCCCACAACAGCACATGTTCTTCCCCCTCCAGGCCGACCTGGGCCACTCTTCCACTGCCCATCCCTCCAACAAACACTGCGCTCCCAGTCTCTCCCCACCCCCTCCTTCCCCAGGGCTGCCAAGGGCACTTATTTTGAAAAGACCTTTTTCATCGGTTTCTCTCACAAGCTAGGACCAACTTTTTCTTTCTTCACGAAGCATTTCAATGGAATAAATAGTCTATGTGTGCTACCTGTTTCTCATTTCCCTCCTTAACATCTTTTAATTTTTGTCACCAAAATTGCTTTCTCAAATGGTTACTAAGACCTCTACATCGAAAACTATAACACATCATTTGGAGAAATTTTTTAAAATGCTAGAGTTCACATATATTAATAAATCAAACCATATGATGTTTGTCTTTTGTTTGACTTAAACTTAAAAAACATCTTAAATGAAGGGATATGACATGATCATGGATTGGAAGACTCAATGTTGAATTAATAAAAGTGTTAATTATGTCCCAATTAATCTACAGATTCAGTGTAATTCAAGTCAAAGGGACAGCTTTCTCCCAGATAGAAAAGAGGGCAGAGGCCACTGTCCCTTTTTGGAGCCTTCCTGCCACAGAGCCACAGAGATGGCAAGCAGGCACCATACCCGAAAATCCATCAACCTGGTTAACACTGTTTGCCCAGCCTTGGAGATTCCTTAAGACTCTGTCCCACCCAACTTACCAGCCCAACCAAGCTGTTAACTGTGGCTTTTTCATATGAATGGCTGGCCTTGGTTCATGCTTCACAACTTTCTAAATCTTATCAAACAAGCAACTGCCTGCCTGAGTGAGCCCCCAGCCTCTGTAGCTCTGGCTAAGTGATCCAGGCCCAGCACTAGCAGCAGTCAGCCTGTATTTACAGCTTGGCTGGGAATTTCCAAGCCCAACAGAAGTAGCAGCCATCTGAGATTGTTTTATAGCTCATGCAGGGTGGCCCCAGGCAGACCACAGGTGGAGACTGACCTTGGCATGCACCACTTGGGAAATACCAGAGCCTGTGCATCCAGTGGACAGCTACAGACCACGTTGGAGCAACATCACCCTGCCCCTGCACAGCTGATCCTCCACAGAGGTTGGAAGTTGGTGCTCAGTGGTCACAGCCATTCCTTGCTGCTGACCGGCCTGGGTAAATACCTCCCATTGACCTGCCAACAGCAACCAAGGCTCAACCAGAAGAGAAGGCTGTACTCAGCCCACATGAAGGGCACACCTCAAGTACCCAACTTGGGTGACTGGGGAGGCTGTGCCACTGGACTCTACAAGACACCTACTACATTAGGCCATAGCAGTTGTACCTAATACATACAGAAACAAACACAGGGAGGCTGCCAGAACAAGGAGACAAAGAAACACAGCCCAAATGAAAGAACAGATCAAAACTCCAGAAAAAGAGCTAAACAAAATGGAGATAAGCAATGTTTCAGATGCAGAGTTGAATTCAAAGCACTGGTTGTAAGGATGCTCAAGGAACTTAGTGAGTCCTCAACAGCATAAACAAGATCCAGTTAGAAATGAAGGATACACTAATTGAAATAAAGAACAATTTATATGGAAACAACGGTAGAGTGGATGCAGCTGAGAATCAAATCAATGATCTGGATCATAAGGAAGCGAAAGACAACCAATCAGAAACAACAACATCAAAAAAGAATCCAAAAAAAAATGAGGATAGTGTAAACAGCCTCTGGGACAACTTCAAGAGGTATAAATAACATTTGCATCACAGGGGTGCTAGAAAGGTAAGAGAGCAAGCAAGAGATTGGAAATCCATTTGAAAAAATAATGAAAGAAAACTTCCCTAATTTGGTGGAGAAAATAGACATGCAGGTCCAGGAAGCAAAGAGAGTTCCAGACAAGATGGATGCAATGAGGCCCACCCCAAGACACATCATAAATAAAATGCAAAGGTGAAAGATAAAGATAGAATCTTAAAAGCAGCAAGAGAAAAGAAGTCAGTTACCTATGTGGGAATTCCCTAAGACTGTCAGCCACTTTCTCAAAAGAAACTTTGCAGTCTGGAAGGGTTAGGCAAGAAATATTCAAAGTGATGGAAAGTGGAGACCGACAGCCAAGATTACTCTACCCAGCAAAGCTGTCATTTAGAATCAAAGTGCAGATAAAGAGCTTCCCAGTCAAGAAAAACTAAACTAAAGGAATTCACCATCCCCAAACCATTATTATATGAAATGTTAAAGGGGCTTATTTAAGAAAAAAAAAGACGAAACCTATGAATAATAAAATGGCACTAAATACATATCTATCAACAATTGAATCTCAAAAAACAAACTAGGCAAACAAGAAGAATAGAGACAGAATCATGGATATAGAGAGTGTTTTGATGGTTGCCAGATGGGAGGAGGATGCGGTGGAATGGGTGAAGAGGGGAGGGGAGTAAGAAGTACAAATAGGTAGTTACAGAATAGCCACGGGGATATAAAGTACAGCATAGGAAATAAAGTAGCCAAAGAACTTATACACATGACCCATGGCCATGGACAATAGTGGGGGGACTGCTGGGAAGAGGGTGGCAAAGGTGATAAAATTGGGACAACTGAAATAGCATAATAAATAAAACACAATTTAAAAAAAGGCCTGGCCCTGGCTTGTGTGGCTCAGTGGATTGAGCACTAGCCTGTGAACCAAAAGGTCGCCCCCAGTTAGCACATCGATATTTTTCTCACTGTCTCTTCCTTCCCTTCTCTCTAAAAATAAATAAATAAATAAATAAAAAATAAATAAATAAATAAATTAATTAATTAAAGAAAAAAAAGTCAGTTGACCCTTGCTGGGGGAAGTAGTGACTGGACAGGGGCAAGACAAGGGGCTTCTGAGGTGCTGGTAAGACTCCACTTCCTGTTCTAGGTGCTCATTATGAGCATTCAAAAATTCACTGAGTTGCATACACAATATTTGTGTACTTTTTGTATGCTTGTATAATCCAAAACTTCAAAACCCCTGACAACACAAATCTCAATGTTTACCTAACTCAGTCTTCATTCATCCTACTTGAGCTCCTTCTGTGATAATTGCCCCTGATAAGACCTCCTTCTAAAATCATCTCCCCTCTTGACTTTCTGGCTCTCCTCTGACTGACCATATTTTTCTTCTCTGTCCTGCTACTGTTCCTCTTCTTTCTGCTTCCTCCCACACATGTAGGGGATTGCTGAGGTCTAAGAGGTGTGTTCTTCCTCTTACACCCTGGGCTTAAGTAACGTTATCTATCTTAGCTTTATAAAGCAGTAATAATAATAGCGATGAACTTACTAGCCATTTATTATAGGCCAGGTATTGTCCCAAGTGCTTTAGCACACTAACACCTGTAATCCATTTTCTTTGCCAATGTCATTATTTCTGTTGAGGTATGTTTTTCTAAATAAAACTTTCTATTTACCACAGAAAATTCCACACATACACAAAGGGGAATAGTACATATGATAAAAGAGAATAGTAAATATGACCCTTACATGACATAAATGTAACCATTATCGAGGTTTGTCAATATAATTATGATGCTAGTTCCCTTCTTTCCTACGTGTCAGACTCACATTTTTCAAATGCCTGATAAATATTTCTTTGTGAATGTTGCTCTTAGACATCAAATCATACTGTTTATACTATTTAATAAACTACTCTTTTTATGTAATAATTACTACAAATAGTTTTTCATGTGATTAAATACTCTTCTCAAAAACAATTCTCCTGTGAGAATCTGGTTACTGCCCATGCCTGGCCATGTTGCTTTTTGGTTTAGGTTCTTTACTGCTGACCATCTTCTGGACACAGCCCTAAACACCAGCTGCCACCCCCTAACATCCTTTGCTGATTTCAGTAGCTTCACAACTACTTTGCCCTGGTCTGTAAGGGCAATCTTTCTAAAATAGGTTGGATTAGGTTCCCTCTTCTTCTTCCAATATCTTAAATAGTTTCCTAACTTATGAGATGGAGTCCAAATTTCTTTGGCATGGCAGCCACAATCTGGCAGCCCCATCATCCTTTTCTGATTTCACCTGCTGGTACATCCTTGTCATTCCCTGGTCTTTGTTTTTAACTTCGACGTAGTTCTCTCATGCTACAACATGGACAGTCTTATCTCCTCCACACCTTTCGTCCCTGTCTCAGTCATCCTTCATGGCTGGGCTCAGCTTCCCCCTTTCTCTGTGAAGCCTTTTTTATTCAGAGGTGAATACTGCTAGTGTACTAATTTTATTTCAGATTTTAAGAGCTGGCTATATGTTAATTACCCAACATTTCCATAAACTTCTCGATGAGTTTTCACACACCAATGCTGACTAGCAAAACACCCAACACACAGCAAACAGTTGAAAAATGACTAGGGAGTAAACTAAATGAATAGATGCTAATCCTGGGGGGGGAACACTGATAACTTTCCAAAGAACTTCTTTAGGTAAAAATTGAACCATCTTCAAATCAAGATTGTCTGAAAATACAGACCTCATAGCAGAGCACATAAACTATATACTCTTGTACCCCCACATTTTCCCCCAATTTTTAATTTATTTTTCAAGTACAGTTTTCTGTCTATTACTCCCATCCCATCCCACCCCCGTGCTCCCCGCCTCCCTCCCATTTCCACCCTTCTCAGTTGTTGTCCATGTATCCTTTATATATGTTCCTCTAAATCCCTCCTCTACTTCCCCTGAAATTCCCTCCCCTCTCCCCTCTGGTCACTGTCAGCCTGTTCTCTATTTCAGTGTCTTTGGTTATATTTTGCTTGCTTGTCTGTTTTGTTGTTTAGCTTCCTGTTAAAGGTGAGATCATATGGGATTTGTCCTTCAACACCTGGCTTATTTCACTCAGCATAATGCTTTCCAGTTCCATCCATGATGTTGCAAAAGGTAGGAGCTCCTTCTTTCTTTCTGCAGCATAAAATTCCATTGTGTATATGTACCATAGTTTTTTTATCCATTCATTTACTGACGGGCACCTAGGTTGCTTCCAACTCTTGGCTGTTGTAAATTGTGCTGCTATGAACATCGGGGTGCATAGGTTCTTTGGGATTGGTGTTTTAGGGTTCTTAGGATACAATCCTAGCAGTGGAATTGCTGGGTCAAAAGGCAAGTCCAATTTTAGTTTTCTGAGAAAATTCCATACTGTTTTCCATAATGGTTGTACCAGTCTGCAATCCCACCAACAGTGGACCAGAGTCCCCTTTTCCCCACACCCTCTCCAACTTTGTTGTTTATTGCTTTGTTTATGATAGCCATTCTGACCGGTGTAAAGTGGCATCGCACTGTAGTTTTAATTTGCATCTCTCTTATAGCAAGCGATATTGAGCATCTTTTCATGTGTCTCTGGATCCTCTGTATGACCTCCTTGGAGAAGTGTCTGTTCAAATCCTTTCCCCATTTTTAAATTGGGTTAGTTGTCTTCTTGGAGTGAAGTCATGTGAGTTCTTTGTATATTTTGGAGATTAAACCTTTGTCTGAGGTATTATTGGCAAATATGTTTTCCCATACAGTTGGTTGTCTTTTTATTTTAATTCTGTTTTCTTTAGCTGTGCAGAAGCTTTTTATTTTAATCAGATCCCATTTGTTTATTCTTTCCTTTATATTCCTTGCTCTAGGGGACATATCAGTAAAAATGTTGCTGGGTGAAATATCTGAGATTTTCCTGCCAATGTTCTCCTCTAGGACTTTAATGGTGTCACGGCTTATATTTAAGTCTTTTATCCACCTTGAATTTATTTTGGTGTTTGATGTAAGTTGCTGCTCGAGTTTCATTTTTTTACATGTAGCTATCCCGTTCTCCCAACACCATTTGTTGAAGAGGCTATCTTTACCCCATTTGGTGTTACTGCCCCCTTTGTCGAATATTAATTGACTGTAGAGAGCTGGGTTTATTTCTGGGTTCTCTATTCTGTTCCATTGGTCTACATGCCTGTTTTTATGCCAGTACCAGGCTGTTTTGATTACAGTGGCCTTGTAATACAGTTTGATATCAGGTATTGTGATTCCTCCTACTTTGTTCTTCTTTCTTAACATTGCAGCTGCTATTCGGGGTCTTTTATGGTTCCATATAAATTTTTGAAGTGTTTGTTCTATGTCTGTGAAATATGCCATTGGTACTTTAATAGGTATTGCATTGAATCTGTAAATTGCTTTGGGTAGTATGGACATTTTGATGATGTTAATTCTTCCAATCCATGAACACGGTATACGTCTCCATTTGTTTGTGTCTTCCTTGATTTCTGTCTTCAGTGTTGTGTAATTTTCTGCATACAGGTCTTTAACCTCCTTGGTTAGATTTATTCCCAGATATTTTATTTTTCTTTTTGCTATATCGAATGGGATTTTTTTCTTGATTTCTGCTTCTGCTGATTCATTGTTAGTATACAGAAATGCCTTTGATTTCTGGATATTGACTTTGTATCCCGCTGTTTTGCCAAATTCATTTATTAGTTCCAGCAGTTTTTTGGTAGAGTCTATAGGATTTTCCATGTACACTATCATGTCATCTGCAAACAGTGACAGTTTTGTTTCCTCCTTTCCGATTTGGATGCCTTTTATTTCCTTTTCTTGTCTGATTGCTGTGGCTAGAACTTCCAATACTATATTAAATAGAAGTGGTGAAAGTGGACAACCTTGTCTTGTTCCTGATCTTAGTGGAAAAGCTTTCAGTTTTTGCCCATTCAGTATGATGTTGGCTGTAGGTCTTTCATATATGGCCTTTATTATATTGAGGAATGCTCCCTCTATTCCCACTTTGCTGAGTACCTTTATCATAAATGGGTGTTGTACCTTATCAAAAGCTTTTTCCGCGTCTATTGATATGACCATGTGGTTTTTGTCCTTGCTTTTGTTTATGTGGTGTATTACATTTACTGATTTGCGGATATTGAACCATCCTTGCATCCCTGGGATGAATCCCACTTGGTCATGGTGTATGATCTTTTTGATGTATTGTTGGATGCGATTTGCCAATATTTTGTTGAGGATTTTAGCATCTATGTTCATCAGTGATATTGGCCTAAAGTTTTCTTTCTTTGTTGTGTCTCTATCTGGTTTTGGAATTAGGATAATGCTCGCTTCATAAAAAGAGTTTGGGAGTTTCCCATCATTTTGGATTTTTTGGAATAGTCTGTGAAGAATAGGGGTTAGCTCTTCCTTAAACGCTTTGTAGAATTCTCCTGTGAAACCATCTGGTCCGGGGCTTTTGTGTGATGGGAGTTTTTTGATTACTGCTTCAATTTCATTTGCTGTTATTGGTCTGTTCAGGCTTTCTACTTCTTCTTCATTGAGTTTTGGAAGATTATATTTTTCTAGAAATTTGTCCATTTCACCTAGGTTTTCAAATTTCTTGGCATACAGTTCTTCATAGTAATTCCTTACAATCCCTTCTATTTCTGTGGTATCAGTTGTAATCTCTCCTCTTTCATTTCTGATTGTGTTTATTTGTGTCCTCTCTCTTCTTTTCTTAATGAGCCTACTTAAAGGCTTGTCTATTTTGTTTATCTTTTCAAAAAACCAACTCTTGGATTCATTGATCCTTATAATTGTGCTTTTGGTCTCTATGTCATTTAATTCTGCTCTGATCTTGGTTATTTCCTTCCTTGTACTTGCTCTGGGCTGTCTTTGTTGTTGTTCTTCGAGTTCTTGCAGGCGTCGGGTTAGGTTGTTTGTTTGAAATGTTTCTATTTTCTTTAGGTAAGCCTGTATTGCTATGAACTTCCCTCTCAGGACTGCCTTGGCCGTGTCCCATAAGTTTTGGGTTGTTGTGAGTTCATTTTCATTTGTTTCCAGAAACTTTTTGATTTCTTCCCTAATTTCAATCTTGACCCATTCGTTGTTTAATAGCATACCATTCAGTCTCCATGATTTTGGATGTTTGGGGTTTTTTCCTGTGGGGTTGGTTTCTAATTTCAGTCCCTTGTGGTCAGAGAAAATGCTTGGTATGATTTCAATTTTCTTGAATTTGTTGAGGTTCATTTTGTGTCCTACCATGTGGTCTATCTTTGAAAATGTTCCATGTGCATTTGAAAAGAATGTGTATTTAGCTTCTTTGGGATGAAGCGCTCTATATATATCAGTCAAGTCCATTTCTTCTAGAGTTTCATTTAATGCTGCTATATCTTTGTTGATATTTTGTTTGGAAGATCTGTCCATTTTTGACAGTGGGGTGTTAAAATCCCCTACTATAATTGTGTTGCTGTCAATATCTTTCTTGAAGTCTTCTAGGATTTTTCTTATATATTTGGGTGCTCCTATGTTGGGTGCATATATATTTATGATGTTAATGTCTTCGTGCTGGATTCTTCCCTTGAGCAATATGAAGTGACCTTCTGGGTCTCTCTTTATGGCCCTTTTTTTGAAGTCTATTTTGTCTGATATTAGAATTGCTACCCCGGCTTTTTTTTCTTGTCCATTTGCTTGGAAAATTTGTTTCCAGCCTTTCACTTTTAGTCTGTGATGGTCTTTTGTCCTGAGGTGGGTCTCCTGTAGGCAGCATATGTGTGGGTCATGCTTTCTTATCCATTCAGCTATTCTATGTCTTTTGATTGGAGCATTTAATCCATTTACATTTAAGGTTATTATTGATAGGGACTTATTCATTGCCATTTTTGTACCACAGTTCCTCTCTGTCTCTCTCTTTTCCTTCCTTTCCTTAAAGCAGCCCTTTTAGTATTTCTTGTAGAGCTGGTTTGGTGGAGGCATATTCTTTTAGACTTCTTTTGTCTTGGAAGCTCTTTATTTGGCCTTCTATCTTGATTGAGAGCCTTGCTGGGTAAAGTAGCCTTGGTTGTAGGCCTCTGGTTCTCATTACTTGAAATATTTCTTGCCATTCTCTTCTTGCTTGGAGTGTTTCCATTGAGAAGTCAGTAGCTAACCTTATTGGGGCTCCCTTGTATGTTACTTCCTTTTTCTCCCTTGCTGCCTTTAGGATTCTCTCTTTGTCTTGAAATTTTGCCATTTTAATGATGATGTGTCTTGAAGTGGGCCTCTTTGGGTTCCTCTTGAATGGGACTCTCTGTGATTCCTGGATTCGTGTAACTTTTTCTCTCATCAAATTAGGAAAATTTTCCATCATTACTCTTTCAAATAGGTTTTCTATCCCTTGTTCTTCTTCTTCTCCTTCTGGTATTCCTATTATTCGGATATTATTACGTTTCATATTATCTTGCATTTCTCTTAGTCCATCTTCATTCTTTTTGAGCCTCTTTTCCCTTTCTTGCTCTTTCTGGGAGATTCTTTCTACTGTGTCCTCCAACTCGCTGATCAGATCTTCTGCCTCATCGATCCTGCTTTTCATTCCTTCTACTGTGTTCTTCAGTTCAGAAATTGTATTCTTCATTTCCTCTTGTCCTTTGCTGATAGTTTCCATTTTCTTTTTCATGTTGATATAGTTTGCGGTGAGCTCATTGTAGCTCCCCTCTAGTTTCTGGTAGCTCATGTGAGCTCTTTGAATTTCCTGATAACTAGTGCTTTGAATTCAATATCTGATAGCTGACTTGCCTCTCTTTCATCTGACATTATTTCTGAGACTTCCACCTTTTCTTTCATTTGGGCATTGTTTCTTTGTCTTCCCATTGCTTATGAGTCTCTTCTTGTTAGCCTCAGCTTCTTAAATTGATCTGTTCTGACTCCCTGGGTTTATCATGTGACCTTCTGTGGTAGAATACCTGTGAAATTCAGTGGTACAGTCTCCTGCAGGTATCTTGATGTTCTCTGCTTCCACCTACTCCTTTCTTTGTGTGTGTGTGATCAGCTGGAGGGGGAGGCAAAATGGTTTATGACAGCAGGAGAGTACTTTATGATATTTACAGTCACAGCTGGTAGAGAAGAGAAAGACGATCTTTAGGCTCTACACAGGGTTAACTGTAATCTTCAACCCAATTTGTCAATTTTAAGAAAGGATAGACCAAAGATAAGTCTCTTGTTGGGGAGGGAAGGCTTGTGAGTTGTATCTAGAAAGCAGTGAGGTTGCGGGTGGTCAGATTTTGAGGTAAGGTGAGAGTAAAGAATAGTAAATAGACGTAGCATGTAAGCAAGTAGAGTTAATCATTACAGTAATAGAATTCAGGAACCTGTAAAGTGGGAAAAGACAGTAGTATCTTTTTCAATCACAGCAGGACAACTGAGTATATCCTCTTAGAACTCTTCTTTGGTACATTTCAATCTCCTGTGATCCGCTTCCCCTTCTGGACTTTGCCCTCTACTGGGGTCCACAGCTGAGCAAGGGATTACTTCCTTCACGTGGTCACCCCCTACCCCATTTTGTTTAAAGTTTCCAAAAGATGGAATATGGGACAAGTACAGGACACCAAGGTGGCCTCTGGCAGGAGTTTTCTGGCTTTGTCTGCTGAATGCTATTATAATGTATTCTGTTCTTAATAGCTATTCCAGCCCTCCCTGAACTCAGAGTAGTAATATGATTTCTAGAGGGCCTTGAGCCAAGAATCACAAATGCAATAGCAACTCAATCTGAATTGAGTTGCTAAAAGCAATGCACATTTGGAGTGTGTGCTCCAGAAGAAAAGGCAACACTTGAGCCTCCACCACTTTTCAGGGGAGAAATTGACAGAGGAAGCCTCAGAAGTAAAGTGAGGTATTTCAGAGATAATGTTATACAATCTCATACCCCCAAAAGCATTATTGTGAAAGGCTGACCGTAAGGAAACCACTTGAGCTCCCTTCCTGCTTTCAGTGTTAGGATAATGGCTAGGGAACAGATCTGATAGTGTGAAGGAACATAGCCTGGCTGGATGGAGGAATGGAAGTACAGCGGAGGGATGGCCTGACTGAATCAGGGAAACTGCCCCAGGGCATTTACAGCTCAGCACAAGACTGATTTTACAATAGGTATTCCATCTTTCCATAGCTGAGTGAGGGCATTAGGGAGTGCTAGGAGAAATCCACGAAGTAAGAAAATCTTAAAAGAGAGAACACAGCCTTATTTCAAGGTAAACAACTCTCTATTCACATTCATAAAACATGAGGTGTATAGCTGGGTATAAAGAATGAGAGGTTACTGGATGAAGTCAGTTGTGGCTGGCAGTGACTCAGATGAACTCCCTTCTGTAGATGGTTTGGTGGTGGGCAGAGAATTTTACAGAGATGATTAGTTTGGTTTAAGCAGACAAGAATCTGAACTTGAGGTTTTTAACAGCTAGGTCCTAGGATGCACAGGCCATGAGGTCTTAGCTGAAAACTGGCATATGACTGGAGCCTTTAGAGATGATGGTCAAGCTGAAATGGCCCTTCTGTCCTGTCCAGATCTGGGTGCAGCCCCCAGACCAAATCAGCAGGCTGTTTAGACATATCTGCTTAGGAGATACGAGGACAAAATAACTTCTGACTTTAGATTTTTGAATAACCAGAATAAGCAGAAATATATTTTGTAATAATGTGTTGGCTAAAGCAGCAAACATATAACTTAGGTGGTCAGAGTAGATATTTCTTGTCCAGTCATTTACTTTTCTACAGGTATTTTGATCACTTTTTTTACTCTGTAGAATCCTTCTAACATTTAGTACCAGGGAAAACTAAAGTTACCCTTGAAGAATTTGTCCTATGATTATTTCCCACAGATTGAGACTAATACTTCAAGTCTGAGCTTGCAGCTTGACTCTCCCTGCTTTCTAAGTCTCCACCCACCCCTGGTGCTTGTTGTGTGGAGCTGGAAGTAGCTGCACCATGGCTCTGGGCTCTGTGCAGCTGGAAGTGGTAATGATCATGAGGTTGCTATTGGGCCTTGTCCCTTCTCCCTCCCCCACTTTGTGGTGAACTCCTTTGCCAGGCAATATCTGAATTTGTTTTTACAAGAAGGAAAGGCTGTTGTTGCTTAGGCTGAAAGTAAATAAGATGTTACTGCTCTCCCATAACTAATATTGAACAAAATGGCATAATAAAAATAAAAGTTTGGCTCCATCCCACCAAGAGGGCCTGTACATACATGACCCACAGTGTCACTGTTGAACAGTGTGATACTCCACAGTAAGCTCCTCCAGATTCTGGTGATATAAAGGAACTTCCTCCTTTCCTATCCTCATGGCAGAAACATCAGGTGGGAGGGAACCCCAAGTGTTTCAGCCTCTCAAAGAATGAAAGTCATATAATTATTTTCTAGTATTATCGAGAACACTTTATGACTGGCATATAGTATATGTAGCTCCCTAAATATTTATCAAATGAAAGCTTGCCATATGCCTTAGGGTAGGTCAACTTTTTAATGCTATATCACTATGTATTTTTACCTTTAGTTTTAAAAAGTTAAAAATGAAAACAAAATCAAGAGCTTCTCTGCTTTCTACCAATGCACTCAAAGTTCTACACTGTGATACCAGCAACTCTCTACTCCCGAAGGAAACAAATAGTTAAGATTTTTGGTGAATCTGTATTAATACACAGCACACAATTTCATATTCTGTATTAACCCCCTGCTCCACAAAATATCAAACCTAAAAGCAGGCCAGTTCTGACATTCAGACTCATAAACCTGGAAGGGAGCAAACAGGACTACAAGTTCAATTCTCTAACCATACAAGGAAGACAGCTGAGGACTGCAGAGGTAAAGTGGCTATTGGCATTCAGACAGACATAAACATTTGCCTCAGGGAAGCTTACGTATTATCCTTCCTTGAAGCCCAACCAGTGAGTGGTTAGGAAATCAAACTCTACCATCTCCAGATATACACATTCTCCATAAAGAAAAAGAATAAGTCTCCCCTGTATCACAGGTAGTTTTACAAGAAATCTGGTCTTGCTGGCTAACTACCAGCCTTTTAGAGTTGTCACATCACTCACCGTAGCTTATCATTCTTTTGAAGGTTAGAGTCAGTCATGATTCTGTGAAAACCAACAACTGAGAAGAAGTCAAGTAATGCAGGTAAAAGTAGACAAATGACCTGGGGTCAGCGCAATTTACGGGGCCAAAACACATGCTGCTAACACCTCTCACTCCAAATTAATCTCCTTACACATAGCAAGACCTGGAACCTGGCATGTAGAATGGGCGTTAACAATCCAGTTTTAGACAGGTATCTGCACATAAACCAACACAAACTTTTGCTTTCTGATGATTCTATTATGTATTTGCCGATGTCAACAACGTAGTAACACCTTGATTTCTAACCTACTTGTATGTCTAGACACTTCTAAAACACTGGTTGCTTCCCTGCCTAAGAAAGCATTCTTCCCTGGCTGAGATAATGAGTTTTTTCTATGTGATAGTCTGTGCCAAAAGAACCTCCTACGTTACCAGCTTTCCTGAAAGATTGTATGTTGATACAGGCGTTAGACCTCCTCTGAGCAAGTGAGGAGAGGGAGTGGACAAGAAAGGGTACAGCAGGAAAACAGAAGGCAGGACCATGAAAGGTAAAAGTGGGAACAGACACCTTACCTCCCATACCCCATAGGACACTTACACTGGTCTGATTGTCCCCCACACATTAAATTTCAAGAGTCAAGACCTATCTCTCATGTGAAAATGTTCTGGAACAAACACCAATGGAACTGTGATGTAGCATGCTACTCAAAGAACAAGCCAACTGTGACTACAGTGATACCTCTGTAGTGTATAATTGAAATTTTCTAAGAGAGTTGAATGTAAAGAAAAGGTAAATATGTTAGGTGATAAATGTGTTAATTAACTCAGTGATGAGAATCTTTTCACATTGTATATGCATAATACATTATCACATTGTACACTTTAAACATCTTAAATTTTATTTATTAATTATATCTTGATAGAGCTGGAAAACAAAGAAACAGAAAAACAAGCCAGTTCAAAGAACAAGATTCTGTTACAGCTGAAATTTGAGGGCTAAACTAGTACAAAGCTGAACCCATGTCTAGCCAATCTCTCTGACCAAGCAGGAAGCAAGAAGAAAGTTTCTTCCACCACAGTGGCATGTGCTCAATGCATGGTCTGTGTCCAAGACTGCCATCTGCTATTTCCAGCAGTGTCTGATTCTAGGGCCAGTGTGACAGGAAGACTGGAAAGGCTTCCACAGGTAACTATGGGTCTTGGTTTGACTGGCCCCACACATTAAATTTCAAGAGCCAAGAGTCATCTCTCATGTGGAAATGTTCTGGAACACCAATGGAACTGTGATGTAGCATGTCACTCAAAGAACGAGCCAACTGTGACTACAGTGATACCTCCATATTGTATAACTGAAATTTCCTTAATTCTGCTGTTAGTGGGTGGTGTCTCTTGACTCCCTGGTGAGATGACGAAATGACCTTTTAGTGTGGTACAAGCTCCTGGCTCAGTAATTCAGGAGCATGGAAGGGGCGTCATTACTGATCAAGGCTCTGGGGTCATGTGGGCTGTTCTGAGTGATACCCTGGGCTCACATGATCATCCATGGAGGCCATGTGAAGAGGGACAAGCACAATATGATTACGTAGCAAATGGTGTCTGATTGGGCTGATAGGAAGAAGGCTGAGGGTGAGGCGGAGGTGGTCTGGAGTTACACACCACTAATTCTGGATTGCTAAAAGGAAAAGTATGTGATGTGATTTGAAAGTTACTGGGGAAGGCTGGGGTTAAAAGAAAAATATTCCCATAGCCCCCTAATGTTCAGAGAATTGTGTAGCCAGTGTTTATTTACTTAGGTAAAGAAGGATGAGACTCTGACATATCTAGTCCAGTTTGGCTCAGTGAATGCCTAAGAGTCACTACGCTTGTGAGCAAAGTTCCTCCAGAGAGTATGGACAATGCCACAGCATTTCAGGGCTCAAATAGCCACATTCAGCTTCATTTCCACAGGAAAGGAATGTCCACCCCAAACTAGTACTTCTGGGAGGTTTCACCTAGACTACTGAAGAGGAGCAGGGTCACCATCTTTTTTCTCTATTTTTCTCCCCAAGAAAGGAGCCGGAGAGGGAGGTGGGCTCAATCTCAGAAGCAGTCAAGTGAGAAAACAAGCTCTACACAGGCAAGAAAAGATGGGGATGTTGTGGGTCACCCGACTGCACACATCTGAGGAGGCAAATCCAAGTGAACAGCCCCAGCAATGTCTGCACGGGGCGCTCTCCAGCAATGCTCACACCTGCAGAACTGCTGCCTGTGGGCTGCAGTATACTCAGTAGGGCTTATGAGGTCCAAACGACAGTGCAGGGAACAAGAGATGCTGGCAAAGCCACAGCACTGAAGGAGGTTAAGGAAACTTCACACATTTTGAATTACCTACTATTCCTTTTTCTCCCCCAGAGGAAGTCATGGTGCTCGGTCAGCACACAGTGCCCAGGACAGAAAAGCATCTTATCTGCCAGTGTCTATCACTAACACTCACTGCTTGAGCTAGAAGGAAAGTGCCTTGTACCACCTGCGGATGATTTAGCATTGCTTCAGGAGAACGGTTGTTACTAGAGCTTCCTCTGCCAGGCTAAGGATCTTCTTCCAAGGCATCTGCAGGGTAAAATAGTAGGTAAAGTTTGGAAATGGAGAAAATGTCTAGTCCAATTCTGCCACTTAACTTTAGCATCTTGGGCAAGTCACTTCAGCACTCTGGCCTCAGCTTCCTTATGTGCAAAAAAGGAAATAAGAAGATCTCTAAATTCCTTTCAGCTTTTATAATTTTTGAATAAATAGAGCTCATTCTGGATTCAATAACATTAGGACAGTGGTTGCCAGCAGGCTATTTCTTGATGGAGTTCTTGGCTCTGAAGAAGGCTGTTTTTTTTTTTTTAAGATTCTATTTATTAACCAGATGATCGCGGTTCGATTCCCAGTCAGGGCACATGCTTGGGTTGCAGGCCAGTTTCCAGCAGGGGCCAGTTCTCTGCAGGGGATGCACAAGAAGCAACCATACATTGATGTTTCCTTCCTCTCTCCTTCCCTTCCCCTCTAAAGATAAATAAAATATTTTAAAAAAGATTCTATTTATTTATCTTTAGAGGAAAAGGGAAGGAGAGAAGGAGAGAAATATCAATGTATGGTTGCCTCTCGTGAGTTCCCTGCTGGGAACTGGCCTGCAACCCAGGCATGTGCCCTGACTGGGAATCGAACTGTGGTTCTTTGGTTCGCAGGCCCGCGCTCAATCCACTGAGCTACGCCAGCCAGGGCTGAAGAAGGCTTCTTGCTGCACCTTCTCTGGGTCTCACTGTGGGGTGCTAGAGAAAAGTCAGTATTTTATCTTTTCCATGATTCCCTACCCTCCTGATCGTTGTATCCTGACACCCATCTTACTTTTAGAAAACTTCCTTTCAGGAAAAAACATCCACTGACTTAAATTTAGGCTAAAGACACGCACAGGTTGATGTTATTTCCATAGGCTCTAGACTGTCAAACAACATGAGAGTCAGAGAACCTAGAGGGTAATGAGCTTTATCACTAGGCCTGGGGGCCCCTGAGGAGGAGATGAAGTTGGTTTTAATCTGGCAGTTTTGTCCTTTCTTGAACTCTTTCCCAGTCACTCACTGATCTTACCATTATAGTGTTCAGATGCTGTACCTACATTTTAAAAGGCAGTGCCTTAAAGAGAAGCTTGATTCAAAGGAATAAACTGAGCCACTGAAATTTTAGGCACATAGGCAGGAGCTTTATCAAATGTCTCACACTTCTTTTAAACCACTACCATAGCATGCTTTTTGTTAAGCTGGCAATAAAGTGTTAATGTATGAAGTTTGGATTAGGCTTTATATTTGAAAAAGGTAAGATTATTTTTAGCTTGATAACATTAAAACCACTATGTAACTTTAACAAGAACTCCATGAAAAATGCCATCAATCAAAACCTGATCTTTTGGGGGTATTCAGCATTGCTGCAATTTACAGTAAAAACTGTTTTTTACAGTGTTAAAATGAAAAGCGCCTTTCACCAGGACAGCACATGCTAGGTAGGGGCATTTTCTTTGTGCCTAGGTGGTCTTTTGTATAAAAGAGGCAGACAAAGCAGTATGACAGCATTTATACAGTACAGAAGAACATCACAATTTTAATCTCCAGAAAATTCCTCATTGCACTCATTGCACTAAACAGTATGTCTGTTACATAGCTTTTTAAGAAAGGTTCAGTTACTAAGTTCCTTTCACATCCTATTTGGGACTAAAGTCACCAGCAGGCCCACGTCTCCCTAAGGGAGTATGCTGTAATTACTGGGTGTGAGTAACAGATTCTATAGTTGTCTCTCCTGTCTCCCATCATCAGCAGGGCCCTGAGATTTTTTTGGAAAGTAGTTTCTAAAGTTTGTTTGGAAGTCAGTTGTTTGAAACCTTGAAAAAATTACCTAAGTAGTAGTTGGGTTCCCAAGTAGGCCCCATAAGACTCTTCACCTATAACTGTAGTCAGGGGTTGAATCATGCCCCTTCCCCCAACTCACAGGTTGACATGTTAACCCCTATAACCTCGGAATGTGAATATATTTGGAGAGGTAATTTAAGGAGATTAAGATGAGGCTGTTTGTGTGGGTTCTACTCCAATCTCACTGGTGTCCTTCTGAAGGAAATGGGGACACAAAAGAGACACTGGGGAAACGTGCACGGAGGAAAGGCCACACAGGATACAAAGAGGTGGCTATCTGCAAGCCAAGGAGAAAGGCCTCAGGAGGAGCCTTGATCTTGGACTTCTAACTTCCAGAGCTGCGAGAAGATAAATTTGTGTTGTTTAAGCCATCTAGCCCATGGTCCTATGCTATGGAAGCTTTGAAAACAAATACAATATTGTCACACAACCTAACCACCATTCATAACATTTTATCTAGTGGAAGATGCCTTCTGAGTTCTAACTCCAGACATCAGAAACACATCTTCACTTGCTCCAGTGGCAAGTGAGTGTGTCCTAGTTCCACCTTTCTTACAAAGCACTGGAAGGAGTTCAGGGAAACCTCATTTCTATGGCAGTAGCCCCACAGAAGGACTTCTAAGAGGTGCAGGAGATTCTCTTTGAAGTTCAGGATAACTAATAGCAACCATAGCTAGAAAGCAGCTAGTGGCTGCTCTGGAAGGCGGGGTCATTCAAGTAGCAGGGGCTCTTCGGACTAGTTAATAGTTTGAAGGGAGACTGTGGCAGTATTTCTCCTAGCTCTCCGGGGGGCAGCAGGGCTTTAAGTTATGGGGTACAGGGGAGTCAGGTGGCAACAGCAGCACTGCCTTTGTATACAAAAACAGGACTGCTTATATATTGCAATACCCTTTTGATTTTATACCTGGGAAGTCATGCCTCACCAGGAGTGGTGTGTGGTCATATAGCTTTCGCTTTTTTAAGCTTTACACAGGTTTCCCTAGAGAATTACTACTGCACATAGCCACTGTTACTATAGGAGTTTCATATTCTTCAGGGGTGCTGGGGCAAAAAATATGGTTGAGAGCCACCTGCATGTACCACAGTAGATTAAGTTATTTCTATTTCTAGATTATCCCACCAAACCTTTTGTAAAGAATCATAGAGCTTGGAAGAAAACAGGATAATTTATTTCAAATGCTCTGAATAAGCTGAAAAACTGTCAGTTCCAAGGTTTAAAAGATCCACTGGCTTTAAGTTTGCAGTTCTGACTCTGGTCATTTTTTTTTTCATTCATAAGACTTAATTTTCTTCTTTGCTTAGATGGGGGAGCAAATTATCTCTGGAAGTTGACATTGGGGAGGAGAGACACATGTTTAATGTTCTGAATTATAGTAATTGTCAGGACTCATTAAAATTCCAAGATGGTAAATAACTGCCCCTGCAGGAACCACAGGGAACCAAGAGTGCTAACCTGCTTCTCCCATGAAAGCACGTGAACCACAAGGGATCACATGCTAAGAGGGCAGCAAAATAAATACAAAAATAAATAAAAAACAAAAAATTAAGATCTCTATAAATATAAAACTTTGTGATTTAAAAAAATCCACTTTCATATTTCAGAACTCTAAAGAGTCCAGTGCAAAACCAAACTAATAAAAGTTAAATTAAAAAAAGGTTCTTGCATTCACTGCTGCAAAGCCAAGGGCCCATGAGACCTGAATACAGAGTAGGTGTTTTATGTTCAATCTCAGTCCCAGCAAGTTGCAGGCAGATACCAGTCCTAGTCAAGAAGTGTGGGGAAGGCCTGCAGACAACACAGAGAGCAGAACTCCCCTTTTCTGAGACAAGTTAAAGAGAAAACGGTTGAGGGGATCTTTTGTATCAGAAACAATCTGGCCTAGTTAGATCTCTCGCTGCTATTTCTCTCTCCACAAACAAGATCATTCTACATTTACACTCTATCATTCTACATAGAGTATGCAATCTTGCCTGTATTTACACCACAGGCTACCCTCACAATGAGAGTTAATTTCAATTAATGCTTAATATCTGTGTAATTTCAACTATGTAAAAGAGTTCCTCTTCTCTTTTTCCCAATCCTCATTTCCTCTTCCTTTCCCAAAATTCTTAGTTTTAAGGGATTTTTATCAAGAAGCAAGGTAGTAGCTTTGTGTCCTCAGGCCCAACTTATCACCCTGTCTGCCCCTGTTCATGCCTGTGGTGTCTGCCCAGCTGTTCCACGTCTTCCTCCTCTATTTTTGAAGAAGCTTTTCTTTGCCAGATTTTCAAATGCAACTGACAAGATACTCTGCTCTTTGTATAAAAGGGTTAATGGCAGCTCCAGAGGAAGGAGAAAGGGCCAAACTCTGAGAGCAGAGAGGAGAGAAAAAAGTAAGATTACTCCACAGGGTTTTTCTTGTAAATTTGTTACTACATGCACACACACACACACACACACACACACACACACACACACTCTCAAGCCCAGGCCCGATATAGACACACATTTATCTTCATGGCTCTGCAGTTCTTTCTGCTGGATTGCTGCTCTTGCCCCTCTCAGCCTCTCATACTCGGCTGCTCTTAGTTTTTCTGACAAGAGTTCAACACTGGAACTGAGGAAACAATTTCAAACATCACAAAAAGAAGAAAACCAGACCAGAAACATTCAGGCTGGGAACCAGAACAAAGTTTGTCACCCCACAAAGAACCATTCTTCTGTTTTCTTTTTTTCTTATTTTCTCTCCCTGCTCCCCTTATCCCTTGCCCCCAACAGCTCAGATGTCCATTCAGCTCACTCGTGCAGTACAACAATCTACAAATGCATTCAGGAGAGAAGAATGGAATGTCATGTCGTGACTCATGATGGATGCGTTCCCTGAGTGAGGGAGATGACTTTCAGGTTCTGTGCCCAGTTCTGGCCCAGCATTCACACTCTCTGTCTGGTTCACCACCTTGAAAAGAGGGGTACAAGCCAAAGAGTGATTGATCAAAATCGAGAAAACAAATGGAAGGAATCCAAGGAGAGGACAAGGTCTTAGCCAAGTTTTGAAACAATACTTCCCTGAAAATTAAAAATGGGACTGAGTGCTGGGAAAGGGAGCTGGAATCCAAAGTCCCATGACCCACAGAGCAGGCCAGCTGATACAAGTTCATTCCAGTGCGGTAGGCCCCTGATGGGAGGCTGGCATTCACGGTGGAAAAAAATAATTTGTACTCTAGGGAGAAATTCGATTTTTAGCTTTTTAGCAGAATCTGCCCATCTGTCAAACTGCTTCACAAAGTTCAAAAGGAGACTGGTAGTGGGGTACAATTTCTTTCCGTTTTTGTTTTAAGTTAAACCATCACTGACATACAGCAAAATGTACAAATTTTAAATGTACAATTTGATGCATTTTAATAAGTATTCTCAATATTATTTTCTTTTACATTTTATTTACTTATTTATTTATTAGAAAGAGGGGGAGGGAGAAATAGAGGGAGAGAAACATCAATGTGTGGTTGCCTCTTGCACAACCCCCACTGGGGACCCAGCCTGCAACCCAGGCATGTGTCCTGACTGGGAATCAAACCGGTGACCTTTTGGTTTGCAGGCCAGCATGCAATCCACTGAGCCACACCAGCCAGGGCTCAATATTCTTGTTAACAATATTGGTTTTTCAGAAGAGGATACTGAAAAGTATCTCCATTTTAAGAAGAGGATGAAAATCTGAACCTCAAATATACTGACTTAAATCTTTAATAACTCTTTGTTTTTAAATTTCAAACTTATAGAAAAGTTGTAAGAATAGTACAAAAAACTCATACCCTTCTCCCAAATTGCTAACATTTTACTATCTTTGCCTTATCATTCATTTCTCTTGTGATATACAGATGTAGATTTGTGTATGTATACAAATCTATCTATCTAATCTGTATGTATAGCTATATAACTCCCTCTCTAAATATGTTCCCTAATTGTTAAATTAAGATTACATATTACTTTCCAGGAATACCCACCTGTGCTCTTCTCAATGCATACTATCAGGAAGCACACAGTGCTGATTTGTCCTGTTACTGGTGATGTTAACATTAGTCGCCTGGTTTAGATGGTGTATCCCAGGTTTTACCAATGTAAATAAACTAAAAGAATTTTGGGCTAAATAATTAATATAATTTTTTGGTGATGAGATACTTTCAAACTATGAAAATATCCTATTCTACAAACTTTTATCCACTGGTTTTCACATTCACTGCTCAAACTAGCTATTACTATGATGGATGCCATATAGTTATTCTCTAGTTCCATCATTCCTTCTACATTTATTAGCTGGCATTCTACTATACAACACAGCTTTTTTTTTTTCTTTATACTTTTTTTAAAAATATATTTTATTGATTATACCATTACAGTTGTTCTATTCCCCCCCTTCATTCCCCTCCACCTGCACCCTCCCTCCTCCACCATTCTTCCCCCCTTAGTTTATAACCATGTGTCTCAAGTTCTTTGGATTCTATATTTCCCCCACTATTCTCGCCCTCCCCCCTATCTATTTTCTACCTACCATCTATGCTATTTTCTGTGCCTTTTCCCCCCTTCTCCTTCTCCCACCCCCCTGTTTCTAACCCTCCATGTGTTCTTCATTTCTATGGTTCCACTCCTGATCTAGCTGTCCTCTTGGTTTGCTTTTGTTTTAGGTGTGGTTGTTAATAACTGTGTGTTTGCTGTCCTTTCACTGTTCATATTTTTCATCTTCTTTTTCTTATATAAGTCCCTTTAGCATTTCATATAATAAGGGCTTGGTGATGATGAACTCCTTGAACTTGACCTTATCTGAGAAGCACTTTATCTGTCCTTCCATTCTAAATGAAAGTTTTGCTGGATAAAGCAATCTTGGCTGTAGGTCTTTGGATTTCATGACTTGGAATACTTCTTTCCAGCCCCTTCTTGCCTGTAAGGTCTCTTTTGAGAAATCCGCTGACAGTCTGATGGGTACTCCTTTGTAGGTGACTGTCCCCTTATCCCTTGCTGCTTCTAGGATTCTCTCCTTCATTTTGGTCTTGGCTAATGTAATTATGATGTGCCTTGGTGTGTTCCTTCTTGGGTCCAACTTCTTTGGCACTCTCTGAGCTTCCTGGATTTCCTGGAAGTCTATTTCCTTTGCCAGACTGGGGAAGTTCTCCTTTATTATTTGTTCAAATAAGTTTTCCACTCGTGGCTGTTTCTTTCCCCCTTCTGGTACCCCTATAATCCGGATGTTGGAACGTTTAAAGATGTCCTGGAGGTTCCTAAGCCTCTCCTCATTTTTTTGAATTCTCATTTCTTCATTCCTTTCTGGTGGGATGTTTTGTTCTTCCTTCTGGTCCATTCCATTGATTTGAGTCCCCGTTTCCTTTCCATCACTATTGGTTTCCTGTGCATCTCCCTTCATTTCAATTAGTTTAGCCTTCATATGTTCCTCTAATTTGTGACTATAATCTACCAGTTCTGTGAGCATCCTGATAAATAGTGTCTTGAATTGTGCTTCTGAGAGGCTGGCAATTTCTCAGTCGCTTAAAGTTATTGGCTCTGGGACTTTGAGTTCTTCTTGCGCCATCTTTCGGGTTGTTCGTGCCTGTCCCATAGCAGGATCAGAGCCCTAAAGTGTTCACTAGAGCAGGGCAACTAAGTCGCTGGGTTGTGACGCTGTATGTGGGGGCGGGGTCAAACAGGGACTATGGTGTCCTGTCTGCTGCCTGCTGCCACGGCCCTCACCGGTGCCGCAGTTGCTGCCGTCACCGGGCCCACGCGTTTCGTCCCACTGCACGAGAGTGTGCCACCGCCGTCAGCCCTCGCCCCCTGGGGCCTGCGTGGTCTGTCTCACTGTGCGCGAATATGCGCCCGCGGTCTGCCCCGCACCCCAACTGGTTCCCGTCTGCCTGCGCGCCTGGGTCGGGGGCCCTGTCCTGCCCGACCCTGCTCGCTGCTGGCTCTGCCCCTCTTACCGTCCCCGTTGAAAGGTTAGATGTAGTCGGACTTCTGTATAGTTCAATTTTCTGTCCTTTGGTTGTGTCTTTGTTTCTCCAAACCTTTGTTGTATTCAAACTTGGTTGTGGGAGAAGGCACAGTGTTTCCACCTATGCCTCCATCTTGGCGGAAGTCAGGACACAGCTTTCAGTTCTTCCATATTTGTTTGTTAATTGACTTCGTTATAGCAATACAGAGTCACATATTTCTGTTTTATTTCAATTCCATTTTAAATGGGTTATAACCTGTTACCATCACTATTTATTTTGCTGCTCAGATCTTCAGGATTTTATCATTTGGAAATCCTGTGTTCTTCTGACATATCCTCAACATTCTTGGAATACTTTCTTACTTTCTGGTATATGATGTGCTGGATTTACGTTGTACTTTGCCATACACACCCTAGACTCAGCCATGTCTCCTGAAGCCCTCACTCTTTTTGATGGGAAAATTACTGGTGCATCTAGAAATTACTGGTGTATCACTGCTTCTAAGTCCTCTCAGCAGATAAGGCTAGGAAACATATAAGTAGATAGATAGATATATGTAGATGGACACACACAAACATACACAGAGAAATCTAAACCAATCAATCAATAATTAATTTACCTATTAAAAATCATGAACCCTTATCAATACCTCCAATAACAATCTGAGATCACAGGGTTTGCCTTTACCTTTCTATATTTACTAGACCCTTCTCCTATAGTGACAAATCTGGCTCCTATTATCCTCAATATACTTACTCATTTGTTCAACTTCATTGTTATGTAACCAATCTCCCGCCCATGTCTGTAACCATCTTGGTCCTGGCTTACTAATTCCCCTGTACCACAGGAATTCTCATCCAGACCATGCCAAAATGCTAGTAATGTGGATCGAGTCCTTGGCCCCTGCCCACTAAATACATCAGCTGTGCTGGCAGAATCCTTGGTCCCACCAAATATAGATGCTCCAATCCATGGATCCAGCTCCAGGCCAAATATTCCAGCAATACTGATCAAATCCTTACCCTTTGTCCTGCTGGTTATCTTGGTTATATCTGCCAAAGACTTGGCCTCAGCCCCATTGACCATATTAGCTAATTCTTCAGCCATGATAAAGAGGAAGGGGTAAATTGGCTGACTGTATTTCAGAGGAACACAAAACACCTACATACTAGTTTCTGTCAGGAACTAAGTACTTAAATCTAGTACTACTTACCATATAAAACTTTTCGATAAGGCTAATATTTAGGGTATACTGCTTGAATACTTTCCAAAGAGTTGAAATTTATTACTTATATAAAATAACACATTAGATATCTGAGCACTTGGGTAGCAACATTTAGGGTTTCCTATAAAATGGTTTTTATTAAAATAAACTTTGGTGTTATAATATTGTTGAGATATTAAGGAAAAAAACGGCCTATGGAAGTCACTGTTGTGTACACTATTGAAGATGTTGCTTATAATTTGATTTTTTATTATTTACTTATATTTTATGGATTATGTATAAGAGTTGTCCCAATTTTCTCTTTGCTCCCTCCACTCGTCATCCCCCACTCCCTGAGGCAATCCCCCCACCATTGTCCATGGCCATGGGTCATGTGTGTAAGTTCTTTGGCTACTTTATTTCCTATGCTGTATTTTACATCCCCGTGGCTATTCTGTAACTACCTATTTGTACTTCTTAATCCCCTTACCTCTTTACCCATCCCTCCACATCCTCCTCCCATCTGGCAACCATCGAAACCCTCTCTGTATCCATGATTCTCTCTTTGTTCTTCTTGTTGGTTTGTTTTTGAGATTCAATTGTTGATAGATATGTATTTATTGCCATTTTATTATTCATAGGTTTCATCTTCTTTTTCTTAAATAAGCCCCTTTAACATTTCATACAATAATGGTTTGGAAATGATGAACTCCTTTAGTTTTTTTTCTTGTCTGGGGAGTTCTTTATCTGCACTTTGATTCTAAATGATAGCTTTGCTGGGTAGAGCAATCTTGGCTGTCGGTCCCCACTTTTCATGACTTTAAATATTTCTTGCCAATCCCTTCTAGCATGTAAAGTTTCTTTTGAGAAATTGGCTGACAATGTTATGGAAACTCCCCTGTAGGTAACTAAATGCTTTTCTCTTGCTGCTTTTAAGGTTCTCTCTTTATCTTTAACCTTTGGTATTTTAATTATGAAGTGTCTTGTTGTGGGTCTCTTTGCATCCATCTTGTCTGGGACTTGTTGTGCTTTCTGGATTTTCATGTCTGTTTCCATCACCAAATTAGGGAAATGTTCTTTCATTATTTTTTCAAATAGATTTTCAATTTCTTCCTCCTTCTAGCACCCATATTATGCAAATGTTGGAGGTGAGCTGTGTTTACCCATGTAACATCTTGACCGGAAGGCCCAGTTTGATTCTTTAAAAGGACCCATGGAGAAGAAATTTCTTTTATGATCATTTCAATACATACAGAAAAAGCATATGAGAAAATACAATATCCTTTCATGATAAATACACTTATCAAATTGGTACAGGAGTAACTTATTGCAACACACTGAAGTCCAAATTAGACGTACTTCTAGCTAACACAATCCTCAATGATAAAAGGTTTAAAGCTCTTCCTCTAAGATCAGGAATAAGACAAGGTGTCCACTCTTACCACTCCTATCAACATAGTACTAGAAATCCTAGCCATAGCAATCAGGCAAGAAAAGAAAAGAAAAAGCCTCCAAATAGATAAGAAAAAAGTAATATTATGTTTGCAGATCATTTGGTTTTATATATAGAAAGTCCTGAAGACTCCACCAAAAAACTGCTAGAACTAAACCAAATTCAATTAAGTAGCAGGATACAAAATCAATACACAGAAAAGTTTTGTTTCTATATACTACAACAAAACATCTGAAAAAGATATAAAGAAAACAATCCCATTCACAAGAGCATCAAAAACAAAACACTCAGAAGTAAATATAGCCAAGAAGGGTATATACACTGAAAAAAAGACTTTGATGAAAGAAACTGAAGACGACACAAACAAATGAAAAGATATCCCAAGTATTGGGGAAGACAAAAAGGAACCCTTGCTTGTATACTATTAGTGATAATGCCAACTGGTATAACCATTAGGGAACCAGTATAGAGATTTTTCAAAAAACTTAAAATAGGTCTACCATATGATCCAGCAATCTCACTCTGGGTATTACTCAAAGGAACTGAAATCAGGATCTTGTAAATATACCTGCACTTCCATGTTCATTGCAGCATATTCATAATAGCCAAGATATGGAAACAACCTAAGTGTCTGTCAATGATGAACAGATAAAGAAGATGTGATACACACACACACACACACACACACACACAGTGGAATATTATTCAGCCATGAGAAAGAATAAAGTCCTGCTCTTTGTGACAACTTGCATGAACACTGAGGACATTATACTAGGTGACATAAGTGAGACCAATGCTGTATGATATGACTAATATGTGAAATCCAACAAAAAAGCCTAACTCAGAGACAGACAGTACTTTAAGTGGCAGTTACCAGGAGCTGGGGTGTTGGGGAAATAGAGAGATAGTGGTCAAAGGGTACAAACTTCAGGTTATAAGATTAATAAATTCTGAGGCTCTAACATATAGGATAGTGATTATAGCTAGTAATACTGTAGCAAGTAATTATATACTTGATTGTTCCTAAGACAGTAGGTCTTAAATGTTCTTACCATAAAAAAAAAATGATAATTATGTAATAGAATGGAAATGGTAACTAATGCTATGGTGTAACCACTTTATAATATATGTGTATTTAATCTACATGATGTATACCATAAATCTATACTAGCTGTATGTTAATTATATCTCAATAAAGCCAAAAAACAATTTCTCTCAGATCTGAGAACCATAACTAATCAAATTTCTCTTTTGACAGTGCCTGAGAGCTCACTCCTGGATTTACCTTGTATTTTTCTGACCTCCTTCTCCCTTATTAGAATCAAGTAGTTGAGAATGAAGAAGGGAAAATTCTTGCCCTGGCTGGTGTGGCTCAGTGGATTGAGCACCAGCCTGTGAACCAAATGATTGCTGGTTTGATTCCTAGTAAAGGCAGATGCCTGGGTTGTGGGCTAGGTTCCCCAGTGCAGGGTGTGTGAGAGGCAACCACACATTGATGTTTCTCTCCCTCTTTTTCTCCCTCCCTTCCCCTCTCTCTACAAATAAATTTTAAAAATTTTAAAAAAAGGGAGAATTCTTTAGGGGGTTCTGACATCCTTTATCCTCTCTGAGAAGTACTGCTCAGTCATTTTGGAGTACTGTAAGAATTAGACCTGAGTTTCTGATTACTCACTCCATCATCTGGGTCATGCTCCCCGTTAACCTTAAAGTTGACCAAGTATAAAATAATGAATGTAACTTCTAGTTATATGTAAGAAGTAAAAATATACAATGCAAACTAGAAAAAATTATTTCAAAGAGATAAAATAATGACTATTCATGTATATAAGACATTTAAAAATAAGCAATCCTTGGCCGTGAAGTATCTCAAATGTGACTTGTTCCAAATTTATTTAGTTAGGTTTTTTAAATTTTATTTTTCAATTATAATTTATATTCAATATTATCTCATATTAGTTTCAGTTGTACAGCATAGTGGTTAGATAATCCTATACTTTACAAAGCATTCCCCTGATACTTCCAGTATACACCTGGCACCACACATAGTTAGCACATTATTATTGACTATGTTCCCAATTTGTACTTCATAATCCCTTCATCTTTTCTACCCAGTCCCCCAAACTCCTCTCCCCTGTGGCAACCATCGGTCTATAGTTGTTGGAACTTGGCAAGATTATAGCCAGAAGTAAAAATGCCCTTAAATTCATTACCTGAACAATATATACCGTATTTTGCCATGTATAATGTAAGCTTTTGGCACAAATTTTTGAGAGAAAAATAAGGATGCACATTATACACAGGTAGTACTAATTCCATATTTATATAAATGATTTTAATTCTTCTATTTATGTTTATAAGTTAAAAGTGTAACTCTTGCACCATAATATGTTCAAAAATAAATGCTAAAATTCCTTTATTATACAAAAACAATATCAAATTGAATTAAAAAAATTAAACAAAAGATTTTCTTTCCTGAAAGTTTGGGCCAAAAACGTGGGTGTGCATTATACATGGGAGCACACTATACATGGCAAAATATGGTACTTGGTAAAGTCTAGAAACATAAAACCAAAGGAATAGGATATAAACACTTGAGGCTTCAAAATAAAATTTGCATGTATCCACTCACCAGCGAACCAGAATACTTAAAGTGCATACAATTAACCATAGGTACCCCAAGCCAAATCTATTTAGTTTATGGTGACTATTTGGCTCTGGCCAGTGTAGGTAGAAATCACAATACACAAAGTTTCTTCAAACTAAGATATATTTTGACCCAAGAACAATATTATGCTCCAAGTTAGTTACCCCATTCACTTTATAACTATATGAGCCATTGCACAGGTGACAAACTAAAAAGTTGAAGTTTATGGCTGCAGGAAAATCATGTTATACAGCACAGCAGAGTATGAATGAGAGAGCCACAGGAGACTTATAAATGTTTTCACCTCATTGTAAAGTTGAATACAATCACCTGGTGCTACAAGAGAGATTACACATAAGCGAGTGGTCTTTCCAATATCTGTACCTGCAAGCATCTGGAGTGTCCCTCCTTAGTGCATTCTCCTGAAACTAAAAAACTGATATGTAGCATATGTTCAGTATAATCTTTTAAGAACACATAACATTTATGTTAGCCTCACTGTGATCACTCTCAAACATACCAGGACACAAATTCCTGATCTCTATGAAAATAAGTACTGTATTTTGATGTGTATACTGTGCTCCTGTATATAATGCACACCCATGGTTTTGTACAAATTATATGCAGGGTTATTATACTCATGTATAATATACACCCTTATTTTTCCAAAAATTTGGAAAATTTTTTTCCAAAAAATGTTCTGCCCATCAAAAATTTCGGCAAAATAGTGCAAATTATAGATGGCAAAATATGGTTAAGTTAAAAAATTTAAAATCTCATGTTGTTTACATTTATATTGAAGGGAAAAGTCATCTGTCTGAAAAGTTTTATTTAAAAATTTCCCACAGTTTTCATGTAGCTTTAGAATAGTCAACCTAAGAACCCATAACTCAAATCCTTAAATAGATGTTGGTTCTATGTTAGTAAGTGTCAATGCCAGAGTCACAAAGACACTAAAAACAGTTTTCTTCCCAAGAGGTGTCAAGAGGGCATGGTAAAGAAATGAAGGCATCTTATGCAGAAGGAGAAGGCAGACATGTAGTGTGGGAAACCTCAACCTGAATTTTAATTATGAGCTATGATTCTGTAAGATAACAGATAGTGGTCAAATATGAGACTGTCCTGAAATAAATGAAGATGTTTAAATATAAAATTATTTAATAAAACCTTTTTCAGATACTGTGTACCATAAAAACATCCTGCCATGATACTACCCCAATCTATTTTTTCAAAGAAAGCTTCTTTAGGTTTCCAGAACCATATGTAAAATATTATAAGATTTATACTTATCTGAAAAATTTCAACAATGTCTTTTTTTCTAACGTAAATGTCTAGAGGGCCTGAGTTCAGTAAACAATAATGAACAAAAATATAGCCTAAGTAGTATGATATGATACAAGCTGTTTCAAATTTATATCATACTAAACATTATGTATTATTTATAAAAACAAATGTGTATTTAAAAAGGTAAAAATATGAACTATAAAAATGCACATCAACTTAGGACTGTACTTCCTACTGCAGATGAAAAAGAAAAAAAGCAACTGAGAAGGAGAACAAAGAAGGCTTTATATTTAGTACTAAAAAAACCTGAAGTAGGCATAATAAATTAAAACCATAATGAGATACCACCTCACATGGGTCAGAATGGCCATCACAAATCAGTAACCAAGTGTTGAGAGGATGAGGAGAAAAGGGAACCCTAGTGCACTGTTAGTGGGAATGCAGACTGGTGCAGCCACTGTGGAAAACAGTATGGAATTTCCCCAGAAAACTAAAAATGAACTGCCTTTTGACCCAGCAATTCCACTGCTGGGACTATACCCTAAGAGCCCTGAAACACCAATCCGAAAGAACCTATGCACACCAATGTTCACAGCAGCACAATTTATCACAGCCAAGTGCTGGATGCAAACTAAGTGCCCGATGCAAACTAAGTGCCCATCAGCAAATGAGTGGATCAAAAAATGATGGTACCCTGGCTGGTATAGCTCAGTGGATTGAGCGCGGGCCTGCGAACCAGAGGATCGCGGTTCGATTCCCAGTCAGGGCACATGCCTGGGTTGCAGGCCGATTCCCTGCAGGCCAACTCCCAGCAGGGGATGCATGAAAGGCAACCATACATTGATGTTTCTCTCCCTCTCTCCTTCCCCTCTAAAGATAAATAAATAAATAAAATATTTAAAAAAACATGTTAAAAAAAATGATGGTACATTTACACAAAAGGAAATCCTCAAAGCAGAGAGAAAAAACAGAGCTTATACCCTTTGCGACAGCATGGATGGAACTGGAGAGCATTATGCTAAGTGAAATAAGCCAGGCAGTGAGGGACAAATACCATATGATCTCACCTTTAACTGGAACAAAATCAACAAAAGAAAAAAGCAAACAAAATATAACCAGAGTCATTGAAAATAAGAACAATCTAACAATAGCCAGATGGGAGGGGGGAGGGCATAGAGGGCAGAAGGTTTCCAGGTACTACTATAAAGGACACATGTACAAAAGCAAGGGGGAGGATGAAAGCAAAGGAGGGAGGTGGGTTTGGAGGGGGTGGGAGAGAGGGGTGGTGAGAAAATACAGACAACTGTAATCGAACAACAATAAAATAATTAGAAAAAAAAGATTCTAGAATGTGGGAAAATTCCAAGGTTGATATGGGGCCCATTATGCTGAATCTTAGTAAAATAGTAACTGAAAATAATGATGATGGTAATAGCATTAAAAACTACTGTCTACCTGCATTAATAATTCCCACAACATTATGTCTGTAGAAAGATGAAAGAACAGGTAGAGATTTTCAGAAAACTAAGATCAGGTAGTCAGGAGAGGTAAACAACACAAATCTACTTGTAGAAATCTACTTGTAACTGACTGTAAAATGTGTGCCCCTAACTCTCATTTGACACTGAAGTTAATAATAATATGAGTATCAGAAGGCACTAATGTATATATGAGTATCACAAGGCACTGATGTATATATGCCTGCCTGTCATTTATGCACCCATCTATCAAATCAGCCCAATGAAAACTAATATATCACACCCAAAGAAAACACCATAGAGTATAAAATTCTAGGCCAGACACATTAAACTCAAAAATTAAAATTCACTGCTAGCAACTGACTTAAGAATTCCCAAATTAAAAACAAAATGTAGAACTTCCAGTGAAGACAGAGGCATAGGTAGACACACTGTGTCTCCTGTACAACCAAAAGGAGAACTATAACAAATTAAATCGAACTGTATGAAAGCCCAACAACCAAGGAGTTAAAGAAGAAACATTCATTAAGACTGGTAGGAAGGGTGGACACAGGCAGCCAGGTGGAGAGAACATGAGGCAAGGCTGGGGCTGGAGGACCAGGCAAGGTGGCAGCTGGAGGACTGGGCAGTCCCACATTCACATGCAGATAAACCAGGAGGAACAACTGAAGAGCGAGACAGACTGCACAACCCAGGGTTTCAGTTTGGGGGAATAAAGCCTCAAAGTCTCTGACTAAAAACACCTGTGGGGGATGAAGTGGGAAGAGAAACTCCCAGCCTCACAGGAGAGTTTGCTGGAGAGACCCACAGGGTTCTAGAATGTACACAAACCCACCCACCCGGAATCAGCACCGGAAGGGCCCAATTTGCTTGTGGGTATTGGGGGAAGAAACTTAAAGCAGGAAGAGAGCAGAGCAAGTGGCACTGTTCCCTCTCGGAACCTACGCCCCCCCACAGTGTCACAATGCAGGGACATGAGTTACCTCGCCCAGGTGAACACCTAAGGCTCTGCCCCTTACTACATAACAGGCTCACTGAGACAAAGAAAAAATGGCCCAAATGAAGGAATAGATCAAAGCTCCAGAAAGAATACAATTAAGCTATGAAGAGATAGCCAACCTATCAGATGCACAGTTTAAAACACTGGTAATTAGGATGCTCACAGAATTGGTTGAGTATGGTTGCAAAATAGAGGAAAAAATGAAGGCTATGAAAAGTGAAATAAAAGAAAATGTACAGGGAGCCAACAGTGAAGGGAAGAGAAATCAGTGCCTCTCTTTGTTTTTAGTGAAAATCAACAATTTTCACTGAATCATTGATTTTCATTTCACTTTGTTTCAGTGAATTCAATGGTTTGGAGAAGGAAGTAAAACATTCTACCAGAATGAAGAAAGCAGAATTCAAAAATATGAGGAGAGGCTTAGGAACCTCCAGGACAACAGGAAATGTTCCAACACCTGAATCATAGAGGTGCCAGAAGAAGAAGAAGAACAAGAAATTGAAAACTTATTTGAACAAATAATAAAGGAGAACTTCCCCAATCTGGCCAAGGAAATAGACTTCCAGGAAATCCAGGAAGCTCAGAGAGTCCCAAGGAAGTTGGACCCAAGGAAGCACACACCAAGGCACATCATAATTACATTATGAAGACTAAAGATAAGGAGAAAATCTTTTTTATAGTGTAATTACCTTTTAAAAAGATTTTATTTATTTATTTTTAGAGAGAGGGGAAGGGAAGGAGAGTGGGAGAAAAACATCAATGTGTGGTTGTCTCTCATGTGTCCCCTACTGGGGATCTGGCCTGCAACCCAGGCATGTGCCCTGACTGGGAACCCTTTGCTTCACAGGCTTGTGCTCAGTCCACTGAACTACACCAGCCAGGGCATAAGGAGAAAATCTTAAAAACAGCAAGAGAAAAGAAGAGAGTTACCTACAAAGGAGTGCCCATAAGACTGTCAGCTGATTTCTCAAAAGAAACCTTGCAGGCTAGAAGGGACTGGAAAGAAGTATTCCAAGTCATGAAAGGTAGGGACCTACATCCAAGATTGCTCTATCCAGCAAAGCTTTCATTGAGAATGGAACAGCAGATAAAGTGCTTCTCAGATAAGGTCAAGTTAAAGGAGTTCATCATCACCAAGCCCTTATTATAGGAAATGTTAAAGGGATTTATCTAAGAAAAAGAAGATAAAAAAATATGTACAGCAAAATGATAGCAAACTCACAATTATTAACATCCACACCTAAAACAAAACAAACTAAGCAAACAATTAGAATAGGAACAGAACCACAGAAACGGAGATCACATGGAGGGTTATCAGAGGGGGAGTGGGAGGAGATAGATAGGGAAAAGGTACAGAGAATAGGTAGCATAAATGGGAGGTAGAAAATATACAGGGGGAGGTTAAGAATAGTATGGGAAATGGAGAAGGCAGGGAATGCAGGTGCGAGGGGGTGTGCAGGGTGGAGGGAAATAAAGGGGGGTAAATGGGACAATTGTAACAGCATAATCAATAAAATATATTTAAAAAACAACTAACAAATTGTAAATCCAAGAGAATCAGAGATCCCAAACAGAGTTTTAGCCCAAACATGAAAAACAAACATGAGAAGTTGGCACATTATATTCAAATGTGTGAAAACAAAAAATAATTAATAAAATCCTGATAGTAGAGAAAAAAGAAACGTGACAGGAAAAAAAGAGAAGGGGAGCAAGTAGGAGGATCTGTCATCTCGCACTATCTCCCAGAACCAAATAGGAAATAAAAACAAAGAGAGGCACAGCCACCTGAAATAAACACCCAAAGGCTACCTGAAGAGGCAACTCTTAAACCAAGGATGGGAAGAAACCATGTCCAGATGAGTAGGAAGGGGGGATGTGAAAGGGGCTTGCATTGCTCCCAGGGGTGGCAGGCTGAGGTATGGTGCTACTGTGGGAGCTTCCCCTGAGAGGAGTGGAGCCTGAACCTTCAACAAGACTCCCAAGCACAAAATGCCAGTGCCAGGATGAGATGACCCTGTAGTATCCAGTGGTTACTGTGTAGCTGCAGGGTTTTGTCTGTAGGAGAGAGACAGAGTCCACTGGGAGAAAAAGCCACTGTTTTTTTTTCCTATGGGGCCAAAGCACACATTCATTGTTTGCAGCCATTCACCTCGGGCTCAGGTGAAAGGAGGGTGGTGCAGACTGGAGTCACCTGAGGAGAGTCTGGAGAGGGAGGCTTTGGGGAGAGATGTTGGGGAATGCCTACTGGATTGCCTGTGCCTACATGTATCTCAATACTGCAGCAGCCATTTTTCTTGAGAAGAGCAAGCCCCTTCCAAGGATAAAAGAATTACCCCACCCTGTGGGAAACCAACTGCCCCATCCTCTGGGATCCTGCCTACCCTACCCTATGGAATTCTGCTGGACCACCCTGCATCTTTTTTACCCCTTACTTTGCCCCACCCTACATCTTAACCCCTGCTGAGGAGACAGCAATAGGCAGTCTCTGAGTGTGTCAGAGATTGGCTTTAGGGTGTAGCCGTTCCACACATGTTTCTGGGAACCAGACCCGTGCTCCCCCCTCACAGGAGAGCCACAGAAACACCCTCCTGGTTTCCAGCAGACCCATTCTCTGGGATCTGGAGGCCCCATCTGCTTTCCTACTAGGAGCTCTGCCCTGCTGAGTTCAGGAAAATAATCTGTGACAGACTCAGCAGTGTGTTGTGGGGATGGGGGATTAACCCACCATCTTCCCTGAAGTCTGAATAGTACCTGCAATGTGAGATCCAGGGATCCCCATCCTTGTGATTCCGCCAGAAGCCCTCTCAGAAACAGTTGGGTCAGCAGCTAGACTAAAACTGACAGAAGGTCAGTAGGCAGAGGCAGGAGGCAGTAGACCCTATGCTGCATTTGGAGGATTGCTGATCCACACCTGTACCCTGAGCTGAAAAAAGCCAGCCTACAGTATAGCAACACCCACCCAGGGCACAGCCAAGCCTGGAAGAGGCAGTCACAAAGTGCTGAGGGCTAGACATAGACATAATCTGATACTGGCTTACACCAGCTTCAGGCAACAACAGAGCCAAATCCAAAAAAAACGCAGTAGGTGAGCACTCAAATCAGCTGAAACAAATTCACTTACTGTAACTTGCCATGCATAAAGAACATTTTTGAGGGAAAAATAAGGATGTGCATTATACATGGGAGGTACTAATTCCATATAAATGTTTTTAATTCTTTTATTTATACTCACACATTAAAATGCAACTAAACATGGGTGTACATTATACATGGGAGTGCATTATACACAGCAAAGTTCTTTTACATTATTTTAATTTTTTGAGCATTTTTATTATTTTTTCTTCATTTTCCTTTTTTCTCAATTTTTCTTTCATATCTCCTATTTTACTCTTCCTTTTTCTTACTCCATTTCCCCCTTCTTTCCTTTCTTCTTATTTTTCTTTCCCTTTCTGTTTTCTTTTTTGGTGTTCCCCTTTTGATTCCTTACTTTTATTGCTTCTCTTCCTTTTCTCCTCTCATAATCATTTTCCTTTCCTTTGATCCTCTTGTATACTTTCTTCCTTTTACTATTCCATTTCTCTTTCCACTCTTATTATCCTTTACTCTTTTGTTGTTGATTTTGCTGTTGTTTTTCAGGGATTTTTTTTTAACTTGATTTAGGTCTGGTTTTGTGTGTGTGTGAGTTGTGTTGTTTTGTTCTGTCAGCAACTATACAAAAGCATGAAAGATGTAAGTGGGGGTTGAATCTTGCAGTCAGTCAGCAGGAGGGAAGATCCCACCAATGAATATGCCAACAACAATCAAGACCCAAGTACAACAGGAGAGCCCACATAACTCACACAAAGGACATTTCTAGAGCATCCAGCTCAGGGGATAAAGGAGAGGGCAACACTGAGTCCCACAGGACTCCTACCACATAAATGCACCTCATGAAGACAGGGAGTCAAAACAGATGTATTAAATACATAGAAACAAAAAGAGTCAGTTAAAATGGAGAGACAAAGAAATAACCCCCTGCCTGGCTGGGTTAGATCAACGGATTGAGAACCAAAGGGTCACTGGTTCAGTTCCCAGTCAGGGCACATGCCTGGGTTGTGGGCCAGGTTCCTATGTTCCCGGGGTGGGGGTGTGTGTGAGAGGCAACCACACACTGGTATTTCTTTCTCTCCCTCTCTTTCTCCTTCTCTTCCCCTCTCTTTATGAAATAAATAAAAGATCTTTAAAAAAAAAAAGAAAAGAAATAACCCCCCAAAGAAAAAAAAGCAGGAACCCTAGAGAAAGGGCTAAATGAAATTGAGGCAAGCAATTTATCAGACATACAGTTCAAAGTATTGTTATAAGGATGCTTAAAGAACTTAGTGAGAACTATAAGGGACTCAGTGAGAATTACATCAGCATAAAAAAGGACATAGAAACTATGAATACGAACCAGCTGGAAATGAGGAATGCATATCTTAAGTGAAGAATACCCTAGGAGGAATTAAAAGCAGGGTAGATGAAGCAGAGGATTGAATCAATGATTTGAAAAATAAGGTAGAAAAAAAACCATCCAACTAGAGCAACAAAAAGAAAAAAGACTGAAAAAGAATAAGAATGGGTTAAGGGCACTTTGTGATAATGCGAAACATAACAATATCCACATCACAGGAGTAGCAGAAGTAGAAGAAAGTGAGCAAGAAATAGAAAACCTGTTTGAAGAAATAATGACAGAAAAATTCCCTAACCTGGTGAAGGAAAAAGTCACACAAGTTCAGGAAACACAGAGAATCCCAAACAATACGAACCCAAAGACACCCACACTAAGACACATCATATTAAAATGGCAAAGTTTTTAAAGATAAAGAGAGAATCTTAAAGGTAGCAAGAGTGAGTAAGTTATCTATAGGGAGGTACAATAATGCTGTCAGATGATTTCTCAACAGAAACACTTCTTACAAGAATGGCTTAGCATGAAGTATTCAAAGTAATGAAAAGCAAGGATTTGCAATTAAGACTACTCTATTCAGCAAGGCTATCATTTAAAATTGAAGGCAAAATAAAGAGCTTCTCAGGCAAAAGAGGCCAAAGGTGCTCATCAACACCGAACCAGCACTCCAAGAAATGTCAAAGGGACTGATTTAAAAGAAGAAATAGTAAAAGATAGAGGAACATAGGGAAAAGGAATAAAATGGCAATGAATAAGTACCTACCAATAATAACCTTAAATGTAAAAGGATTAAATGCCCTAATCAAAAGATACAGGTTAGCAGAATGGATAAGAAAACATGAACCATATAGGCTGGCTATGAGAGACCCACCTCGGAACAAAAGATTTACACAGCCTGAAAGTGAACAGATGGAAAAAATATTCCATGTAAATGGAAATGAAAAAAAGCTGGGGTAGTAATACTTATAAGTGACAAAACAGACTTCAAAACAAAGGTCATAACAAGAGACAAAGTAGGTCACTACACAATACCAAAGGAATAAATCCAACAAGAGGATATAACCCTTGTAAACATATATGCACCCAAAATAAGGAACACATAAATATATAAAAATCTTGCTGGACTTTAATGAAGAGATTGACAGCAATACAGTAATTGTAGTGGGTTTTGACACTCCAATGTTACCAATGGATAGATCTTCCAGATGAAAAATCAACAAGGACACAGTGACTTTAAATGACACACTAGTTCAAACAGATTTAATTGCTTTTAAAGAACATTTTATCCCAAAGCAACAGAACACATATTTTCCTCAAGTGCACGTCCATCATTCTCAAAAAGAGACCACATGGTAGGACATAAAATAAGTCTTACCAAATTCAAGAAAACTGAAATCACATCAAGCATTTTCTCAGATCACAATGGCATGAAACTAGGAAGGAACCTCAATAAAAACATTCAAACACAGGAGGCTAAATTAGCATGTCATTAAAAAATGTATGGGTCATCAATGATTTCAAGGAAGAAATCAAAAGCACCTAGACACAAAATGCACACACAACAATCCAAAATCTATGGAACACAGTGAAAGCAGTTCTGAGAAGGAAGTTCATAGCATTACAGTCCTACCTAAAGGAGACAGAAAAAAATCTCAAATAAACAATCTAACTCTACACCTAAAAGAACTAGTAAAACAACAAAAAACAAAGCACAGAGTGAGCAGAAAGAAGGAAATAATCAAAATCAGAGTGGAAATAAATGACATAGTGAATAAAAAAACAGTGTAAAAGACTGATGAATTCAGGAGCTGGTTCTTTGAAAAGATAAATAAAATAGACATACCTATAAACAGACTGATCAAGAAAAAAAGAAAAAAGACTCAAATGAATAAAATCAGAAATGAAAGAGGGGAAGTGATAACTGACACCACAGAAAACAAAGGATTGTAAGAAAATACTATGAACAACCATATGTCAAGAAAATGAACAACCTGGGCAAAATGGATAAATTTGTAGAAATATACAGTGTTCTAAAACTGAATCAGGAAGAAGCAGAAAACCTGAATAGACCAATAACAACAAATGAACTTGAAGCAGTAATAAAAAAACTCCCGACACACAAAAGCCCTGGATCCGATGATCTTACAGGTGAATTATTACCAATCATTCAAAGAAGTAGTAACATTGTTTCTTCTCAAACTTGCAAAAAATCCCAAGGAGAGGGAAGACTTCCAAGCTCTTTTTATGAGTCCAGTGTTACCCTAATTCCAAAACCAGGCAAAGACACAACAAAGAAATAAAAGCATAGTTGGTAAAATCCTCAATAAAATATTAGTAAACTGAATACAGCAATGCATTAAAAACAGCATGCACCACGATTAAGTAGGATTCATCATGGGGATGCAAGGATGGTACAGTATTTGCAAATCAGTAAATGTGATACACCACACAAACAAAATGAAAGATAAAAATCATGTGAGCTTGAGGAGATCAGGAAAGATGGCGTCGGAGTAGGACAAAGGATTTCGCTTCTCTCCACGCACCAGAGAAGGACCTGGCTGATCTGCGGAAGAGCACAGCAGATGCCAAACTGGGACCCAGCATATAAGAAGGCAGGACTCCAGAGACTGTAGCGGACACTGAATGACCAGAGGTTGAGGAGAGGAGATGACCGCAGATCAACAAGGTACGAGAGAGCAGCGCAGAGGTGGTGGCGGGCCCCCTGCCAGGCCGAGCCAGGGCCCTGGCCAGCCACCCAGGTCTCTGAGAGCCGAGGGTGGGCAACACCGTCTCTGGGAGAGAACTGGTCACTGGCACCACCCCCGTCTGGCAGGGCGCAGGTTGGAAAACACCATAAGAGATTGGTCTGCCAGTAGTGGCAGAGAGAGGAGTGAGCATTTGGAAGCACACCAGACAGCTCTGATAACCCGTGGAGTCAGGTTGCCGGCTTGGGAGAACTGAGAGTTGCCAGAGCACTCCCTGCTTCGAGGGGCCCGTGCCTGCCTGAGAGCAGTCCCGGGGGTCTTGGGCTGCTGGCAAGGCCTCCAGAAGGGGGTCAGTTGCGAACTCCATCCCTACTCAGCCGGCACAAACCAGCTCCATCCCTGCTCCCCTGGTGGCGCAGACCAGCTCCATCCCTGCTCAGCTGGCGCAGACTAGGAGACACTGTGAGTCAAGCATTGATCTTCGGCTTGACCGGCTGCAAGTCGCCCGGGCGACCCGTGCCATCGACGGCGCCTGCTCCTTCAGCCTCTCGCGCCTTCCCAGCCCCCCAGCTTCATTGACCACCGGTCCCGCGCCCCTCCCGGGCCCCAGGTTTCCTCGACCGCGGGTAGCGCGCACCTTCCCGCCCCCGGGGCGACCCGCGCCATTGCCTGCATCTGCTCCCTCAGCCGCGCGCGAGCCTTCCCAGCCCCCCCCTCCCCCGGCTTCGTTGACCACCAGTCTGGAGGGCCTTCCCGGCCCCGGTTTCGTTAACCGCCGGTCCCCTGCACCATCGCCGGAGCCTGCTCCTTCAGCCGCGCGCACCTTCCCGGCCCCCCGGCTTCATTGGCTTTGGGGCGCACGCCTTCCCGGCCCCCCGAGGGGCCGCGAGCAGGCTGTGTACTGGGGGAACTGCCAGTCTCCCCTGCTTTTCCGGTGGGGCGGGGTCTGCGCCGACCCTTGGCTTGGGGAATTGAGAGTCGCCCAGGTAATCCCTGTGGCACAGGACCTGCACCTGCTGGCGAATAAATTCGGGGAGTCTGGCTGCTGGCTGGGCCCCTGGAAGAGAGGCAGTCGCCAGCTTCACCCCTACTCAGTCGGTGCAGACAGGGAAACACAGGGAGTCAGGCTGTTGCTGTTGGTTTGGGAGAATTGTGAGTTGCCCTGTGTATTCAGACACAACACAGGGAAAGGTCCACACCCAAGACTACGAGAATAAGAAAGCCAGGCTGGGAGCACGCACCCTCATGTCAGACCAGGGCTGGGAAGCCTGGGAGAAAATCCGCTCTCAGTAGGGCGCGGGTGAGAGGCGCCAGTCTGGATCTTGGGGGGTACTGGCAAGACCAGTTGAGTGTACCACGAGAAGAGCCACAACAACAGCCCCTCAGGCTGCTGCAGTTAGTGAGACCAGACGGTTTGACTCCTTGGACACCAAACGGAGGAGCAGTGGGAGCAGAGAAGACCAAGATACCTACAGGAGACTGCACCACTGAATTCCACAGGTATCCTCCACAGAAGTTCACGCCATAAACTCAGGGTACCAGAACAGATCAATCTAAGAAGCTGAGGCCAACGAGAAGAGCAGCACAAACAATGGGGAGACAAAGAAACAATCCCCAAATGAAAGAAAAGGAGGAAGCCTCAGAAAGAATGTTAGATGAAACAGAGGCAAGTCAACTATCAGATGTGGAATTCAAAGCACTGGTTATTAGGAAATTCAAAGAGCTTACAACGAGCTACCAGAAACTACAGGGGAGCTACAATGAACTCTCCGCAAACTATAACAGCATGAAAAAGGAAATAGAAACCATCAGCAAAGGCCAAGAGGAAATGAAAAATACAATTTCTGAATTGAAGAACACAGTAGAAGGTATGAAGAGTAGGACTGATGAGGCAGAAGACCACATAAGCGAGCTCGAAGACAAGGTGGAAAGAATCTCCCAGACGGACCAGGTAATGGAAAAGAGAATGAGAAAAAATGAGGAGAGTCTAAGAGAAATGCAAGACCATATGAAACATAGTAATATCCCAATAATAGGAATACCAGAAGGGGAAGAAGAAGAACAAGGGATAGAAAACCTACTTGAAAGAGTAATAACAGAAAATTTTCCTAAGATGAGGGGAGAGAAAGTCACACGAATCCAGGAATCCCAGAGAGTCCCAGGCAGGTGGAACTCAAAGAGGCCTACTGCAAGACACATCATCATGAAAATGGCAAAACTCCAGGACAAAGAGAGAATCCTAAAGGCAGCAAGGGAGAAAAAGGAAGTAACATACAAGGGGGTCCCAATAAGGTTGGCTAATGATTTCTCAACGGAAACATTCCAAGCAAGAAAAGAATGGCAGGAAATATTCCAAGTAATGAGAAACAGAGGCCTACAACCAAGACTGCTTTATCCAGCAAGGCTCTCAATCAAGATAGAAGGCCAAATAAAGAGCTTCCAAGACAAAAGAAGTCTAAAAGAATACGCCTCCACAAAACCAGCTCTACAAGAATTAATAAAAGGGCTGCTTTAAGGAAAGGAAGGAAAAGAGAGAGACAGAGAGGAACACAGGTACATAAATAGCAATGAATAAGTACCTTTTGATAATAACTTTAAATGTAAATGGATTAAATGCACCAATTAAGAGACAAAGAATAGCTGAATGGATAAGAAAGCATGACCCACACATATGCTGCCTACAAGAGACCCACCTCAGGACAAAAGACCACCACAGACTGAAAGTGAAAGGCTGGAAACAAATTTTCCAAGCAAATGGACATGAAAAAAAAGCCAGGGTGGCAATCCTCATATCAGACAAAATAGACTTCAAAAAAAAGGCTATAAAGAGAGACCCAGAAGGTTACTTCATAATACTCAAGGGAAGAATCCACCAAGAAGACATTAACATCATAAATATATACGCACCCAACACAGGAGCACCCAAATATATAAAGAAAATCCTAGAGGACCTCAAGAAAGATATTGACAGCAACACAATTATAGTAGGGGATTTTAACACCCCACTGTCAAAAATGGACAGATCTTCCAAACAAAATATCAACAAAGATATAGCAGCATTAAACGACACTCTAGAAGAAATGGACCTAATTGATATATATAGAGCCATCCATCCCAAAGAAACTAAATACACTTTCTTTTCAAACGCACATGGAACATTTTCAAAGATAGATCACATGATAGGACACAAAACCAGTCTCAACAACTTCAGGAAAATAGAAATCATACCAAGCATCTTCTCTGATCACAAGGGACTGAAATTGGAAACCAACCCCACAGGAAAAAACCCAAAACACCCAAAATCATGGAGACTGAATGGTAGGCTATTGAACAATGAATGGGTCAAGATTGAAATTAGGGAGGAAATCAAAAAACTCCTTGAAACAAATGAAAATGAACTCACCACAACCCAAAATTTATGGGACACAGTGAAGGCAGTCCTGAGAGGGAAGTTCATAGCGATACAGGCTCACCTAAAGAGGATAGAAACATTTCAAACAAACAACCTAACCCAACGCCTGCAAGAACTCGAGGAACAACAACAAAGACAGCCCAGAGCAAGTAGAAGGAAGGAAATAACCAAGATCAAAGCAGAATTAAATGACATAGAGACTAAAAGCACAATTCTAAAGATCAATGAATCCAGGAGTTGGTTTTTTGAAAAGATAAACAAAATAGACAAACCTTTAAGTAGGCTCATTAAGAAAAGAAGAGAGAGGACACAAATAAACACAATCAGAAATGAAAGAGGAGAGATTACAACTGATACCACAGAAATAGAAAGGATTGTAAGAAATTACTATGCGGAACTGTATGCCAAGAAATTTGAAAACCTGGGTGAAATGGACAAATTTCTAGAAAAATATAATCTTCCAAAACTCAATGAAAAAGAAGCAGAAAACCTGAACAGGCCAATAACAGCAAATGAAATTGAAGAAGTAATCAAAAAACTCCCATCACACAAAAGCCCTGGGCCAGATGGTTTCACAGGAGAATTCTACAAAGCTTTTAAGGAAGAGCTAACCCCTATTCTTCACAGACTATTCCAAAAAATCCAAAAGGAGGGAAAACTCCCCAACTCTTTCTATGAAGCCAGCATCACCCTAATCCCAAAGCCAGATAGAGACACAACAAAGAAAGAAAATTACAGACCAATATCACTGATGAACATAGATGCTAAAATCCTCAACAAAATATTGGCAAATCGCATCCAACAATATATCAAAAAGATCATACACCACGACCAAGTGGGATTCATCCCGGGGATGCAAGGATGGTTCAATATACGCAAATCAATAAATGTAATACACGAAATAAACAAAAGCAAAGACAAAAACCACATGGTCATATCAATAGATGCGGAAAAAGCTTTTGATAAGGTACAACACCCATTTATGATAAAGGTACTCAGCAAGGTGGGAATAGAGGGAACATTCCTCAATATAATAAAGGCCATATATGAAAGACCTACAGCCAACATCATACTCAATGGGCAAAAACTAAAAGCTTTTCCACTAAGATCAGGTACAAGACAAGGTTGCCCACTTTCACCACTTCTATTCAATATAGTATTAGAAGTTCTAGCTGCAGCGATCAGACAAGAAAAGGAAATAAAAGGCATCCAAATCGGAAAGGAGGAAACAAAACTGGCATTGTTTGCAGATGACATGATAGTGTACATGGAAAACCCTATAGCCTCTACCAAAAAACTGCTGGAACTAATAAATGAATTTGGCATAACAGCGGGATACAAAGTTAATATCCAGAAATCAAAGGCATTTTTGTATACCAACAATGAAGCAGCAGAAGCAGAAATCAGGAAAAAAATCCCATTCGATATAGCAAAAAGAAAAATAAAATATCTGGGAATAAACCTAACCAAGGAGGTAAAAGACCTGTATGCAGAAAACTACACAACACTGAAGAAAGAAATCAAGGAAGACACAAATAAATGGAAACATATACCGTGTTCATGGATTGGAAGAATTAACATCATCAAAATGTCCATACTACCCAAAGCAATTTACAGATTCAATGCAATACCTATTAAAGTACCAATGGCGTATTTCACAGACATAGAACAAACACTTCAAAAATTTATATGGAACCAGAAAAGACCCCGAATAGCTGCTGCAATTTTGAGAAAGAAGAACAAAGTAGGAGGGATCACAATACCTGATATCAAACTGTATTACAAGGCCACTGTAATCAAAACAGCCTGGTACTGGCACAAAAACAGGCACATAGACCAATGGAATAGAACAGAGAGCCCAGAAATAAACCCAACTCTCTACAGTCAATTAATATTCGACAAAGGGGGCAATAACATAAAATGGAGTAAAGACAGCCTTTTCAACAAATGGTGTTGGGAGAACTGGACAGCTACATGCAAAAAAATGAAACTTGAGCACCAACTTACACCATACACCAAAATAAATTCAAGGTGGATAAAAGACTTAAATATAAGCCGTGAAACCATTAAAACCCTAGAGGAGAGCCTTGGCAAGAAAATCTCAGATATTCCACGCAGCAATATTTTTACTGATACGTCCCCTAGAGCAAGGAACATAAAGGAAAGAATAAACAAATGGGATCTCATCAAAATTAAAAGCTTCTGCATGGCTAAGGAAAACAGTATCAAGATACAAAGAGAAGCAACAGCTTGGGAAAACATATTTGCCAATGATACCTCAGATAAGGGTTTAATCTCCAAAATATACAAAGAACTCATTCGGCTCCACTCAAAGAAGACAAGCAACCCAATCAAAAAATGGGCAGAGGACTTGAACAGACATTTCTCCAAGGAGGACATACAGAGAATCCAGAGACACATGAAAAGATGCTCGATATCACTAGCTATCAGAGAGATGCAAATTAAAACCACAATGAGATACCACTTAACACCAGTCAGATTGGCTATCATAAACAAAGCAATAAACAACAAGTGCTGGAGAGGTTGTGGGGAAAAGGGGACTCTGGTCCACTGTTGGTGGGATTGCAGACTGGTACAACCACTATGGAAAACAGTATGGAATTTTCTAAGAAAACTAAAGATGAACGTGCCTTTTGACCCAGCAATTCCACTCTTGGGAGTATATCCTAAGAACCCTGAAACACCAATCCAAAAGAACCTATGCACCTCGATGTTCATAGCAGCACAATTTACAATAGCCAAGAGTTGGAAGCAACCTAGATGCCCATCGGTAAATGACTGGATCAAAAAACTATGGTACATTTACACAATGGAATTCAATGCTGCAGAAAGGAAGAAGGAACTCCTACCCTTTGCAACATCATGGATGGAACTGGAAAGCATTATGCTGAGCGAAATAAGCCAGGCGGTGAAAGACAAATATCATATGATCTCACCGTCACCAGGAATCTAAACAAACCAAACAAGGAGGCAAAATACAACCAATGACACTCAAATATGGAACAGGCTGTCAGGATCCAGAGGGGAGAGGGGAGAGAATCATAGGGGAAAAGGGAATGGACTCACATGAGCACGTATAAAGGACACATGGACAATAACTAAGGGTGGCGGGTGGAAAGGTGAGGGAGGCGGGGAGCATGGGGTGGGGGGCGGGTAGGGTTGGGAATATAAGACAGAAACCTGTACTTGAACAAGAATTAAATAAAAATTATATTTAAAAAAAATCATGTGAGCTTATCAATAGATGTGGAAAAAGTATCTGATAAAACATAGCACCCATTTATTATAAAAAACTCTCAACAAAGGGGGAATAGATGGATCATACCTAAACATAATAAGGGCCACATATGAAAATCCTACAGCCAACATTATACCCCATAGGCAAAACCTAAAAGCATTTCCCAGGAACAGGACAGGATGTCTGCTTTCACCACTCTTATATTTAACTTAGTACTGGAAGTCCTAGCCACAGCAATCAGGGAAGAAGAAGAAATAGAATCCATCCAAATTAGAAAGGAGGAAGTAAAATTGTCATCATTCAGAGATGACATGATATTGTATACAGAAAAACCTATAGGCTCCACCAAAAAAAAAAAAAAAAAAACAAAAAAAACCCAAAACCAAACTCTCACCCAAAAAACAAAACAAAACTACTAGACCTAACAAATAAATTCAGCAAAACAGCAGGATACAAAATCAATACTCAGAAATTGATGGCATTTTTATACATCAGTAATGAACTGTCAGAAAGAGAAACTAAAAAACAATGTAATTTACTCATGAAAAAAAAAAGGTACCTATGAATAAATTTAACCAAGGTGGTAAAAGACCTGTACTCAGAATACTAAAGGGCATTGAAAAAAGAACGTGAGGAAGATACAAATAAGTGGAAACATATATTGTGTTCATGGACTGGAAGAATTAACATCATTAAAAAGCCCATACTTCCCAGAGCTATTGTAGACTCAAGGAGATGCCTATTAAAATACCAGTGGTATTTTTTACAGATCTAGAACAACTATTCCAAAAACTTGTATGGAACCAAAAGAGACCCTGAATATTCTCAGCCATCTTGAGAAAGAAAAACAAATATGGAGGGATCACAATAACTGATATCAAACTATACTATAATCAAAACATCTGGTCCTGGCATAAGAACAGACACACAAATCAATGAAACAGAGAGCCCAGAAATAAACCCATGGTCAATTTATGGTCAATTAATATTTGATATAGGAGGCAAGAACGTACAATGGAGTGAAGACAGTGTCTCCAATAAATGGTGTTGGGAGAATTGGTTTAATACTTGGGAAAAAAATGACACTAGGCCATCAACTTACACCATACATTAGAAAAACTAAAAATGGATATAAGACTTAAATATAAGTTGTGATGCCATAAAAATTCTGAGGGAAAATTCAGATACCTCACATAGCAATAATTTTGCTGATATATATCCTAAGGCAAGGATATATATCATCCTTCGTTCAAAGGGAAAAATAAACAAATGAGACTCCATCAAATTAAAAAGCTTCTGCACAGCTAAAGAAACCAGCATCAAAATGAAAAGGGGAACCAATTGTATAGGAGAACATATCTGCCAATGATACAACAGACAAGGGTTTAATATCCAAAATATACTTAGTGCCTCATGCCAGAGCATCCTGGCCTGGAACCATTGCCTAGCCTCTGCTTGTGGGCTGCACAGTGGGGGGGAAATATATATATATAAAGAACTTATATGACTCAAAACCAGGAAGATAGACAATTCCATTAAAAATAGGTAAAGGATCTGAATGGACACTTCTTCAAGGAGGAAATATAGATGGTTCACAGACATATGAAAAAGTGTTCAACATCACTAGCCAACAGAGAGATGCAAATTAAAACCACAATGAGATATCACCTCATACCTGCCAAAATGGCCATCATTAACAAATCAACAAACAACAAGTGCTGGCAAGGATGTGGAGAAAAAGGAATCCTAGGAATCCTAGTGAACTATTGGTGAAAATGCAGACAGTGCAACCACTCTGGAAAACAGTGTGAAGTTTCCTCAAAATATTAAGAATGGAATTGCCTTTTGTTCCAGCAATTCCATTTCTGGGAATATATCCTAAGAATCCCAAAACAACAATTCAAAAGAATGTATGCACCCCTATGTTCATAGCATAGTTATTTACAATAGCCAAGGTCTGGAAACCACCTAAGCGCCCATCAGTAGATGAGTAGATAAAAAAGCTGTGGTACATTTACACAATTGAATACTATGCAGCAGTAAAAAGGAAGGAATTCTTACCTTTTGTGATGCCATGGATGGAAGTGGAGACTATTATGCTAAGTGAAATAAGCCAGTCAGTGAAAGACAAATACCATGTGCTCTCACTTATAAGTGGAATCTGATGAACAAAATAAACTAATGAACAAAACAGAATCAGAGGCACAGAGACAGGGACAGACTGACAACTGTAAGAAGGGATGAGGGAGGTGGTGACTGGCTGAAAAAAGGTGAAGGGAAGAGTCAAAGAACATATATGCATGATCCATGGACATGGACAATGCTGTGGGGATTGATTGTGGGAATGGGGGGGGTGGGTTGGGTGGAGGGGGGCAAACGGGGAAAATTGGGACAACTGTAATAGTATAAACAATACACTATTTTTTTAAAAAGAGAATATATAAGACTTTTTAACAGAAGAAAATGGAACAGCATCTTTAAAGTATTAAAAACCGAAACAAACTAGAAACAACCTAGAATTCTATACCTAGAGAAGAGTATTTTTCAAAATGAAGGTATATGGGAGGTTGGGGAAAATCGAAGGATTGAGCAAAAAAAAAAAAGTATATTAGTCTACTAGGGCTTCAATAACAAGCTACCATAGATTGGGTGGCTTATTGACAAGTTTATTTTCTCACAGTTCTGGAAGTTAGAAATTCAACATTTAGGTGTTGGTAGGACTGGTTTCTTCTGAGGGCTCTCTTCTTGGCTTATAAATGATTGCATTCTTGCTGTGTCCTCTCGTGTTTTTTTTTTTTCCTCCTCTGTGAGCACAGACCCCTGATGTCTCATATATGTCCTAATCTTCTTTTCTTATAGGGTCACCTGTCAGACTGGATTATGCCCACACTATCAGTCTCATTTATAGTCCCTATCTTCAAACATAGCCACAGTCTAGAATCTATGGGTTCAATGAACTTTGGGGGTCACAATTCAGCCTGGAACATCCCATGCTCTCTAGCCCCCAAATCATGGCCTTACATGCAAAACACATTCAACCCCATTCCCAAAGCCCAAAAGTCTTAACCCATTCCAGCATCAACTCTAAGTTCTAAATCTCATCAAAATATCATCGAAACCAAATGTGGGTGAAAGTCAAAATATGATTTATCCTGAGGCACAATTTTTTTAGTTGTGAACATGTTGAAATCAGAGGAGTTATCTACTTCTAAAACATGATGGTGGGAAAGAGGTAGGGCAGACATTTTCATTCCAAAAAGGAAAAATTGGAAAGAACAGAAAGGGATTATGGGTTTCAAGCAAGTCCAAAACCTAGTAGGGAAAATTCCATTAGATTTTAAGGTTTGAGAATAATTCTCTTTTGTTGGATGCTCTGCCCTCCAGGCTTTCTGGGATGGCAGATCCAGCCCTTTGGCCCTCAGTGGCAGCCTGGCCTATTGAAACCAAGGAGGTAGCTCTACCCTCTGGAACCAAGGAGGAAGAGAGATAATCTTGCACCCTAGACCTGTGCCCTCTGGGCTGGCAGATATATGCTGTATGTAAGACACTCACTTTAAATACAAAGACAGAGCTTGGAAGCAAATATATGGAAAAAGACTGACCAGGTACTCACTAATTTAAAGAGAGATGGAGTGGTTACATTAATATCAGACAAGGCAGATTTCAGAGCATGGAATATTACCAGCTTTGAAGAGAGACATTACATAATGATAAAAGAGTCAACTCATTAAGAAGACCTAACAATCTTTAACATGTATGCACTTAATAATAGCTTCAAGACACATAAAGCAAAAATTAATAAGGTAAGAAAATAAACAAATCCATAAATTTAGTTGGTATGGTAGCCAGTTTCTAAGAAGGCAAAGAAAAAAAACAACTCTGGGAAATCTTTAAAGTCCATTCAGGTTATATTTCTATAAGCCAGTCAGTTAGAAATTATAGGGTCATGATGCAGGATGGAGTCTAAGTGGTTCCTGACATCAACAGTCAGATTACCTAAAGCTACTAAATTACACTGAGGAAATTATCTCGAGTCACCAATAAATAACCAGCTAAGCATATATGAAGCATTCTGGACATGCATAGTATCATGTGAGGTAATTTAGAAATACAAGACATGGTTCTGGCAATGAAGAAACTTATCTAGCTGGAGGATTAAGAATCACAAATATGAAATACAAAATTATAAAGTCACTAGAATTCACATACTCATTTAAGTTATTGAGCAAGTAACAAGTAGCTGGTACTAATTTCAAGGTGAAAATGATCTGGCTCATGTCCTCAACAGAAAAGTCTAGAATGGGAGAGAGACATGAAAATATTTAAGTCTATTATAGGTACTATGGCAGCCCTAAAGAGGGAGCAGCACATTGAGCGGGGGGGTTTCAGGAACAGAATGCATGGAAAAAAATCATGTCTGAGCTGAGTTTCAGAACTCAGATTTTTATTTAGGTATTTCCTGGGTAGGAAAGGTAGAAAAGGGTACTTCAGGCAGAAGAGTCAGCATGACTAAATGGACAGAAGCATGAAAGATCTAAGTAGTTTAACAGTTAAAAAAATTGTAAGTGGTCTGGTATGCTTCAAGGATAAGGTGGGAAGGGATGCACATTTAATCATTAGGCCAAATGAAAGAAGGCTTTGTGTGATATGATAAGGAATATGAACTTTATCCTATCCTCCTGATTTCCTCTTACTCTCTCTCATTCATTCAATAAATATTTTTGTTTTTTAAAAATATATTTTATTGATTAAACCATTACAGTTGTTCTATTCCATCTTCATTCCCCTCCACCCTGCACACCCCCTCCCCCACCATTCTCCCCCTTTAGTTTATGACCATGTGTCTCAAGTTCTTTAGATTCTACATTTCCCCTACTATTCTTGCCCTCCCCCCTATCTATTTTCTACCTACCATCTATGTTACTTATTTTCTGTATCTTCTCCCCTCTTCTCCTCCTCCCACTCCCCTGTTGCTAACCCTCCATGTGTTCTTCATTTCTATGGTTCCACTCCTGATCTAGCTGTCCTCTTGGTTTGCTTTCATTTTAGGTGTGGTTGTTAGTAACTGTGAGTTTGCTGCCCTTTCACTGTTCATATTTTTATCTTCTTTTTCTTAGATAAGTCCCTTTAACATTTCATATAATAAGGGCTTGGTGATGATGAACTCCTTGAATTTGATCTTATCTGAGAAGCACTTTATCTGTCCTTCCATTCTAAATGAAAGCATTGCTGGATAGAGCCATCTTGGATGTAGGTCTTTGGATTTCATGACTTGGAATACTTCCTTTCAGCCCCTTCTTGCCTGTAAGGTCTCTTTTGAGAAATCCACTGACAGTCTGATGGGAACGCCTTTGTAGGTAACTGTCCCCTGATCTCTTGCTGCTTCTAGGATTCTCTCCTTCATTTTCATCTTGGCTAATGTAATTATGATGTGCCTTGGTGTGTTCCTTCTTGGGTCCAAGTTCTTTGGGACTCTCTGAGCTTCCTGGATTTCCTGGAAGTCTATTTCCTTTGCCAGACTGGGGAAGTTCTCCTTTATTATTTGTTCAAATAAGTTTTCCACTTGTTGCTGTTCCTCTTCCCCTTCTGGTACCCCTATAATTTGGATTTTGGACCGTTTAAAGATGTCCTGGAGGTTCCTAAGCCTCTCCTCATTTTTTTGAATTCTTGTTTCTTTATTCTTTTCTCATTGGATGTTTCATTCTTCCTTCTGATCCATTCCACTGATTTGAGTCCCAGTTTCCTTTCCATCGCTATTGGTTTCCTGTGCATCTCCCTTCATTTCAATTAGTTTAGCCTTCATATGTTCCTCTAATTTGTGACTATAATCAACCAGTTCTGAGAGCATCCTGATGACCAGTGTCTTGAATTGTGCATCTGAGAGGTTCGCTATTTCCTGGTCGCTTAGAGTTATTGGCTCTGGGGCTTTGAGTTCTTCTTGAGCCATATTTTGGACCGTTTGTGCCTGTTCCGTATCAGGATCGGAGCCCTAGGTGTTCACCAGAGCAGGGCAACTCAGTCGCTGGGTTGTGACGCTGTATGTCGGGCTTCCTCTGCTGCCTTCTGCCACCACCTCGTGCTGTGCCGTGTGTGCGCGAATGTGCGACCACGGTCAGCCCACTGCTGGATTCGCTACTGGGGCCTTCTCGGTCCATCTCACTGCTCACTTCCCTGCCGGTTTATCTGCAAGGAATGTGTGACCGCAGCCAGCCCCCTGCCCCGAGGCCTCACTGGGTCAGCCGGACACAGGGCTGCCTGGGCATCTGAGGTCGGGGGATCTTTCTTGCCTGTCCCTGCTCCGCTGCTGGCTCCACCCCTCTTACCGGTGCTGGTTCAACAGTTCGTTGTTGTTGGACTTCTGTATAGTTCAATTTCCTGTTCTTTGGTTTCGTCTTTTTTCTCCAAACCTTTGTTGTATTCAAACTTGGTTGTGGGAGAAGGCACGGTGTTTCCACCTACGCCTCCATCTTGGTGGAAGTCCTCATTCAATAAATATTTATCAAGCAGATCCTATGTCACCGGCATTGTTCTTGGTGCAGAGGATACAGCATTGAAAAGGATAGACAAGGCTCTTGTCCTGCCCTCATGGGGATGCCATTTGAGGGAGCATGGTAGCAGTGAAATGCACTGGACATACAGAGTTCAATAACACAAATGTCAGTCACAGAAGGCTCTACATCTCCAAAAGAAAAATATAAACAGAACATACGCACAAAATAAACTATGTGTATCTGGCAGTGATTCATATCTTATGTTTCTGGGGCTTCAAAAACTGAAATCAAACTGTGATCACAATACTGTCAGAGGCAAGTCATTTTGTATTAGAGGTCATTTTTCTCAATAGTTATTCCCTAGTTATTCTCTCAAATTTTTACTTGAGGCAAGGGGGCAGCATATTGGTTGATCTCTCTAACAATCTTTAGCAGTCATGGAGAAGCTCATCGAAGGTGGTGGTAGATGCTACATTCCTTCACAGATGATCTAAGTCACCTGTTTCACAGGAAATCCTGCTGGAGATACTATTCCACATATCTCAAGCAATAACTTCAGTAATGGAAGCAAATACTCAATCAAGGAGAACACGACAACATCAACACAAGTCATGCATGTAAGCAAAATTATTTTGAGAATCACAGTAGCTTGACTGTAACATAATGTGCAATGGCAAATCTATTAATGAATTTCTCGTTTCATTCATTCAAAACTTTCTGAAAAATTCTTAGTTTGAAATTTTCTATCTTGGTCTCATCCTGAAGATATTTTTTGCCCTTGGAAAGCTGAGTTAAGTCCATTCGGACATACTGAAAAATGGGACTGAGAATAAAAATACTTTTTTCCATTTCAAAGACAAGCTGTTTACAAAGAAATAATTGAATGTCAATTAAACTTTGACACACCACTATGTTAGTGCTTTAAGAAGCACTGTCTTTCTGCAAAATTTTGAAGTAAAAGCTTCTAAAATTAAAACCCATCATGCTCTTTGTATCTAGTGGGCTTTCCATTGCATTTTCACAATATGGTTATTAATACCAAAAGGAGATATTAGGATTCCATTTAATTCTGTCCTTTATACTTTCCCTCTTTCAAGAAGAAAGGAATTAAAATTTCTTCAGCAACATGCTAAATTTGAAAGGTAGTTCTTATCTTTTCACATCAAATAAATAAGGCAAATAACTAATCAGGTGGCTAACTATGTCTATTATTAGGCAACATATACTCCACGGGGAAGGAAGCACAGCTCTTAGATTCTAGTTCATCTTTCTCGACCTGTGAGTCATCACTGCTATATTTAACATCACAACTATGAGAGGTTTTGTATTAAACACAGTTTTCCTTCACTTATTATGAATAACAGATAATGTTTTACCAAACAGGAAGCATTTGGCTGAAGAATAGTATATATATATATATATGTATTTATATATATATCATCTCTTCAAATTCTGATGAAGAGTTTTAGTAAATTTACAACACTTAAACTAGAAACAGAAGAGCTTAGAATTAATGTTTTAAAAACTATTTTATTTCTTTTTCTATTTCTAAGTATTTATTCATTTTTTCCTTCTTTCACTTTGCATATCTGTTCTTTATCCCTATCCTCATTCTGTTTTCTCTTTATTTAATTCATAGTTTTTGTCTCCAGACTAACCTTCTCATTTATTTGTTGAACTAGAAAAAAATCACAACATAAAAAAAGTGAATCAACAGGCAACAGTGATCAGAAAACACAGCATGGGGATGATAACCTAAACGAATTCATCTAATGGTTCTTTTCTTAAAAACTTAGTATGTTGTAACCCATAGTTCCCCAGAGACAAGTAAAGATATGTGCTACTGACTTGTCAGAAATCTCTTACCCAAGTATCCTTAACTTAGACTTTCCTTCAGGGGCTATAATTATTAGTGTCCATCACTTCTATGAAATAATTCATGGCATGTGAACAGATTGTCCTTTACCCTCTTCCATCTAAATTACCCTTTCTGATACTTGAGCAAGTTATACTGAGGGAAGAATAAAGTAGCACTTCCTTCACATGGTAATTCCTAGTATATGTTGAAGAATGAACCACTGGTAAGAATCTTGAATATGAGCACTAAATTCTCCAAGGTAGCTTTTATTACAACAACTCAAGTATCAGTTGAATTTTAATAGGGTCTTATCAAAATTCAAGCAACTTACCTGTTCCTGGGTCATCTTCTGCAGTTCATTCTCCCAAGTTGCCTGGTCATCATCCAAGTTATAGGAAGCTGGTGGAGTGAGCCCACGAAGGATCAGGGGGTCTCGGTCATGGCAGAGGGCTGTCAGGTGTCCAATATACAGTTTTAATTTGCTTCTATTTTGATCAAGTTCTAAGAGAGGCTGAATGATCTGAGGTGAAAAAAAATGAGGAAAGTCAAGGTCAATCTGAAATGAGAAGTTTATGTATCTTTACGCCTCCCAAATCAAAGAAAACTGACAAAAGACTAAAGCTCTTCTAATGACTACTGACAACTTCAGGATTATAAAATGAAACAGTTCCACATCCCTGCACATTTACAGTGTCACACCCAACTACCATCCTGGGAGACGAATAGGGAATGTTGGCTTAATGGATCAATGAGACTGAAAGTGCCATACTTTGGGAGGGGATTAAAGCACAGGACTAATGTTATATAGGGATGACATTTCTGATAAAGATTCTAGTTACCTCACAATTTCTCTCTCCATTTATTTATGAGTAGGTTACAAAATATTGCTAGTGAAATTTGCTCATCTGAAAAACTGAACAACATATACTTCATGTGTTCCTCCTTCTCCTAGAATGGAAGAAAAAGTCTGTCTCTGGAGAAGATGGGTGTTTTCCTTGGCCAAGAGATGTGACGGGTGAACTCATTACTAACCTGCCTCATCCTGGCATAAGCTCCTGTTGTTCATTTCATAGTGGCTATCTGAGATTCTTTTAAAACAGCGATTGGTAACTCCTTATGTAACACCAAATACTGGACTCACAGTCATGGACTCTGAAATTCTCTCAGTTGTAACATTGGTTCTGTGTCTTTCCTGAACAGTGGTCCTGTTCTATTTTTTTTGAAATATTATATTCCCTTCGCCCTGGATGAACAACTCTTCCTTTGCCTTTGAAAGCACATTAAATAACAGATGTTTCTGCCCCAGAATTTCATTTAACAGCTCTCATGACAGTACTCTTGGGTCAGGTAGTTGGTAGTTGGTCAAAGCCTGGGGTGTTTAGGAACAGTTGGGGCCTATCTCACATCTCAGAACTGAAATGTTAGAGCAGCATCTGCTTGATACACAACAGCTGTGAGAGCTGCAAAACATGGCCAAAATGCTGGCAATTCTCAAAATGTTCCCAGGGTTTGCAAAGCAGAGGTGTGCACCTGTCATATGTCACTGGGCTGGCATTTTCATCATTATTACACCTCTGACCTACCGAATGAATAGGGAGCTCAATAATCTGACTTTCAGTAGTGACATTGATTTCTCCCTGGCCTCCTCAGAGGACTGACTGCTGCTTTCCTTTCTAGAAGTTTTTTTTTTTTTAAGAAAATAACATTATATACTTTTAAATTACAAAATCAACACATATTTTACTCTGAAAAACATGTAAAACTACAAAAGAAATAATAAAATAGCCTACAGATATTCCATCAAGAATGCCACCTGAGAACTTCTGGTCAAGATGGTAGCATAGGCAAATGCAGAACCTTCTTCCTTGCACATCTACATCAAAATTACAACTAAACTACAGAACAACCATCATTCAGAACAACCTGATATCTGGCTTACTGGAATTCCTACAACTAGGGAGTTAAAGAAGCAGCTACATTGAGACTGGTAGGAGGGGTGGAGAAGTGGAATGTGCTCGTCCCACACCCATGTATAGTGGATAAAAATTGGGAGAGATATTTTAGCTGTGGAGGTACTGTCTGAGAAATGAGTGGTGCCAGTCCCCCCCAGGCCCCCAAGCACAGGATTCCAGTGCCAGGAAGAGAAATCCTCATAACTTCTGGCTGTAAAAAACCAGTGGGGGGTTGATGCTGAGAGAAACAGAGGGCTTCTGGAGTGCCAGACAGTTCCTCTTAAAGGGCCCATGCACAGCCTTACTGGGACCCACTCCTTCTGAGCTCAAGTCCTGAAGCAGCAGCTTGAAAGGCACCAGAGACATACAAGGAGGAAGTAAATTGTCAAGCATCAGGGCAAGAACTGGGGGTGGGGCAACTTTTTGCCAGACAGAAGTGCTGGCAGAAGCCATTGCTCCTTTTCTGAAATCCCACACCCTCAACAGAGCTGGCACGTGGGTACCATATCTGACACTCCATTGACCTGGCTCACGCTGTTTGCCCTGCCCTAGCTCCAAGGCCCCATCCCATTCAACTTTCAGGCCCACGTAAGCTGTCTGTAGTGGCTTTTTCACACAAATGGTCTGTCTTGGCTCATACTTCAGATTTTCCTAAAATCTCTCAAACAAGCAGCATCTGACCACAGTGTACCCTGCACCTCTTGCTAGGGGGGCGCAGGCCAGGCAACAGCAGCAGCTGGCCTTGGTTCACAGCTTGGCCTTGCCCAGGCACCTCCCAACCCAGCACAAGTAGCAACCATTTGCAGACTGCTTTGTGGTTCATGTCTGGTGGTCCTGGGAAGAACACAGGTGGTGGCTGACCTTGACCTACACTTCCTGGAGGCCCCAGTGAACAGCTTGAGAACACATCAAAGCACCATGACCCAACCACCTCTACAACTGACACACTCAAGAGTCCTGCTGAAGTAATTCCTGTTCTGTGAGGTGGGCCCCTGTAGAGCTTATCCTCCACAGTGGTCAGAGGTCAGTGTTCACAGCCAGTCCTTGCAGCTGATTGGCCTGAGAGCAAATCCCTCTTACTGATGTGCTAACAGCAATCAAGACTCAACTACAACAGAACAGTGCAGAAAGCCCACATTGAGGGCATACCTTGAGGGCTCAGCTTGAATGATTGAGGAGGCTGGGCCACTGGACTGTATAGAACACCTACTATACATTAGACCACTCTGTTAAGCTTGGGAGACATAGACACTCTACCTAATAAATAGAAACAAACACAGGGAGGCTGCTAAAATGAGGAGACAAAAAAAAAACACCATGTTCCAAATGAATGAACAGAACTACAGAAAAAGAACTAAACAAAATGGAGACAAGCAATCTACCAGATGCAGAGTGCAAAGTACTGGTTATATGGATGCTTAATGAACTTCCAGAACTTCAACAGTATAAAAAAGGACCAATAATAAATGAAGGATACACTGACTGAAATGAGGAATAATTTACAGGGAACAAAAGTAGAGTAGATGAAGCCAAGAAGGAAATCAGTGACTTGGAATATAAGGAAGCAGTCAGAAAAAACACCCAGTCAGAACAGCAAAAAGGAAAAAGAATCCTCCCTAAAAAATGAGGACAGTGTCAGGAGTCCACGGGACAACTTCATGTGTACTAATGTTTGCATGATGGGATGCCAGAGGGGGAAGAGAAAGAGTAAGGAATTTGAAAAAATTATGATAGAAAACTTTCCTTACTTGGTGAAGGAAATAAACATACCAGTGTAGGAAGTGCAGAGAGTCCCAAACAAGATGAACCCAGAGGGGCCCACACCAAGACACATTGTAATTAAAATATAAAAGGTTAAAGACAAAGGGAGAATCTTAAAAGCAGCAAGAGAAAAGCAGTTAGTTACCTATAAGGGAACTCCCATAAGACTGTCAGCTGATTTCTCAATAGAAACTCTGCAGAAGGGATTGGCAAGAAGTATTCAAAGTGATGAAAAGTAAGAACCTACAACCTAGATTATTCTATTCAACAAAGCTATCATTTAGAATTGAAGGACATATAAAGATCTTCCCAGACGAGAAAAAAGCTATAGGAGTTCATCACCACCAAACCAGTATTATGTGAAGTGTTAAAGGGTCTTCTTGAAGAAGAAAAAAAGATAGAAAATATAAACAATAAAATGGCAATAAGTACATATCTATCAATAACTGAATTTAAAAAACAAAATAAACAAGTAGAACAACAAAATACCACCTGAAACATTTTAGTAATTTTCTTCCAAGTGTTTTTTTAAGATTTTATTTATTTATTTTTAGAGAGGAGAAAAGAAAGGGAGAGAAATATCAATGTGTGGTTGCCCCTCAAGCGCCCCCTACTGGGGACCTGGCCCACAACCCAGGCATGTTCCCTGACTGGGAATCGAACCAGCAACCCTTTGGTTCACAGGCTGGTGCTCAATCCACTGAGCCATATTAGCCAGGGCCCAAGTTTTTTAGTAACTTATATTAATCAACTTCTAATAACTGTCAGACTTTACATTTACTTGACATACTGTTTACCAATTTACTGTTATACTGCGAGTACTCTTTACAAAGTTACACTATTAATGGAAATCATAATTTTTAATGGCTGCTTTATAAATATACCACATTTTGTTTATTTCTAATATTACTTCCATGACAAATTAAAAGACAGAAGAGCCGGGGCTTAGTGGCTAAAACAATCTTTAGCCTACTGAAAGATGAGAGTTCAGAGTTTATGCCCATGTATTATAATACAATATAGAAGTTAGTCTGACTAGGCTAACCAGAAAAAGTGAGTTTATTTTAGCATTATTTTTATTTCTTAATCTCTCACATACAGACAATTATTTAAGGGCAAAGGTTAAACACTTAGGTGCTGGTGTGAAAACCTGTTGGGCTCTATAAGAGACCCATGATGGGCAGGCTTAGTGGCACCAGTTCTGTGCTGGCATTTCTTACCTATGCTACGACAGGCATATCAACACTACCAATTGCTAAAGGAAGAGATTGGTTCAATAAAACCAAGGATACGGACAATGGGAAATTGTACAATTTTTCACAAACAACATTAATCTCTCTAAAAAAACCCTATTTTATTTCTGAAAATAAATGCATACGCTGTAGAAAGTTCAGAAAGAATTCCAAAATGTAACCTTTAAAGGCAATATTCTTTTAAGTGCATGTACAATCTGCCCTTCAATAACTAAATTGTCTAGTCATGTGGTTCTACTAGCACATCCCTCATGCTTCCAAGCAATGCTAATCTATTTTAATTTCCCCCTTTTTTAGCTTGGACTTGTCTATTTTTTCATAGGTGCATTGATAAAAATGATTTAAAAAATCACTGGGTTTGTTCAACTGACTACCATTCTGTGTGTGTGCATGTGTGTGTGGCTGGCATTACATCTGGGCTGTGAGGCTACACAAGATGATTTAGGTAATTACCATTTGAATTGAAAAACTGGCATAAAATAGTATGACCAGTCAGGGAAGGGGACAATATTATACATGACAATAATCAAAAGGTCAGGTTTCTCACAGTAAAATGGAAAGACACAAGCTTGTTACTCCATGGCTGAGAATTTTAAAAAATTGACATTTTAGGTCCCCATTTTTAGAGATGAATTTCAAACTGATTTAAATGCATTTCATGTAGTGCTAACTGTTTAGAAAACACTACAGTGTTCTGCACTGTAATTTTTTAAAGTCCAACTGAATAGTTAAAAAATGATGGAATTTGAAATTTTTTTCCTAGAATAAAAATCTATTCAATGAAATGGACAAGATATTTGTTCTTTCTTCTGATGTCAAAAAGAATTGCTTTCTAAAAAACAAAAACAAAAACCTACAGTTTACTATGTGAGAGTATATGAAAGTGCCCAACTAGCATAGTTCCCAAATCTATCCTTAAAAAAAAAAAACAACAAACAACACTCTAGTCTTTCTTGACAAGCCACATTTAACCATGTCACTCACATTAACCATGACACCCATGTCATCTGTGGGAAATGCCCTTATCTCTTCCCCCCACCCTCAATCTAAAACTTGGGTAGGCCAGTTAGAAAAGAAATTGCATTTCCCACAAGGTAGAACTGCCATTGCCTAATCTCGAGAGGGAAGAGGGACACTCGTCAAGGAGAAAAGGATGCCTTATAGAATCCGTAAATTGTGTCTTTCGTCCACATACAACTTTAGCGCATTGACAAGGAGTCCTCTCAGAAACAATCAGAAATGTGGTCAAGTAACATTAGTTCTATAGCTACAGAACTAAAAGCTATACTTAGCTTTTAACTAAAGTTAAAAATGAACTTATTAACACAGCCTCTAAACCCCCCCCTATAATCTCTGCTTGTATCAAGTATAACGCCAAAACAGCCATATTCTCCCAATCCTATGTTCACCACATTGTTAAGGAAAATAATTTAAATTATAAAAAGGGATGAGAGATGTATTGGTTAATTATTGGTAAGAGGGCTTTTTTTTTTTTTTTTTTTGGCAAGGATTTATTTGCTTATATATTAGATCCTCAACGTGGCTTTAGAGACCAGCGTTGGATGACATATGGTGACAGAGGACCGTGATCCTCCCAAAGGGTTTATTAACCTTCTTTTCTCTTATGTAAGGTTTGGTGGCTAAGGACTTTTGAATATAGATGGGTTGCTCCTGCACTGTCTTATACAGATTTAATTGGAAATTCTAAGTACTCCATTTATGGAGCCCATTTATCTATGAGATCCGAATATACTTTCTTAGAACTTTCAGCTTCTCAATACCAGGATGGAATGTGCAGAGCCAAAGGTCCCTAATGAGTTCCTACATGGTCTGCTTTTTTCTTCCCACTCTACTGTTTCTGTGTCACTTACTCTAAATATCGGTTAGTTGGTAGCAACACATTGTAGGACCTCACTTGGAGAGGAATGGAATATTTGCATCACAAAGACTGATAGCTGCTGAAAATTATTTGGGGCTTAAGGTATTTGACTTCTGAGTGCCAATGCTTTGTTGTTTCAAAGATGCTACTTTTTTTTAAAGCTACTATTTATTGTATTCCTGGCAAATTATTTTTATATTTTCTATGATTCTTCTGTGGTTAGCTCACTGCCCTTAATTGGCTACAAAATCTTTTTGTTCTTCCATCTGTGAAGTCTTCAGAGGAGAGTTCAACTGTCCACATAATAACTATATATATGCTAGTGGCAGTACTAGCTTTTCATTGGGTTACCATCACACCTCTGTCCTCCAACGTCGGTACATCAAAAAAACCCCAGAACAATTAACATATTAACTTCCCAGAGGCATTATTCTCTTAATGGTACACTTGTCCAGAAACCTCAGCACAGAGCTAAATTCTAAAAGGTAAAAAAGGAGGCAAGAAAATAAAATTCATGAGTCCAGTCTCAAAGTCTTTTTCCCCTTAATAACTAACTTTATCTTCTTGGTCAATGACATACATCAGGATGAGAAAGATGAAGGACAGTATTAGTCTCTTCACAAAGGTTTAGAGTTTTGTGTATATTCTCACTTAAATACAGCTATTTTGTGAAAGAACAGACTTTTTGAAAATATAGTAAACCTTTGTAAAATTTTTACTACACTAATCAGATATACTGCAAGTCAAATCACACATATTTAAACTAAAAAGTTATATAATTCACTTAACCAACATTTAGTGAATGCCATTGTCTGATGGGAGTATCAGAAATAAGATGTGGTCCTAATTTACATTTAAAAATCATGAAATAATAGAACTAATATGTTGAGTGTATACTAGAATTAAAATGCATAAATTCATGATTTCTTTGTTTTAACTTTAATTTTGAAGTTTACTTAAAGCAAACACTTAAATTGCTAAGTAAACCTTTTGACTTGAGTTGAGTGCTTAGTTTGACTTAATCTTCATATGTCAAGTTATGAAATTCAGCAAGTTTTTTTATTCTTAATGGTCTCTGAGAACCAACCTTTTAATCAGCTTTCCCACTGGAAGCACAAACAGAAGGATATTAATGGAATTCCTAAATGTTTTTGGTGTTATACTCCTTACTTATTCTTAATCCTAACCAAAAAAATACATTTAAAATAGTTCTTATTTTATACTTCTCTTGCAAGGGATACACTGGACAAAAACAAGCCTACCTAGTCTACACCCTCATGATAACATATAAAGAAATCAAAACTTTGGAATAGGTTTTAAGGTACACCTGTATCATCTCCATAATAAATCCTATTAACATACTGGGAATCTGGAAAGTTTCAGTAGCTTGAGAGTGAGTTTGAGGGCTTAGTTAGAGAGCAACAGTTAAGGGAAAAATTTCTGTTATAACACAGCTGTGTTTCTTTTAGGAACACATAAAAAAGCCTAAAATTTCAAAAAAAATTAAAAGATAACTTAAAGTTAAAGGCAAGGCACTTCAGAGCTCCAAATCCTAATCCCCCTTTCAAAACTTTTTCTTTTATATCGATTTGATTCCCCAAACAAATTTTATAAAGTGTGACTATCTTATATTTATCTCCCAAAACAGAAATAAAAACAGGCAAAAAGCAACAAATCCAGAATAATGTTACTTCTCCTACAAATATTTACTAAGTACTTAGAATGTTGGTTCTATACTAAACAGCGTTCCTTCCTCAGCATCCCTTACAGCATCCCTTTATTAACTAATATTATTATTAGTTAATAAAACTAATGGGAACTAGTAGACCAGGAAATCACTTAGGATCCATTAACTTCTCATCCCCCTTATCTGTATTCTGGTGCCAAAGATTCTTTGTTCAAATTTTAGGCTTTTGTGTTCATCTCTACACTACTTCCAGCAAGAGTTCTGCTAAGTTGGTTTATAGAATCTCTCATCCTCACCCTCTTTCCCACCTAAGTTGGTGGGAATGAAACTGGTGTAGTCACTAGAGAAAATAGTATGGAGGTTCCCCCCAAAATTAAGAATAGACTTACCATACGACCGAGCAATCCCTCTCCTGAGATTCTACTTGAAAAGTTTAAAAACATTTATTTGTAAAGATATATATATATACACCCCTATGTTCATTGCAGCATTATTAATGGTGGCCAAAACAAGAAAACAACCAGCGTCCTTCAATGGATAATTGGATAAAGAAGATGTGGTACATATATATAATGGAATACTCCTCAGCCATAAGAAAAGATGAAATATTGCTATTTGTGACAACATGGGTGGATCTTGAGAATATTATGCTAAACAAAATAAGTCTGATGGAAAAAGTCAAGAACCATCACAGGGGAAAAGGGGAAGGACTCACATGAACAAGTATAAAGGACACATGGACAATAACTAAGGTGGGGGGTGGAAATGGGAGGGAGGTGGGGAGCACTGGTGGGGGCAGGGCTGGGAATACAAGACAGAAAACTGTACTTGAACAAGAATTAAATAGTTTAAAAAAAAAGAAAAAAAAAGAACCATATGATTTCACTCAAACAAACACACACTCACAGACACAGACAATAGCATGCTGGCTACCAGAGAGGGAGTGAGGTGGGGGAGGCAGAAAGGATAAAGGGGGTCAAATATATGGTGACAGAAGGAGACTTGACTTTGGGTCATGAGCACACAATGCAATATACAACGATATAAAATTGTACACCTGAAACCTATATAATTTTATTGACCAATGTCATCTAAATAAATTTAATAAAATGAAAAAAAAATCCACAACAGAATATCCCATCCTTGATATTTGATCAAGCTCAATATCTGACAAGATTCTTTGTCCTCCACCATCTTTTAAGTGCTGTCTGGTCACTCTGGCCTATCTTAAGAAGAACCCTATTTAACCAGAATCCCCCTTATCCCTGATGTTTGTTTCCACTTAGTAAGTGTCTGTCCACTGGCCTCCACCATCCTCCTTGGCAATAGATTTTCACTTTTCCTTATATTTGGAGTGGAGCACCATCTCCCCCCACCTAACACCCCCTTGCAGTGGTCCCTATACCTACCATGATTGTCCCGAGTAAAGAAAGTCTGCCTTACTGTTCGTTAACAAGTAAATAATATTTTTTTCTTTAACACTGGGTAAATGAGAGGAATAATAAATACTCATTTACCACTAGGAGTTCAGGTCCATGGACCTCTAGGTTGACAAGACTAATTCTGAGATGTCCTGAATTACATTACAGCAGGTGGAGAGAGTGAGAGAAACAGACAAAAGTAGTTCCCATTAACAGCTATGGACCAACTAACAATATAGGGCCCACATTCCTGAATTCCATTCCTTGGAGCTCTGAATCAATTCCCAAGGGGCCATCTATATTTTTTTAAATTATGCATTGGTTTCAGGTACACAGTACAGCGGTTACACAAGCATATACTTCAGTGTTCCCCTTGATATTTCCAGTACCCCAACTGGTACCACACATAGTTATCATATTATTGACTATATTTACCATGATTTACTAACTTCCCTATAACTGTTTTGTAGCCTATCAATTTGTCTTCCTAGTCTCTTCACCACTTACACCCCACTGCCATATGGCAACTACCGGTTCTCTCTGAGTCTGTTTCAATTTTGTTTGTTCATTTATTTTGTTCTGCAGATTCCACATATCACTGAAATCATATGGTATTTGTCTTTCTCTGACTGGCTTATTTCACTTAGTAGAATATCCTCTAGGTCTACCCATGCTGTTGCAAAGGGTACAATTTCACTTTTTAAAAATTCCATTGTATATATGTAGCATAGTTTTTTTTATGCACTCATCTATTGATGGGCACTTAGATTGTTTCCATAGTTTGACTATTGCAAATATAATGCTGCAATGAACACAGGGGTGCATATATTATTTTGAATTAGTGTTAAATCCCAAGGGGCCATCTAAAAAGAAGTAATCAGCCACCAGACACCACCACATCCTGCTTATGCATGAACTTCCAGGACTTGCCCAGCACCAATCAATAGTAAATATTCTTCCTTAAGGACTATGCACCTTCCTTAAGAACAGCCTCCCTTCATCTTTCCCACCCACTTATCTGTAGCTAATACAAATTCTTTCAAAACAACTTAAACCTTTCTTCCTCAAAACATAATTTATATACAGGGATGGGCAAAAATAGGTTTCCAGTTTGAAGTACACGAGTTGTTCTTGTATTACTGTATATTAATCATTGTATTATTGTATAATTATTGTATTGTATTGTACTAACTGGAAACCTACTTTTGCCCACCCCTGCATATAAAAGATCCTATGAACTCAAGGGCAGAGGACATGCTGCCTTCTCCATCTAGCCCTGCTGCCAATGGCTTAGACTGCACCCCCAGGACCTGTTCTTCCCTGGCTAGCATTTGGCTCAATAAACCCTTTCTTTCAGAAAAGCTTTCCGCCATGAAATTTTTAACAAGGTCACTGAGAGGAAGAGATGTTAATTAGAAATCTTATTACAAATAGAAATATCTTGTTCTTAGAGTAACAACCAAAGCTCTCAGACTTAAAGGGCTTTATGGTTTGTTACAGTGCAGGCGTGTCTATAAAAATTATAAAAGGCTACAGGTTCTGCAATATTAAAAAATGTGGGAATCATTTTCTTTTATAAAGCTCAAAAATCTGTTGTCAATTTATCTTGAAGGATACATTATCACTCCAACAAAACAAAACAAAAGATTCTCAATTTCTTTATACAGATATGAAGGAAAAAAAATCTGTACTCAAAGTTGTAAGGAGATAGGAAACAGGGTTTATAATAAAATGAATATAAAAAATAAACAAATGGGATTACATTAAATTAAAAAGCTTCTGCACGGCTAAAGAAACCATCAACAAAATGAAAAGGGAACCAACTGTAGGGGAGAACATATTTGCCAATGATACAACAGACATGGGTTTAATCTCCAAAATACATCAGTAACTCAATACCAGGAAGACAAACAACCCAATTAAAAAATGGGCAGAGGACTTGAATAGACACTTCTCCAAAAAGGACATAGAGATGGTCAATGAAAAAAAGCTCAAAATCACTAGCCATCAGAGAGATGCAAATTAAAACTGTAATGAGATATTACCTCACACCTGCTACAATGGCTATCATTAATAAATAAACAACTACTGGCGAGGATGTGGAGAAAAGAAAACCCTATTGCACTGTTGGTGGGAATGCAGACTGGTGCAGACGCTGTGAAAAACAGTATGGAATTTCCTCAGAAAACTAAAAATGGAACTGCCTTTGACCCAGAGATTCCACTTCTGGGAATATACCCTAAAAATCCTGAAACACCAAATTCAAAAGAACTTATGCACCCCAGTGTTCATAGTAGTGCTATTTACAACAGCCAAGTGCTGGAAGCAACCTAAGTGCCCATCGGTAAATGAGTGGATCAAAAAACTTTGGTACATTCACACAATGGAATACTACACAGCTGAAAGAAGTTCTACCTTTTGTGACAGCATGGATAGAAATGGAGAGTATTATACTAAGTGAAATAAGCCAGTTGGCAAAAGACAAATACCATATGATCTCACTTACAACTGGAATCTGAAGGACAAAATAAACTAACGAGAAAAATAGAACCAGAGACATGGCAACATGGAACTGACTGACATCTGTGGGAGGAGAGGAGGGAGGCAGGGAATGGTGGAAGGAATGGGAAAGGATTAGTTGAAGATCATGGACATGGACAACAGTGCGGTGATTGTGGGAAACACGGTGGGCTAGGTGGGGAGGGGCAAAAGTGAAAAATTGGGACAACTAATAGAATAAACAATACAAAGTAGAAAAAAGAAGAAACTGGAAATAAAAAGAATAAAATAAATCTTGAAATTCGAACTATAGAGCTGGTAACTGCATTCTGTCTACTTACTCTCCTTTCAGTGAAAATCTATCCTATCTTATGCAGTATAATAAATGCTACTCAGAAAGACAGCAGCGTGTGTATGGTGAGTGCTGCCCACTAATGAAGGAAGGAAATTTCCTGATGAGCCCATCTATTCATGTGTTAATGGAGGATGTTATGGCTGTTGCTATTTCAAGTACTTGCTTTAATACTTGAAAAGTTGTAACTTACATGAAAATAAGATTATTAACCGACAAGGGGGCACACAAGTATGTCCAGATAAAGACAGTGCAGTTAAATGGTCTTTGAGTGGAGAGACTGTTATCATGAGGCACAGAATGTATTACAAGCTAACCAATCAAGGGCACACATATCACACACCCTGAAGGGACGGTCAGCTGAGAGACAGTGAGATAACCAGAATCAGGAAAGCCACCCACCCCACTAGATTCAGAATTGCTTAGGAGCAGGTGTGTGTTCCAAAATTCTTCTTCCTTGATCTTAAGAACTAATAAAGATAGGAAAGCATCTTTGATTCAGTTCTTGGCTTGAGGCTTAGCTCTCCACAATAAATCACTTGTTGTATTTTAGTGAACAATGTAGGGGTTACATATTAGTGTGTGTATAAAATAAAAAATAAAAATGAATAGTGGCATGACTTCCCCACTATAAAGTTCCAGAACTTAATAACAAACCACAGGGGACAAAGTCTAGGCATGGGGTGGGGAGTTGGGGGTGGGGGGAAGGCCAAAAAGGTTGAGAGAGGTTAGCAAGCCAAATGAAAGTTGATGCTGATGCTGGATTTGAAAGGAAAATCTTGGTAGGCAGTTGGCCTCAGGCAAAATGACTGTCTTCCACTCCTTGCATGTCTGTGCACACACTTGAGTGCTGAAACTGATCACTCACGCTGCACTCTGATCTGTGAGGTCTGATGTCTAAAGTAGCCCTGCTGTAAAGGTTTGCTGTACTCAGGTGCCACAGAATTTCTTGGCATTATTACATGTCTGCTAGACAGATGGAGCTGAAAAACAGCAATTTGCTTGTTACTTTCTGGGCAAAACACAGTGACAACCTTACTACATCATTTCTCTTTAAAGCAATGTACCAATTGCACTGGGTGTAGAGGGGAAGGCCAAGCGGAGTTGCTCAGAGTAAACGAAAGCAATCTTTTAGCCTTGACAATATCTCAAAAGATAAGGAATAACATAACAAAGGAGGTGAGTCTAATTTATAGGGCTACATCCTTTGGCTCCTTCAAATACTCCATGGGAACAGATAGAAGAAAAGAGCCAAGTATGAGATTTGACAGCTTATCTGTACAAGAGCTCCCAAACAGAGGCCAGTCTCTGCAGGAGACTCTTCTATGATTAGCAGTTATTTCAAGGTCAGGTTAAAGGTGTCTGCCTGAATGCTGTGTGTATACACAGGAGAGTGGGAGAGTACACAAAAGCAATTTGCCAGTAGTCATATTATCATTTCAACTCCAGTGTCAAATCAAACAAAACAGACCATGTAGATATTTAGAAGTCTACTACTGTGGCCACTGAGAGTCTCATTCTGTGTCTGAAGCCTTTGATAGACATGGCTCCTCATTAAACAGTGCTTAACAAGAACGTGGCCTCAGAGGTTACTGGTGGAGTGGAAAGAGAGTTTACCTATCACTTGGAATGCAGGGGGAAAATAGAAAATAGCAACCTCCACTTACCTACCTATCTGTAGCTGTGTAAACATATCAGAAACAGGTACCTGTGCTATTGAGAGAAAGACAAATTACATATAAGAGTTTGATCTCTTACTGCTAAAGTTGGAAATAGGAAAAAAACAGGTGAGAAACATTTGCAATTGGGTGTGTGTATGAAAATGGCCATGTGTATGGTTGTATTGGCAGAGGGATGCAAGGGTAGGATGGGAGGAAGGATCTGAGCAGAAGGTTCTGAGACAGTAGTTTCAGCTTTAGTATAGCTTAGAACTCCACAGACCTGAGAGCACAAAAGAATGCCTCAAGAACTGAAACCATGTCAGGCCAGGAGGCACTAAGGGAGTCTCCTTAACTTTTTCCTTCTGTTACTATAAATTGACAAAATGCTAGGCTCTCAGTGAGCTGGCAGCTAATTCCAGAAAAGGCATGGGTGTCCACCCTTACCTACCACAGCTTTGCTTTGTCTCCACACACTATTCGTCTTCTGCTTTCCTCTCTGCCTCTTCTCTTTCCTCCTGACCTACCCATGTGAACAATCTTTATTTCTAGTACACGCATACACATGCACCATAAAGTGTCATGTATCTGAGACTCTAGGAGGGATTTTGGCTGCGCTGACTGAATTGTCCTTCCTGGATTTATGTCTGTCACAGTCAATCAGGAAATCATATTTAAAAAGCAAATTCTTTCTGAAGTTTTTATATGCCAAGAACAAATCTCTGGATTAATAATTACAGACATCACCCCCTTTTACCTTGGGAGTAATCCAGGCTTTGAGTGGGAAAAAAGATTAGGGAAAAACAAAAGTTATGAAGACTTTTTCCTACCCTTTTCTTTTAAAAATATATTTTATTGATTATGCTATTACAGTTGTCCCATTTTTTTCTCCCCTCTGCCCTGTACCTCCCCTTCCACCAGCGTTCACCCCCCTCTCCTTAGTTCATGCCCATGGATCATACATAGAAGTTCTTTGGTTTCTCCATTTCCTATACTATTCTTAACCACCCCCCCACCCCCCGTCTATTTTGTACCTACGATTTATGCTTCTTATTCCCTGTACCTTTTCTCCCATTCTCCTCCATCCATCCACTCCCTGCTAATAACCCTTCATGTGATTCCCATTTCTGTGATTCTAGCTCCTGTTCTAGTTATTTGCTTAGTTTTTGTTTTTATAGGTTCAGTTGTTGAGAGTTGTGAGTTCATTGTCATTTTACTGTCCATAGTTTTGATCATCTTCTTTTTTTTCTTGGATAAGTCCCTTTAACATTTCATATAATAAGGACTTTGTGAGGATGAACTCCTTTAACTCAACCTCATCTGGGAAGCACTTTATCTGCCCTTCCATTCTAAATGATAGCTTTGCTGGATAGAGTCGTCTTGGATGTAGGTCCTTGCCTTTCATGACTTGGAATGTTTCTTTCCAGCCCCTTCTTGCCTGCAAGGTCTCTTTTGAGAAATTAGCTGAGTGTTATGGGAACTCCTTTGTAGGTACCTGTCTCCTTTTCTCTTGCTGCTTTTAAGACTCCCTCCTTATCTTTAATCTTGGGTAATGTAATTAGGATGTACCTTCATGTGTACTTCTTTGGGTCCAACTTCTTTGGGACTCCCTGAGCTTCCTGGATTTCCTGGAAGTTTATTTCCTTTGCCAGAATGGGAAAGTTCTCCATTATGTTTTCAAATAAGTTTTCTTTCTTGCTTGCTCTATCTCTCCTCCCTTTGGCACCCCTATGATTTGGATGTTGGAACATTCAAAGTTGTCCTGGAGGTTCCTAAGCCTCTCATTTTTTTTTTTTTTTGAATTCTTATTTCTTCATTCTGTTCTGGTTGAATGTTTAATGTCTTCCTTCTGGTCCACATTGTTAATTTCAGTCCCAGTTTCCTTCCCTTCATGGTTGGTTCTCTGTATATTTTTCTTTATTTCACTTTGCATAGCCTTCACTTCTTCCTGTTTTGTGACCATACTCAACCATTTCTGTGAGCATCCTGATTACCAGTGTCTTGAAATCTGCATCTGATAGGTTGGCTACCTCTCCATTGCTTAGTTCTATTTTTGGAGCTTTGATCTGTTCTTTTATTTGGGCCATATTTTTTTTGTCTCTGTATTCCTGTTACGTAGGAAGGGGTGGAGCCTTAGGTATTTGCCAGGGCAGAGTAACCCACTTTGCCTTGTTGTGGCACTCTATGTCAGGGAGTGGTCAGAGAGGGAACAGTGCTACTTGCTCAGCCCTCAGCTGGTTTTCAGTCACTTCCCTTGCTACCCACAAGCAAATTGGGCCCTTCTAGTGCTGATTCCTCGGTAGGTGGGTTTGTTCTAGAACCCCGTGGGTCCAAAGAACTCTTCTGTGAGGCTGGGAGTTTATCCCACCACCGCAACACCTATAGGTTTTTACATCTAGAGGTTTTGAGATTTTATTTCTCCATGCTGGAACCCTAGGTTGTATGGTCTATCTTGCTTCCTAGTTGTTCCTCCCAGTTTATTCACATGCAAATGTGGGACTGCCCATTTCTCCAGCTGTCGCCTTGCTGTGTGTCCTTTCTGCCCCAGCTGCCTGTGTCTGCTCCCCCCACCAGTTTGAATGAATGTTTCTTCCTTAACTCCTTGGTTTTCAGACTTCCATACAGACCTTCTCTGGCAGTTCTGCTTGTTCTTTGTTCTTAAATTTGTTGTCCTTCTTTTGGTTGTGGGAGGAAGCCTTATCTTGGCCGGACCCATTTCCTTCATTTGAGAATAAGGCCTCCCATACAGTAAATGAATTAACCTCCCCCTCCCCCATTTCTATATTACTAGTCATTGATACCTAAGCAAAGCTCTATTATTTGAGGATATAAACGAGACTGACAAAACAGGCTCTGCACAGAAGTACTAAAAATCTTCCAAGTTGTGACTGATGTTACATGTTGTAGGTTAACAGCCAAGGGAATTCAGGATTAAATAGCTTGCAGCATTCCAAGCCTTTGTGTACATACAATCCAGTCTTTGGAAGAAGGGTCCATGTGCCCTGATTCCCTCTATCTAACCCAGGGCTCCTTACATGCTGACGGATGATCAATTTGGAGGTGTAGTGGCATAGTGGAGCAGTCACAATGGAATGGGAGAGACAGAATGATCATAAAGAGCAAAGCCTAGCATTTTGACAAAGTTGACAGGCCCTGAGAGAGCACTAGCAAGTGGAAAAATAAGGTGGAGACAGACAGGCTGAGGGAGAACATTCCAAGGAACCATAAATGTGGTACATCTGGGCTGAAGCCTATGAAGCTGCATGACTTGACAAAGAGTAAGCAGGCTCCTAGTGCAGTTGTGAAATGTCTTCACAGCGGGAGGAAAAAAGTTAAGTTTCTACAGAGTCTTTATAATTGTTTTATAAACCATGTTCTAACCCTACGTTTTAGTATAGGCACCCACATCCAAATTTGTTGCAGTTTTAGTGAGGAAATACAAAAGATACAGACCATGTTTCTGATATAATCAGAGTACCTATTGTATACTATGGGTGTTTAGAAAATAGGAAACAGAATGAAAGAGACAGAAACTCTGCAGATAAGGCAAAGAAGAAAAGGGACAAGAGAATGAAGAAACACACCTTTTCTTCATCATGTTAATCTGTTCATTTGGTGCTTTGCTGTGGCCTCTTTTCAGGGAGTCATACATTGTGGGTGCCATAGACTTTAACTGTGACTAAGAGGAAGAATAACTATCTCCACACTTTAACCAATATGCCCAGATACATGCGCCACACAGTTTTGGAGGATTCTTCCCATTTAGTCATCTTGTGGGTTTCAGCTGCTACAATCCCCTTACATATGGGATGCTTCTGCTGACAAGAAAGAGAAAGCCATCTTGGATTATCCACGGGGCACAAAGCCTCTGCCATCTTATTCATCTAAGCACTAAGATCTCATGTGGTTTGGTCTGATATGCTTCTGTTATTCGTCTAATAAACCAGCCACATGTCATTTCCAGATGTATCTCTTCAAAGAACACTGCCAAAGTGTTCCTAAGACTGACATATTTGTCAGACTATGTTGTGAGTTCAGTGCCGTACATTCAATATACCTGAAGATTTCATTAATATGCCCATCTTGATGGATCACATATTCTGTGCTTGAGAAAAAAGCATCAGGTTCACATGTTACTGAAGATACACGTATGTGTACACACACAAATGCACACATAGTATAGTCTGCTTGGCAGAGGCCAGGTTCTTCTGGAGTTCCTGTGGGTCTCTTGGAGCAATTCCAACTTGTACCTTCTAGGAAAGCAGTTGTTTGCCTGGCTGCTTGCCTTATGTGCTCTCATGTTAGTTACTTTCCTCATGAAAGTTTTTGTTAGTTAGCCATGGAATTAAGTTAACTTAACTATAGGCTTCTGCATTTCATGATCATAACTAAGAATTTTATCTATTTGAACATTTCTCTGGCAAAAGTTGCCGTGGCATCTCACATTGTTTCAAGCAGACACAGACATCTCTATTCTTTAATGCTGGGGAAGGCAATGCAGCTGGCTGTGGACATGGTCCTGACTCATTAAAACACCTTAGGCATGAGCATACAGGCCCTTCGCTGGTAATCATGTTAATTCCTGAGCATTGGGTTTCAGAGACTGTGATGGAAAAAGGCTTTTTTACCCAGAGACATTCCTTAGCATAGACCGATTGTATGACTTACATTATGTGGTATAAAATCTTTGCGCTGTCTTGATGACTCTGTGAGGCAGTGCAGGACTTAGGGCATGGGCTTTATAGATAGACTGTCTGGCTTAACTCCAGGGCCTGCAACATTCCAGCTATGAGACTTTGACAAGTCACTTCTGGGACAGTGCTTTCTGTGGAATTGTAATAATCCATATGTCCACCACATACTAAGCTTCTTCTATAATTACTACCTATTGTTATTTCCAAGAATCTGTTTCACCCTCTGTAAAATGGGAATACTAATGTCCATCCTTCTGAGGACTCGAGTACTTGTAAAATGCAAGTCAGCTGACATCAGACCCTGAGGACATTTTAACCCTATCTTTGCCCTTAACTGTATATTCGGTGACTGTGGATGGTGAGATAATGGCACAGGAAGTAATGAGAAGGACAAAGAGTTGGATAAGCAATACAGCAGACTGGAGGCTGGTAAATTATAGTCTACGGCCCAAATCCAGCACTGCGAACAGAATAGTTTTGACAGGGTGTGTGGTTCACAAAGCATAAAATATTTACTATTTGGGCCTTTACAAAAATGTCTGCCAATTCTTAAGATAGACCAATTCCAGATAACAGGGTAACTATAATATTAGAGAAGAAATGTTTATAATTTTCTCACAGATTAGTTTAAAATAATAGTCTTATATTTAACCATAGGCATAAAAAAATTCACAGTTGCAGAAAATTATAATCAGCAAAATTTCATATACACAAAACCCTGTGTAATAAATAAACAAAAATTTTATAAATAATAAAATCTTTATAAAATTTTACATATGGAAAATAGTTGATATTAAAATGCCTTAATAAAATAAGAATATTGAAAAATTAGACATTTTCAACTACATGCAGAGAAAACTGATAAAGAAATTGACTAAATTAACTTAGTTTTAACTCCAGGAAATGTTCAGTGAAAATCCCTTGACATTGGAATAACCTGACTTAAATATTTGTGACAGGTCAAATATTTCCATTGAGTAATACAGTCTCCAAGTTAAACAAGTATAAAACACTAATTGGATCAAAATAGCATCCTGTACTCATTTTGAGTACAGAACATAAAGATGTTAGACATTTTGGAGATCTAGGTTGCTTACCTTCTTCTCCTTGCCTCACTTTCTAAATGAAAAATGTAAGACCCAGAGAGGCAACCTGACTTGTAAATATAGTTAGGACATGTTACTTGCATCACAGCTTGCTGCTTTTCACCTTGACCAATTACAGAACATGAAGGCTTTATCTCACTGCTATCACAATAGTTCCTGTGGGCAAGTGAACTTTCTGAACTGTAAGTGGGTTTTCATATTGTGTTCTCTATTTTCTAAAACAAAGAAGACTAAAAACAACTTGGGACATTTGTAGAAGAGCCAAAGCTTCTTGATAATGAATACATTCCCATTTCTGGAATGCCTCTATTATTGTAGCCATTTGGGCCCACAGCAGTATTCTCCAGAACAGAGTAAGTAGTTCCTAACTGGCCTTGTTTCTAGCATTTGCCCCTTTCCATCCATCCTGCATGGACTGCATGGCATACTAAGGTCTCTGTGATACCTGCTGCTGACTACACTAGCCTCATGGCTTGTTGCCCCCCAACCCTCACTCTGCGGCAGTTTTAAAATCAGTTCATAAATTCTGACATTCCTCCCTTCAAAATGTAGAGCCTAAGACACTTTGCTCCATCAACTATGGGATGGTCTTAGTGAGGGCTTCTACAGGATAGAATGCAGTAGAACTGATGGTTTGTAAATTCTGATTCTAGGTCACAAAAAACATTACGGCTTCCTCCTCATTCTCCTCTCTTGAATCATTGAGTTTGGGTGACATTGGCCACTGTGTCACAAGGACATTCCAGCACCCTTGTGGACAAGGCTGTAAGGTAAGAAATGGCAGGTTGTCTCCAACAGCCAGCATGAACTGTGGGTGAGCATCTTAAAACTGGATTCTCCACCCCAGAACTGGGTAACTGCAATCTCACCTGACAGCTTGACTATAATCCCCTAAGAAACTCCAAGTAAGAACTAAGGATAAGTTCATTGCTAAGCTGCTCCTGAATCCCCGACCCACAGAAACCACTGAGACAACAAAGTTTTATTGTTTTATGTTGACAAGTTTTGGGGTAATGTGTTATGTAGAAGTAGGTAATTATTGACTATTCATAGTGAACTACCAAGATTATACCAAATTTGTTATGCTGGGTATGCTTCTGTATCTCTGCAAATGCTGTCTCATTATCTAATACTGGACCTGCTTGGCAGATGCCTAGTGCTCCTGCAAGAGGCAGCTCACATATCACCTCCTCTATGAACCCTTGTCTCTTGTGGAGAACTGGGTTTTTCTATTGCACCTTTCATAGTGTTTTCTGTTGGAGAAAATATGTTGTTTAGTATTTGTTTTAGATAGGCATTTTAATCGATATACCTAATGCCGTGTAGGTATGAGGTAGACTCCCAATAAATATTATTTTAGTTCTTTTCTCATTTCAGCCAGTTTTTAACCAAACAATAAAAACTTCAAACCACAGATGTCAAAGATAAGGACTGTGGAAAATGTGCTTTTCAGTTTGTAAACAAAATTTAGAGATGAACTTCTTCGTTTAATTTCTGGAAGATATAACAATATGAATGCAAAATTTTAAACAGTGACCCACCAACAAAATGACTATGACAATGTAAACTTTGAAGATGTTTTCACTTAACACCAAAATGACAAATGCAAAATTTGAATAGCTTATTTTATATTTACAAGAAAAGAAACTGAACCCAGATAGTCTGAGAGTTTTCTAGGTTCGCCAAATCCCTCCTCATACAAAAATTTGTGATTCTTGTCTTGAAATGGAGGAAGAAAGGATGGTATATATTCAGTGTTGACTATCTTTCAATGAAAAGAAATGAAATCTTGCTAACATGTTGTTTGCCTTAAAACCTGAATTTTCACCAAAAAGAATCAACCATCTGTTTTAAATATTTTAAAGACTAAGCCTCTATTTGCGCTCTGCTTTGATCTTCTAGGATAATGGGAAGACAGTGATATAGTCCAGCTATACCTCAATCATGTGTGCTCATTTAATTCATCCCAGAAATGCTGGCTGCCAGAGCCAGCTGGAAACTGCAGCCTCCCCATCCCAGGACCAGGAAGAAGGAGGAAGACACATCAAGGGAGAACAGCTCTTTTGTTTTGGTTGATGATGCATGTTTGTGTCCAAGAAAATATTCCTTCAACCCAGACCAGATAGTAATCCTCAAGACGGAGAATATAGAAAATAACAAATTAGTGAGGAGCTGAGGACAAGTTAATGAAGGGAATACTGTAGAACCCTATTGTAACAAGACTATTGTTTAATAGTTCAAATAAAATGTGAGTCAAATCATATACTCCAGAATATAACTCTACAAAATAGAAATGTAATGTAATAGGCAAGTGTTAAGCCTGTTTCCCAAAACCGGTATTAAAAAAGGGTTCTATCATATGATAACTGAGGGCTGTGGGTAATGAACTTGATATATTCTAGAAGATGCACTGGATATTGACTGGAGCTAAGGTCAGTCTGGGAAACCGATAAACATGAATGGTGTCTGATTACAGGAAACCTTGTTGGGGTGCTGAGGAAATTAAAAGATTAAAAATAGCTACTACTAATGCATAGGACTTTAAATAAAATGCACAAAACTGTTCTTGAGGGTAAAACTCACCAGTTTTCTATTCAATAAATACTTACTGATTTCTGTGGGATCCCCATATTTTCAGATGACTGTGAAAAACAATCAAGTTGTGAAGAATTTTTTTGCATTAAGCACAAGAGGATTTTTATTGTGCTGGAAAAATGTCTAAATCATAAATAATATCGCAAACAAGAGGGCTAGCTCTTCCTCATATGACAAATGCTCATCATCACTAAGAAATAAAGTCATGGATTTGACAGCACATATTCCAGAGATGTTTAAAACACTATAATTTTCAGTCTAAAATAAATTGAGTCATAGGACAATGTCACCTTAAATCATTCAGCAGAAACTACAAAAATGTAGGGTGTTTCTACGGCACATTATATATGGTATCTTAAACGTACATTAAGAGAAAGGTCTCTTCCACAAATTACTTACAACTTACTCAGGTGGCCTAAGAGGTCTCTGCCTTCACAGATCTCATGTAATCACTGAGCCCGTCAGGAATCCCTTAGAACCACAGTGCAGAGATGGTGGCTCCCGCCTCTTTCTGTTGACTGAAAATCATCTTCAGGCCTGAAGAAAAAGTCACCTGCCACTATGCGTTACTGCTTAGAGGTAATTAGGTCTGATAACATTTGGGGATAACCTCCTATGCCATGACATGTTGGAGTGGTATTTATCTACATTGCTGCTCAGGCAGTACTGATGACTGTGGCAGTTTAAAAAATACTTTTATTATTTTGGACCTTCATTTTTATCTGTTTTGGAATGCAGTTGTTTCCTTATTGAGTTTCAAATATAAGACTGTTGTAGTCATATCACACACACACACACACACACACACACCTCACACAGGCTCTGTCTAGACTTTTAAAACAAAGACTAGGTGAAAGAGAGTTTGAGATACTTCTGGGCTGGTGACCAGTTATCAAGAAATCCTAGTTTGTGAATAAAATATGTAAATTTACTTGGAATGCCCCTATGTTCTACTTCCTGGGGGCATAAGTATCCAAGTGGGCCAGGAGGAGGGCAAAGGCAGCCATTGCAAAGCAATCACATCAGTCATAATGCTTCTAAAGCACAAAAGTGTTTTTATAAGAAAAAAAGTGGGGCTCTTGGTTCCTTGCTTCCAAGATGACCAAAAAGTATTCTCTCACTCCCAGCTATTAAATACAATCCAAGACAAATGCCTTACCAAAACTGTACATGAACCAAAATTATACCAGTTTTAGCTTATTTCTGAGAAAAAGGGAACATTACAATGAGCCTCCTTCAGGCTTCATGGGTCTCTCCTATCTTCCTCCCTAAGACAGCCAGGCAGATGGTCTCTAACTGCTTTAAAAATCTTTGGAACTAGAAACAAGTACTCTTTTCAAGCTCTCCTGTGAATACTTTTAAAAAATAAGATAATAGAATTATTGCATTCTATGCTCTAAAAGGATGTTGGTAATGGCTAAATCAAAAAATATCGAGATTAATAAAAATGGAAACATATCATACCAAAATTTATAGGATGCAGCAAAAGCTGTTCTGAAGAGAAAGAAGTTCACTGCAATAAATGCCCACCTCAAGAAACAAGAAAGATCTCAAATAAACACCCTAACTCAAAGAACTAAAAAAAAGAACAAACAAAGCTAAAATTTAGTAGAAGGAAGGAAATACCAAAGATTATAGCAGACATAAATGAAATAAGACTAAAGGGACAACAGAAAAAAAACAATGAAATTAAAAGCTGGTTATTTGAAAAGATAAAATTGACAAACCTTTAGCTGGACTCCCCAAGGAAAAAAAGAGAGGACTCAAATATATAAAATCAGAAATGAAACAGAAGATTTTACAACTGATACCACAGAAATACAAAAAAATCATGACAGGCTACTATGAATGAACTGGACAAATTAGAAGAAATGGGTAAATTCCTAGAAAGATATAACCTACCAAGACTGAATCATGTTGAAATAAGAAATCTCAACAGACCAGTTACAAGTAAGGTGATCACTTTTTTGGACTATAAGACGCACCCCTTCCCTCTGCCTCCCAAATTTGGGAGGAATAATGGTTGTCAACGCTGCTGTTGAGTTCTGTTTACATTTACATTGGTGAAATACTATGTTATTTCTGTTATTAAATATTTTACATTTTTTGCTTCAAAAGTTTTTCCCCTATTTCCCTCCTCTAAAACCTAGGTGCATCTTATGGTCTGAAAAATACAGGTAAATCAGGAATCAAAAAAACTTCCAACAAACAAAAGTTCAGAACCAGAAGGCATCACTGGTGGATCTTATCAAACATTCCAAGAAGTAAGACCAATCCTTCTCAAACTCTTAAAAAGAAAACAAAACAGATGAGAAGGGAATGCTTCCAAATCATTTTATAAGGCAAGTATTACCCTGATACAAAAACCATACAAGGATGCCACAAGAAAATTACAGGCCTTTATCCTTAATGAAAATACATGCACAACAAAACATAAACAAACCGAATTCAACAATACAGTATAAGGATCATACATCATGATCAAATAGGATTTATTCCAGGGATATAAAGATGGGTTAACACCCGCAAATTTGTCAATGTGATACACTGCATCATAAAAATAAAAGATAAAAATATATGATCATCTCAATAGATGCAGAAAACACACTTAACAAAATTCCACATCCATTCATGATGAAATCTCTCAGCAAAGTAGGTATAGAGGGAACATACCACAACATAATAAAGGCCATATATGACAAGTCCACAGCTAACAACTGTGAAACGCTTAAATTTTTCCCTGCTAAGATCAGGAACAAGACAAAGATGCCCACTCTTGCCACTTTTATTCAACATAATATTAGCCTGCCTGGAGCAATTAGGCAAGAAAAAGAAATAAAAGCCATACAAACTGGTAAGAAAGAAGTAAAAATGTCACTATTTGCAGAAAATCTGTTGTATTTATATACACTAATAATGGACTATCAGAAACAAATTAAGAACATCCCATTTAAGATTATATCAAAAGGAATAAAATACCTAGAAAAACATTTAACCAAGCCATTAAACAACTCAATAAAAGAAATTGAAAAAGACACAAAAATGGAAAGATATTTTATGCTCACAGATTACAAAAATTAATATTGTTAAAATTTCCATTCCATACTACCCAGAGTAATCTTCAGATCAAATGCCATCCTTATCAAAATTCTAATGGTATTTTTCACAGAAAGAGAACAAAGAACCCTCCCTACAATTTGTATGGAACCATAAAAGACCCTGAAGAGCCAAGGCAATCTTGAAAAAGAAGAACTGAGCTAGCGGCTTCATGTTCCCTGATTTTAAATTTTGGATTGGCTGAAAAGACTGTAGTTTTTCTGTAAAATAAAAGACACAGTTTTCATTTTCACCAATAACTATTGATTTGGATATTTTGAGTATGTCAGCTATTTCCCCTGTCGTAGAACATTGATTGTTCTCAATTAATGTCTCAATTTGATTGCTATCAATTTCAAATGGTCTACCTGACCTGGAGCATTGTCAGCAAGAAATCAGTGTAAAACTTCACAAGCTACTTTTGACACATTTGATAAGTTGCAGCACCTTCACCATACACTGCATAAATCTTTTTCTTTCATGTTTTACTTTTGTTTTTACCTTTCTTGAAAAAAATAAAGCATGATATGCTGAAAATGTCATGTATTTTCTTCCATCTTCAATATTAAAATGGCTACACAAAAATTCTCCAATGTTGGTAAATTTTTTTTAAATGCACACTGATAAGACAGCTGTCACAATACAACCTAACAAAATTGTTCTGAATGAGGACATCTAAGTGCTATTAGTGCCATCATGGAAAAAAACAAGTGAACTTTTTGGCCAATCCAATATATTATAAAGTAATAGAAATTAAAACAATATAGTACTCCCATTAAAAGCAGACACAGAGAGAAGCAGAACAGGGAGCCCAGAAATAAACACACACATGTTTGGTCAATTAACTTATGACCAATGAGCCAAGACTACAGGATGTGGACAGAAAAGTCACTTCAATAAACAGTGTTGGAAAAATTGGACAGCCACATGCAAAAGAATGAAACTGGAACACTATCTTATACCATACACAAAAAAATTAACTTAAAATGGATTAAATACTTAAATGTAAAACATAAAATCTTAAAATTCATAGAAAACAACAGAGGTGGTAAGCTCCTTGACATAGTTCTTGGCAATAATTTTTGAACTTGACATTAAAAACAAAGGCAACAAAAGCAAAAGTAAACTGTAAGTCTACATTAAACTAAAAGGCTTTGCACAGCAAAAGAAACTACCAACAGAATGAAAATGTAACCTACCAAATGGCAGAAAATATTTTCAAATCATTTAGAAGATAAGGGTTTATACCCCAAATATATAAAAAACTCATACAATTCAACAGGCAAAAATCCCAAACTACCTGATTTAAAAATAGACTGATGATCTGAACAGATATTTTTCTAAAGACAACAGGTACACGAAAAGATTCTCTAATCACTAATCATCAGGGAAATGTAAGTCAAAAGCACAATGAGATTTCACCTCACGCTTGTAAGACAGACCGGCTATTATTAAAAAGACAAGAAAAAAGTGTTGGATGTGGAGAAAATGCCACTGCTGGTGGAAATGTAAACTGGTGCAGTCACTATAGAAATCAGTATGGAAGTTCCTCAACAATGCAGAACTACCTTTTGATCCAGGAATTCCACTTGTCTTTACCTGTAGAAGATGAAAACATTAAATCAAAAAGATGTATGTATCCCCATGTTCATCGCAGCATTATTTTAAATAGCCATGGAAACAACCCAAGTGTCTATCTGATGGACAAATGGCAAAAGAAATTCTGATATAGCCCCAGCTGGTGTGGCTCAGTGGACTGAGTACCGGCCTGTGAACCAAGGGTCACCAGTTTGATTGCTAGTCAGGGCACATGCCTGGGTTGTGGGCTGGGTCCTCGGTGGGGATGCATGAGAGGCAACCATCCATTGATGTTTTTCCCTCTCTCTCTCTCCTCTTTCCTCTCTCTCTAAAAATAAAGAAACTAAAATCTTAAAGAAATCCTGGCCCTGGCTGGTGTAGCTCGGTGGATTCAGCGCGGGCCTTCGAACCACAAGATCTTGGTTCGATTCCCAGGCAGGGCACATGCCTGGGTTGCGGGCTAGTTCCTGGCAGGGGACTCACGAGAGGCAACCATACATTGATATTTCTCTCCTTTTCTCCTTCCCTTCCTCTCTAAAGATAAATAAATTTAAAAAAATTCTGATATATATATCAGAATATATATATACCTATATATAATATATATGTTCTATTATATATATCCATATATATATAATGTCCATATATATAATGAAATATTATTCAGGCATAAAAAATGAAATCTCTTTTTTTTATTTAACTCTTGTTCAAGTACAGTTTTCTTTCTTGTATTCCCAGCCCTGCCCCCCCAGTGCTCCCCACCTCCCTCCCATCTCCGCCCCCCACCTTAGTTATTGTCCATGTGTCCTTTATACTTGTTCATGTGAGTCCTTCCTCTTTTCCCCTGTGATTCTCTCCCCTCTCCCCTCTGGACCCTGTCAGCACGTTCTGTATTTCAGTGTCTTTGGTTACATTTTGCTTGCTTGTTTGTTTTGTTGTTTAGCTTCCTGTTAAAGGTGAGATCACATGGTATTTGTCTTTCACTGCCTGGCTTATTTTGCTCAGCATAATGCTCTCCAGTTCCATCCATGATGTTGCAAAGGGTAGGAGCTCCTTCTTCCTTTCTGCAGCATAGAATTCCATTGTGTAAATGTACCATAGTTTTTTGATCCAGTCATTGACCGATGGGCATCTAGGTTGCTTCCAACTCTTGGCTATCGTAAGTTGTGCTGCTATGAACATCGGGGTGCATAGGTTCTTTTGGATTGGTGTTTCAGGGTTCTTAGGATATACTCCTAGCAGTGGAATTGCTGGGTCAAAAGGCACGTCCATTTTTAGTTTTCTTAGAAAATTCCATACTGCTTTCCATAGTGGTTGTACCAGTCTGCAATCCCACCAACAGTGAACTAGGGTTCCCTTTTCCCCACAACCTCTCCAACACTTGTTGTTTGTTTCTTTGTTTATGGTAGCTATTCTGACTGGTGTTAAGTGGTATCTCATTGTGCTTTTGATTTGCATCTCTCTGATAGCTAGTGATATTGAGCACCTTTTCATGTGTCTCTGGATCCTCTGTATGTTCTCCTTGGCGAAGTGTCTGTTCAAGTCCTTTGCCCCCCCAAAAATGAAATCTCACCATTTTGTGACAACATCAATGGACCTTGAGGACATAACACTAAGTTAAACAGATCAGAGAGAGAAAGACAAATACAAGATGATCCCTGAGCCCTGGCCTGGTGGCTTGGCTGGTAGAGTGTTGTCCCGTACACCAACAAGATTGTGGGTTTGGCCCCTGGTCGGGGAGGGCATGAGAGGCAACCGATTGATACTCCTCTCTCACATGGATGCTTCTCTCCCTCTCTTCCTCCCTCCCCCACCCTCTAAAATCAATAAGCTGGTCCTCAGGTGAGGATTAAAAAACCTGAAACAAACAACCCCCTCCCTAAAAAAAATGACAAAAAATCCCAAGCTCACAGATAAAGAGAAAAGCAGACTGGCGGTTGTCAGAGGCAGGAGTGGCAGGTGGGAGAAATGGATGGGCTGTTTTTGGTTTTTATAAAAAGTAATTAAATAAACTGAATAATAATAAAAAGGAGGGACTTCCACCAAGATGGAGGCATAGGTGGAAACACTGTGCCTTCTCCCACAACCAAGTTTGAATACAACAAAGGTTTGGAGAAATAGGACACACCCAAAGACCAGAAAACTGAATTATACAGAAGTCCGACAACTACGAACCGAACCATTCAACGGGGATGGTAAGAGAGGCGGAGCCAGCAGCGGAGCGGGGTCGGGCAGGAAAGATCCCCCGACCTAGGCGACCTAGGCCCACAGGCAGCCCGGAACCAGTCGGGGTGTGGGGCAGACTGACCGCGGGCGGAGCGGGGTCGGGCAGGAAAGATCCCCCAACCTAGGCGACCTAGGCCCACAGGCAGCCCGGAACCAGTAGGGGTGTGGGGCAGACTGACCGCGGTCACACATTCGCGCACAGTAAGACAGACCACGCAGGTCCCAGGGGGCGAACCCATTAGTGGAGGGCTGACGGCGGTGGCACACTCGTGTGCAGTGGAAGGAAATGCGCGGGCCTGGTGACGGTGGTGGCTGCGGCGCTGGTGGGGGACACAGCGGCAGGCCGCAGAGGGAAGCCATTGAGCCTTTTTAACCCCGCCCCCACATACAAGGTCACAGCCCAGCAACTTAGTTGCCCTGCTCTAGTGAACACTTTAGGGCTCCGATCCTGCTCTGGAACAGGCACGAACAGCCCAAAAGATGGCGCAAGAAGAACTCAAATTCCCAGAGCCAATAACTCTAAGCAACCAAGAGATTGCCAGCCTCTCAGAAGCACAATACAAGACACTATTTATCAGGATGCTCACAGAACTGGTGGATTATAGTCACAAATTAGAGGAACATATGAAGGCTAAACTAATTGAAATGAAGGGAGATGTCCAGGAAACCAATAACGATGGAAAGGAAACTGGGACTCAAATCAATGGAATGGACCAGAAGGAAGAACGAAACATCCCACCAGAAAGGAATGAAGAAATGAGAATTCAAATAAATGAGGAGAGGCTTAGGAACCTCCAGGATATCTTTAAATGTTCCAACATCCAGATTATAGGGGTACCAGAAGGGGGAAAGAAACAGCCACGAGTGGAAAACTTATTTGAACAAATAATAAAGGAGAACTTCCCCAGTCTGGCAAAGGAAATAGACTTCCAGGAAATCCAGGAAGCTCAGAGAGTCCCAAAGAAGTTGGACCCAAGAAGGAACACACCAAGGCACATCATAATTAAATTAGCCAAGATGAAAATGAAGGAGAGAATCCTAGAAGCAGCAAGAGATAAGGGGACAGTCACCTACAAAGGAGTTCCCATCAGGCTGTCAGCTGATTTCTCAAAAGAGACCTTACAGGCAAGAAGGGGCTGGAAAGAAGTATTCCAAGTCATGAAAGGCAAGGACCTACATCCAAGATTGCTTTATCCAGCAAAACTTTCATTTAGAATGGAAGGACAGATAAAGTGCTTCTCAGATAAGGTCAAGTTCAAAGAGTTCATCATCACCAGGCCCTTATTATATGAAATGTTAAAGAGACTTATCTAAGAAAAAGAAGATAAAAATATGAACAGTGAAAGGGCAGCAAACTCACAGTTACTAACAACCACACCTAAAATGAAAGCAAACCAAGAGGACAGCTAGATCAGGAGTGGAACCATAGAAATGAAGAACACATGGAGGGTTAGAAACAGGAGGGTGGGAGGGGGAGAAGGGGGAGAAGGCACAGAAAATAGCATAGATGGTAGGTAGAAAATAGATAGGGGGAGGGCAAGAATAGTAGGGGAAATATAGAATCCAAAGAACTTGAGACACGTGGTTATAAACTAAGGGGGGGGGAGAATGGTGGGGGAGGGAGTGTGCGGGTGGAGGGGAATGAAGGGGGGGAATAGAACAACTGTAATGGTATAATCAATAAAATATATTTAAAAAATAATAAAAAGGAGAACATAACAGAATTATAGTATTTTATACTCTAAAAGGGTATTAGTAATGGCTGTTATAAGAAAGAACAGTGTTGCTGAGGATGAGGAAAAGGGAACCTTTGAGCACTATTTGTAGAAATGTAAACTGATGCAGCCACTATAGAAAACAGGTTCCTTAAAAAGTTAAAAATAGAACTACCAAATGATTCAGCAATTCCACTTTTAGATATGTATCAAAAGGAAAAAAATCACTATCTCAAAAAGACAGCTGCATCCCTACATTCACTATAGCATTATTTACAACAGCTAAGACATAAAAACAACCTAAGTGTCTACAGACAAATTAATAGATAAGATAATGTGGTACTTTTATACAATGGAATATTAATACCATAAAAATGAAGTAAATACTGCCATTTGTGACAGCATGGAGGGACCTTGAAGGTATTAAGCCTAGTGAAGCAAGTGAGACAGAGAAAAAGAAATACTGAATGATCTAACTTATATGTGGAAATTAAAACACTGAATTCATAGACACAGAGAGCAGATGGATGGTTGCTGAAGAGGAGGTTGGTGAGATGAGTGAAAGGGGCAAAGGGTAAAAATTTCCAGTTATGAGGCAAATTAAGTCCTGGAGATGTAATGACAGCATGGTGGCTAAATTAACAAAAAATTGTAATTATGTGAGGTGATGGATGTTAATTCAACTTATTGTGGCAATCGTTTGGCAATATATACAATATACCAAAACATTATGCTATACACCTAAAGCTAATACAATGTTATAAGTCAATTACCTCTGAATAAAACAGGGATATGGGGTGTTGTTATGTAGAGAAAGAGCTCTGGTTTAAACAAATATCAGGGGAGCAGTTTAAATGGAGTCAAAGTTAATTAAGACATACATTTATAAATTTGTCCTTCATGGACATAAATTTGTCCATGACACACTCCAACTCTTTCATTACCTCTCCATTAAAACCATCTTACATTGTATGTACAATGAGATTACTATTTTTTCTTCATATATAAGCTAGAATGCCTACTCACAATGTCTTTATAAAGTTGTTTTTCTTGTTCCTTCAATACTAAATATCAGAAGGCTAGGACCAATGCACAGTTAATCTGGGAGGTAACTAACTTCCTAAAGTACTTTTTTATGCATAGCATCTCATCCTCTATGATAGTTTCAAAATGAGAGTATTAAAAAGAAACACAAATTTTATATATACAGGAAACAATCATATTATCTGGCAATTTACCACTCCTATAATACCAAAAAGTAAATATTTAATAAATACTCATTGAATGCCTATTACTGTATTTTGCCATGTATAATGTGCACTTTTTTGCCAAAATTTTTGAAGGAAAAATAAGGATGTCCAGTATACATGATATAATGATTATATACCATGGGTATAATACTGGGCATAATAATCCCATGCATAATGCACACAAAAACATGGGTGGGTATTATACATGGCAAAATACAGGCTTTTGCCTAAGAACACTTAAAGTGACCTGTACTGTCACTTTATACTGCTCCTGGTGATATAAGACTAATAAAGTAGATATCCAGACAAAGAATATTCCCAGAAATAGAGGGACATTTCATAACAAAGGTCAGTTTATCAGGAGTATACAATGATCATAAATGGGTATGCAAATAATAACAGAGCTTCAAAATACAGAAAGCAAAAATTGACAGAATTCAAAAGACAAGCAGAAAAATTTCAATTAAACTTGAAAATTAACACTTCTCTCTCAGCAATTAACAGACTGGATCCCTGCACCTGAACCACAAAATTTTTTTAGTAAAGCCATGGAAGACCTGCACTCTATGAAGCACCAGGACCTTATCGATATTTATACAACACTACATGCAATAACTAAAGAATACTGTTCCCTTCAAGAGCACATGGTGTATTCACTAAATGGACCATGTGCAACTAAAATATAATCCTGTGCATGTTCATGTATGTGGGGGAGGTGCTTCCTGTTAAGGCATGCTAAGAAGTTTGTATGTTCTGCTAAAATAGACCAGGCAAATTCATTTAAAGGTGAGCCTGGTGAACAATATTCAACTACTGCCTGGCCCCACATGCTTCATGATGGCAAATACCTACCATGGTAGGATGCAGAATGGGTAAAGAGAATTAGCACACTGATTCTCTCAGCTGAAGCTTTGTCTGGCATGCCACATTCTAACTCATTGAGCTTTTTCACTGGTACCCAGTATTTCACGTTCTTTCACATCCTCAGGATAAAGTCATTTGGAAAGCTTCCCACCTTCACAGTACATGCCCCTTTCCACAACTTACCTCATCATCCTTCTTGGCTGTGTTTGCTAGTGAGAGGGCTACACATGTCCCATAATTTTAAGAAGCATAACACCAAGACACAGACTTTTCAAGGAGAACTGACTTGAAAAGAGTGAGATCACTAATAAGCATGGGCAGTTAATCTAGGGAGTGCAAGAGGCACTAATACGTGTGAACTTATTAATCATAATTATTATTTTTCCCTAAGTAAAGGATTTCCTTAGTCAAACCTCCAGGGCATCAGATCAAAGGGAGATATTGCCACAGCTGGACTATACTTTCCAGGCAACTGGCATGGAAAGGAGAATCTAGACAGTGTCCTGGCAACTGTTTAACATAGCAGCAATCTGTAACAGACAGGGAAAGAATTCTGTAGGCTGACTTTTTAAAAAGTGTTCCTTTACTTCTTATTTTTGAAGACAGTTTGAGAGTCATGTCAAAGCCCCAGGGGATATCCTTGGTAGGCATTCTGGAAGAATTATTGACTTTGAGAATTCAGAGTATTCTTTTATAAATAGAAACAAAAGGTTTTATTTCGCAGTGCAGGCTGCTTTTTAAAAAAAGACTACATATTTATATTTAATTATCATAAAAGTACATCCCAAATCTACTGGCAGAATACTTGGTCTATTTTCTATTTCTAGTTTGATGTAGGTCTCTATAAACCTTACCAGGACACTGTAAAATCACACTGGATAAAACACTTTGTTAATAAAATCGCAATAGGAGAAATTTACTTACATGCCCTGGAAGTTCTCCCAAAATGTACTTAAAAATTATAAAATTGATTATTATCACACAACAAGAAAAAAAGCCACAAAACCCAAACCCCACTATGTCAGAAGCACAGGAAGACACAAAGGAATCATGTGAAAATGAGAAACCAGACAGCACACCAAAAGATTTTTATGAATTGCAGAAAAACATGATGTGAGAATGATTGTGTAAAAAAAAGAAAATGAGAGTAAAGAAGCAAAAAATATTTCTATAGTTAAGGAAAGCCATTTCTCACCGTTCTGAACAAAATGGCTGCACTAAGATCATCTGATTGGCTATGCCCATATACCCTCCTCCTCATCCTATGGGGTGGGAGACGACAGAGGGAACAGTGCCCCAGAGCAGCATGGGAATGAAAAAGAGTTGGTTAGTATTTAAAACAAAGATATAAGCATAAGTAGGAGAAAATGGTCTCTAATTTCTTGACTGTTTTTACAATAGATTCTAATTCCCTAAACTACCAAAATTAGTAATTAGTTTATTGTTACACTGCTATGCTTCCTGCCTTTCCAAGATGCTGTCTCTATCCCAGGGCTTATCTGGGCAAAATTATCAAGTTGGAGACTTTTCTTTACTATTTGCTTTCTCCATTTTTGTTTGCCTCCCACTAATACCAGGTATACAACTTGTGTTTATGATCAAAACCTGTGTCAAGGAAAAGATCTAATACCCATATTGTATACACTGGCATACATTTAATCCTGGGTATCCAGAGGCAAGTGGAGAAAACAAAATGACTTCCTGGGAGAGAGACTGCTGACCTCAGGCAGACAGCTCTCTATTTTGCACACACTACAGATTGGCTTGCCTAAGGTTTAGTAGAGGTCATCATACTATGACTATACCTTCTGAATTTTACAAGAAGAATTGCAGTTTGGATATCATTGCTGCTTTTATCTGTAATATTTCTTCTTTTTCTCCTAACATGGCTATCATTTAGTGGAGATGTTTAGTGAGGGAGTTTCTCTTGACTTTTTGATCACATGGATGTAATTAATTATTATTTTCCCCCTCAGCTATACATTTTAAGATTGAGTATGATGAAGATGTTGAAATCTAGCAATGGGATATGAGGTAATCTGTTCATGACTCTCTCCCATCCATCACTTTCAACATCTTGGGAGAGTTCCCTTCTTTCAAAAAACTACAGTTATATATGGTTCCCTTCAGACTCAATGATGCTTCTTCTGCATTGATGAGAAGTTGAAGAAAACAATTTTTCCTTGAGAATGACATATACTGGAGGAATTCACCAAGGAAATGGAGTAAAGAAACTGTGTTTCAATTTCCATGTTTAATAGGTGATGAGCAGAGACTCTGAAATCTGCAGTTACAGAATAGTTACTTATACACAGAGCTGCGCTGCACTGAGCTCAAAAGACTTATTTTCCTAATAAGGCATTATTTCTTTACTGAGAAAATCAGGACAGTTATAAGTTAGTATGTGTCTCTGCAAAGATTAAGATTTTTTCTCGACCTAATTTAATAATTCTTTATCATCCTCAAATCTTTTGAATAACTCCTCTTAAAACATTCAGCATAATCTACCACCTTCCTATACAGAAATTGAATTTGTTTTAAAAAATGTGAAGGAATTTTCAGAAACTGATTATTTTTATTTTTCTAACTTATACCCAAGAATCTGTAGCATGACAGCACAAAATACATCAAAATAAAAGCATATTGGAATTTATAACACATTTAAGAGCATACTTACCTGGTCTGGAGAGGGTTTATGATTGCTTTGATCAGAATGGGAGGATCTGAAGTGGTCATCCTCATAGTTATCGGCCATAAGCTTCATTCGATTTTGCGTCTAAGAACAAATAATTCATAAGGTTAAATTTACATTAAAATTCTATGACACTGCAAAGTAACAAATGCCTTAAGAATGTCATAAGGAAGGATAAAACTAATCCTGTCTGAAATAAAATAAACAGGATTTCCAAGGATATTGGACAAAAAAAACTTTAGGCACAGCTATGAACTGAATTGTGTCCCTTTCAAAATTCATTTTAGAGCTCTGTCCCCAATGTGACTATAGATGGAAGTAGTCTTTTAGAGATATTTAAGGTTAAATGAGGTCACTGGGAGGAGTCCCTAAGACAGGAGGATGGTGGCCTTGTAAGAAAAGAGATATCCTTCTCCATTTTCTTCTCTGCCGTGTGAGGACATAGTAAGAAGGTGTCTTCTCTAAGCCCAGAGACAGCTCTCTCATCAGAAAATAAATCAGCTGGCACCTTGATCTTGGACTTCCTGGCCTCCAGAATTGTGAGAAAATAAGTTTCTGTAGTGTAAGCCACCTACTCTACGGCATTTTGTTATGGCAGCCTGAGCAAACTAAGACAGGCACCTAAATTGGTACAGGAATTTAAGTGGGGAGGAGGAATAATCTCAAATTAAGCACTGCTTATTTTTATTTTTTAAAAATAAAGACCAAATTACACTATATATAGGATAGGACTCTGTAATTATTTTTTCACTTCAAGATATAAAAACCTATCATTCCATGTTCTGTAAGAACTACTCATCCTTTTTAACAACTATTCCATTTAAGGGGGGAGTTATATAATATACAGACCATACATATTAGGAAAAAAGTTATCTGTAAATGAACTGATTACATACCTAGAAAATCTTAGATGATCAAGTGAAAAACTAACACAACATATAATAAAGTTCAGTAATGCGGTCATGTAACAGTGAGGAATTGTAGCAGCAGGAAACGGTAACCCACCCATTTTTTGACATTGTTTCTGTAAATGCTGACTCTAATATGCAGCTTACAGATGGACAGCATGCTTGTATAGGAATCCTAGGAATTAACTTCAAAATATACAAACTCTGACCTTCAGGTATCCCAGCTCTGGGAGATTCGCTGACCTTCAAACTTATGGACAGGATGATGTGAAGCCACAATAACTCACCCAGGATGACACACACTGGGACCATCACTTGCCTTATCAGTATGCACTGCATGAGTCTGCACATACAAAACTTTTCAACTCCTGCCTTTGATCACTCTGTTCTGTTCCCCTTTCCCTCCTTATGAAAACCTCTGCCTCCATTGAGAGGTGGAGACGGGCTTTGAGATAAGAGTCCCCCATCTTCCAGGCTGCCAGCACCTGAATAAACCATGCTGCTCAAAACCTACCTTTGATAGCCCTGGCTGGTGTAGCTCAGTGGATTGAGCACAGGCCTGCGAACCAGAGGATCGTGCTTCAATTCCCAGTCAGGGGACATGCCTGGGTTGCAGGCCAGTCCCCAGCAGGGGACACACAACAGGCAACCATATATTGATATTTCGCTCCCTCTCTCCTTCCCCTCTAAAGATAAATTTAAAAAACAAAACAAAACAAAAAACCCCTGCCTCTTGAGTATTGGCTTTTGAAGTGGCAGATAGCTGGACTTGCATTCGGTTACAATCAAGACAGAAGATACACATGTAACATTCAATATCTTTTCTTCAAACCACAAATTAAGAATTCAGGTTTTTGAAACTAAGTCAAAGACTTTGAAATCCTCTTCTTCAACCCTAGACTAGAAGAGAATTATTGCTATTACTTTCTTTTCTCAACTGAAAGAGGACTGAATTGGTGATTCTATGTGATTGGTTAACTTAAACACTGAATACATGGCCAGGGGGTGGGGTGGGAACACATATGTAGGATCCCCTAAAACCCTGGAATTTACTTATAAAAATTGTGTGTTAATACATTTAAACTTCAGTCACCTTCAAAGCAACTCTCCATTTGATGCAATACATGCATCGAGACTTTTCCCCACTACTCAAAATGGTTTTTGAACTTGTCAGTTTTGATGCCTTTTAGTGCTTCTGCCATTTTTTTTTGTTTCACCTCTTCCATGTTGGCAAAACATTTCCCTTTGAGGACTTTTTTCATTGGGGAAACAAAAAAAAAGTCACTTGAAGTGAGATTGGGTGATTAGGAAAGGTGGGGCACAGAGGTTCATGCTGTTTTTGGTAAAAAAAAAAAAACTGCTGAAAAGTCAGAGGTGGTGTGGGCAGGTCCATTCGTAAATCACCCATCATAAGATAGGCAAATGCATTGAGTTTTCCAAAAAAATTCACTGAAGTTGAATGCAGCATCTCATAACAGCACCAGCTGGTACACTGATACAGAATGTATCTGTACCAGTCTAAGTACAGATACCGGTCCTGTACCTCCCTAGATGAGGATGGGATACTAGGACACTCACCTAGCAGGGAAGCCTGTACTACAGGGGGCCCGTCCTCCAGAAGATAATTCTGGTTTTTTGGGGGGGTCCCCTCTCATATATTTTATATACTATAAATTAACATTATATATAACATTTATATTATATATGTAAGTATTATGTATATATGCTCATAAAACATTTTAGAAAATTCACTTTGCCGAGCAAGCAATTCAGAAAAAAATGTAGGATACACCATACATAAAGTCAAACAGCAATATATACTGCATCAATACAACAGTTACAAGCTAAAGTTTTAAAAGCATTAAAAATAAAATTGTTAGTATCATATGATTTAAAGGTTTCACTGAAGATTACCTGAAAAATAAAAATAAATCACATGTAAATTCCTCTAATTGGTGATAATCATTGTTGATATTTAGGAGCAGCCATTCAGCCTCTTCCTAGGAACATAAACAATGCCATGTTCTTCTAATTTATTCTATTTCTGCTATAATATGGTGATTTTAAAGTACATTAAAGTGATCTTACAGTATATTTTGATATCCGGTAGGACATGCTGTCCTTCCCCTCCACTAATTCTGCTTTAAATTTGATTGCATACCTTCTATACATTTGCTGTACTAGATAAATTAAAAACATTTTGTGTAGTTCCACAGAAAACTTTACAGAGATTTTTCTTTGGTATTTTTTTAATGTAATGAATGATGCCTGGGCAAAGGCTTTGGAGCAAAACTGCCTGAGTCTGAATTCTAGTTCTGCCCCTTATCAGCTAAGTTTGGACACCCCACTTAAATGCTCTGAGCTTCAGCCTTTTCACTTTTAAAACAAACAAAACAATACTTCCCTGACAAAAGACTGTTGTGAGGATTAACCCACTGATTTAACACAAGCATTTAGAAAGCTACCTGGTAAAGACAATGTCCAATAAATTTTAGCTATCACGATCCTTATAAACATTTTTGAGGTCACTGAATATTATTCTAAAATCTAATTTTAACTGGCTGCATAGTATTCAATTGAATGGATGTTTAATGAATCCCATATTGTTGGGCATTTAGTTCTTTATATTTTTAACTAATAATATATGCACATTTCTACGTCAGTTCCTCCCTCTACTATAAAATGAAAGCAAATAAAATATAAATCAAAAATTATCTGTGATAACAAATTTTTCTTCTGAGATAACTTACAGTGACCTTGAAGATAGGCAGGATAATTTTTTTTATGTCATGTTGTATCATGTGACACATAGAAGTCTTCTGCAAAGTAGCTCTTGGAAAAGGAGGAAGGAGAGAGCCAGAAAGCGAGCAAAACATCTGCAAGTCATGCATTTGGTTAGGGAATTTTCCTTGTCAACTCTGATAAGAATGTGTAGTGAAAGGATACTTGGCTAGTTATTTTCTCAGAACATGATGCACTTAATCTTTAATACTTGATAAGTAGTGCAAGTTAAAAAAGACTAAAGAACTAACGAAGCACACACAAATTCCGGTTGAAGGCAGAATGCATTTCAAGTATTTCTTAGGAATGAGTATAAAAGCCTCCCAAAGGAACTGATCACAGTAGACAGAAAAATCAAAGACCACTCATTTGATCCATGTAAGAGAATGAAGAAATAATCATAAGAACTACTGCATTTTAAAAAGACATGAAAATTTTCAAAGCTTGGCGTTCTTAGGCCTGGTATTCAGAAACTGTGTGTGAAGTCTGTTCTCTGCAGTCATCAGGGTGAACACTAAATATCAGATGACTCACAGGGCATTAGGTATTATACAAATTGTATAAATGACTGTGCATTTAAGGAGCTCTTGTAGTACGCTTTTCTTAAAGTCAACAAAACAAGCAAAAGAATTAAGTCCTTCATGTTTCACTGACAGGAAAGGTACTTTATATCCAAATATTTTCCCTCTTTGAACCACGCCATGTGCATGTGCAGAGAGCTGAAATCCCCTTGTTCCGATGACATAAAAAATAAGACTCTGAGGGAGTGAAACAAAAGGAACTTGCTGAAATATACTTTAGTTGTAAATGCATATCTATGTACATAGGTGTACATATCCTCAAAGAGAAAAAGGAGTTCACTGTTTATTCTGTTTTCTTTTCTTCTAAGACTAAGATGCTGATGCCCAAAGTGTTCGAGAAACTATATTTCATAGAAAAATTCTTAATTAAGCTAAACAACAGTGCATGTTAGTATTATAAGGTTTGAATTTTGATCAGAACTATCTACTTGGTCATCAATCTTTGCTTTTTAGGTTTGTGATAGTGCTATTAACTTACCTAAGTGAGTTTTAGAAATAATTATATGGTGGGAATGCAGTTTGGTGCCACTGTGGAAAGCAATACGGACCTGCCTTTTGACCCAGCAATCCCACTTCTGGGAATATATCTGAAGAAACCCACAACACAAATATGAAAGGACATAAACACCCCTGTGTTCACTGCAGCGTTATTTACAATTGCCAAGATATGGAAGCAGCCTAAGTGTCCATCAATAGATGAGTAGATACAACAACTATGGGACATTTACACAATGGAATACTACTTAGCTGTACAAAAGAAGACAGTTTTACCCTTTGCAACTGTATGAATGGACCTGGAGAACATTATGCTAAGTGAAACAAGCCAGTCAGAGGAAGACAAATTCCATATGATCTCACTCATATGTGGAATCTAATGAACAAACTGAACTAAGAAGCAAAACACAGACAAACTCATAGATGGAGAACAGGATGACAGCTAAGGGGTTGGGAAGGTTATGGGGTGGAGGGATTGAGCAAAAAGAAAAAAGGGCTCATGGACATGGACAACAGTGTGGTGACTGCAAGGGGGAAGGGGATGTAAGGGGACTAAATGGTAATGAAAAAAATACAAAATTAGACTTAGAAATATTCTGAAGTATTTTAGAAAACATGATAAATATATCTTAACCTTATTAATTTGAATTATTCCCAATTATAGTACTATTTAAGCAAGTATTAAAATTATACCCATATATATTTGCTAAACCTTGAAAATAACTCTATTATAGTGCATTTCAATCAAACTTTAATTTGTTACATTTGTATTTGATATACAAAATGATAAAAACATAATCCCTATCAATTCTAGTTTGGTGAGTCAGATTCAGTGTTAGTTATAAATTTAACAAAATCTCAACATTACCTTTATTTGAAACTTTATTTCATAAAAACATAAAAATCAGTCATTAATTATTCTTGAGTTGTTTCACGTGTTTTTGTCATTTTATACATACTGACTGAAGATTTCCTTTCTACCTTTCCTATCAGGTAGACAACGGAAGCCTTGGGGAAGCTCACGAGAAGCAGTGCATTGGGGAGGGGATAGCAATAGGATTAGAAGAAATAACTGCTGAATGTGGCTCAACAGCAGTCACAGATTACCTTTATATCCCACTTTATTATCTTGGCTAGAGTGTAAGACCTATAATAGAAAAGTGTGTTGTCTACTGATGTTGCTTTAATTTTTAAATAAATCAGCTTGGTAGTTCAATTTTGGTCCTGATTAGTACTTTCAGTTTACTGATGAAATTGTGAAACTTATTATCTTGCAAGCACTTTCTGTGATGAAACTGTGAAGAATCTCAGCTGCAGCAACCCAAAGCTGACCAATTTTCCCCATAATCACCATATTATTTTTAAAAACTTTATTATTATTTTGAATATTTTTGAACATTTATATAGCATAAGAGCTTATAACAGTAAAAGTAAGTTTACTTCCTAACCCTAAGTTCATTTACAAGGGGCTTACCACAGTTACCACTTTCTTGTGTGCATTCCCAAAGATTTCCTGACATTCTGTGGTTACATAAGAGTGTGCACACACATACTTTTCCCTTCAGTAAATGGGAGCATACTCTATTCAGTATTCTGTACTATTTTTCCACCTAACTACATCTTGAACAGGCTTTCACATCAGTAAATAAATGGCTGCCTCATTCTCTTTGCTGATGCACATTTATTTCTAATATTTTGTGGTTAAGAAACAATGCTACGAAGAATAATCTTGTACATATGAGAAACTGACAAATATCAATTGGCAAAACTAAGTTTAATTATGTTATATATCACTCTTCCTCCAAATAACAGCTTTTCCCTAAAATGAAAAGCCTAAATTTGTTTGGCCGTACAGCTGGAGTTGTTATACAGTCCAGGTCCCTTACACACACACCTGGTTTCACAGAAAAAAGGAGGGGTACAAATCTAAAGAACATATGTCTAGTAAACTTTTAATTGATTTAAATAAAAAACAATGTACAATGATGGCATTAAAATATATACCACTGTTAGAAAAATTTATTTATATTTGATATGGAAAGGTCAAATATATTCAAATATAATATTTGTACTGAAGTATTTCTGAAGCTTATGGAAATAATGATATAAGTGTACATTATGTTTTCATTATTGGTAAAACATCTAAGAATTATAGTGGCAAGCTCTGTTTACGAGCCTATAAAAGGTTTCTTAATCTTTCAATAGGGACCTGAAGCAACATCAGATTAAATCACTGTTATAATTATTATACTTGTGACAAATAGGAATACGACAGAGGTAGTTCGTGAGGCTCCATATGAATAAGAAGGTGTTCTTCCGAACTATTCTACTGCTTCCTTTAGCTTGTTTCTTTTTATCAGCACTACTTTTTCATACTGAAGATACACAAAGAGGACAGCATATGTCAACCACATCGCCACGCAGGGACAACTGTGAGCTCCCTTTCCTTTCTTCAGGTCTTCTTACCATTCATTCCAGGTATAACTCTCTACCTGTTTGGGTATGTTTTGTTTGTTTGTTTTTAGGTATAGGGTTAGGATTAAGGACAGGGTTAAGGCTAAGGTAGGTATAGGCTTACAGTTAGATTTAAAGTTAGGTATAAGGTTTTGGTTAGGGCTAGGGTTGTGCTTAGGTGTAGGGTTAGGGTGAAGGTTAATGTTAGGGTTGAGGTTAGAAGGCCCTTCCCTATATCTACATTTGTACATAATATGGGCCTCAGATTTTTTGGTACTGTCTCCAGTTTTATCATCAAAGTTATGCTAAACTCATGAAATGAGTCAGAGAACTTTCCTTTTACTGTATTTTGTATAACAATTATTATAAGGTAGAAATTATTTGCTGTTTTATGGTTGGTGGAACTTATCTCTAAAAACAAGTAAGCTTTGCATCTACTGGTAGAAAAGAATTTTAAACTTTGGTTTCAAGGGGATGATTCAGGTGTGATAAATTATACAACTGGTATAAAGATAATCCTATTTTCCTATGATTTTATTTTAGTCTTTCAACTGTGAAATATTTGTTAAGAAATACAGCTTCATTTCCTTCAAATATAATGTAAAAGCTAATATATAAAAGGGTACAAGTAAATAAATACGTAAATGTTTAAAAACATTTTAAATAATTCCTATTATAAAACATTTTCAAAAACATAAACCTCTTTAACACAAAATCGTTGTCTGATACAGAACTTTAAGGCATGCTGAAAGAATGATCTATTTCTTTTTAATTAATTTTTTATTGTATTTTTTGCCATTACCATTTAGTCCTCATACCTCCCTCCCCCCTCCTGCAATCACCACACTGTTGTCCATGTCCATGAGCCCTTTTTTCTTTTTGCTCAATCCCTCCACCCCATAACCTTCCCAACCCCTTAGCTGTCATCCTGTTCTCCATCTATGAGTTTGTCTGTGTTTTGCTTCTTAGTTCAGTTTGCTCATTAGATTCCACATATGAGTGAGATCATATGGAATTTGTCTTCCTCTGACTGGCTTGTTTCACTTAGCATAATGTTCTCCAGGTCCATTCATACAGTTGCAAAGGGTAAAACTGTCTTCTTTTGTACAGCTGAGTAGTATTCCATTGTGTAAATGTCCCATAGTTGTTGTATCTACTCATCTATTGATGGACACTTAGGCTGCTTCCATATCTTGGCAATTGTAAATAACGCTGCAGTGAACACAGGGGTGTTTATGTCCTTTCATATTAGCATTTTGGGTTCCTTTGGATATATTCCCAGAAGTGGAATCACTGGGTTGAAAGGCAGGTCCGTTTTTAATTTTTTTGAGTTATCTCCATACTGCTTTCCACAGTGGCTGCACCAATCTGCATTCCCACCAACACTGCAAAAGGGTACCCCTTTCTCTACATCCTCACCAGCACATGTTGTTTGTTGATTTATTGATGATAGCCATTCTGACAGGTGTGAGATGGTATCTCATTGTGCATTATTTTGCATTTCTCTGATGATTAGTGATGTTTTGCACATTTTCATATGTCTATTGGCCATCTGTATATCCTTTTTGGTGAAGTGTCTATTCAGGTCCTTTGCCCATTTTTTTAATTGAGTTGTTTGTTTTTTGGTGTTGAGTTTTAAAAGTTCTTTATAAATTCTGGTTATTATTCCCTTATCAGATGTATTAGTGAATATGTTCTCCCATTCTGTGCAAAAACTTTAGTTTGATGTAGTTCCATTTATTTATTTATTTATTATTTTGTTTCCCTATTCAGATGTGGTATTACATAACCGGTATAAAGTTAATACTATTTTCCTATGATTTTAAAAGTCTCCTTTGTAGCTATAGATGTGTTTCTTTTTCCTCCCCAAAATACTATTTATCTATTTTTGGTCTCTTTTTCCTGGGCAATGTGTACTCCCAGCTTTCATATCCATTTGTACGTCTCCAAGAGCCAACTTTTGATTTTGTTAACCTTCTCTATGGTTTCTCTGTTTTCTATTTTTATATCCTTTTTTCTTTCTTTTGGGGTGGGGTTTTTACTCTGACGGCCTTTTTACTAATTTCTTGAGTGATGCTTAGCTCATTAATTGTCAATCTTCTAATATGATGTAAGGGTAAAAAAATTTCCCCTAAGAACTGCTTTAGCAGCAGCCTCTATATTACTATATATCAAAAAGTATACAAATTTTGATATATAGTGTTTTCAGTGTTGTTCTAAGTGTTCTGCAATTTCCTTTAGGATTTATACTTTGACTTATAATTATTTAAAAATGAGCTTAAAAATTTCCAAATGTACAGAATTTTGTAAATTATTATTATTGACTTCTAATTTTACTATATTATATTCACATAACTTGGTTGGATTTGTATAAATTCATAGTCGTTTGTTGGACTTGTAAGATTTAGTATAAGATCATTTTTTATAAATGTTTCATATGTGCTTCTGAAGAATGCATATTTTCTTTTTTTAAGTATTCAATTCTATAATACATCATTGTATACTGTATTGTATGTTCACCACCCTATAGGAATAGGATGCATATTTTCTAATTGTTGGTACAGAGTTCTTTCTATATGCATCCATAGCTAAAGATGGTTAATTGTGTCTTTTATATCCTCTTCTATTTTTCAGCTATTTGATATGTTAAATTTCTCAATATAATTGTGAACTTGTCAATCTATTTGTGTTTTAAATCCTTGCCTGAGGACCTATTTATTGACTTCAGAGACAGAGGAAGGTGAGGAAGGAGAGAGAGAGAGAAAGAGAGAAACATCAATCTGCTGCCTCCAGTACACACCCTGACCAGGCTTACATGACAATATTCCAAGCAACGGAGCCACTCAGCCAGGGCTGACTTTCTTTTTTTTAGGCTATGTTCTTGGGTCCATAGAGCTTCAAGTGTGTTATATCTTTCAGGTAAATTATTTCTCTTGTAATTATATAATTTGTATTTTTATACCTAACATTGCTTTTCTGCTTTAAAGCTGATTTTGTAATAGTCATGAACTCCAATGGCTTTCTTTTTTGTTAGTATCTGCCCAGCATGTGTTTGTAAAAATAATTTTACTTTCTTTCATTCTGTTTCATTTTGTTTTCAGTAAGTTTCTCAAAGATAGAATATTCATTCACTCATGCAACAGTATTAAGTGTCTGACATTGTTCTAGGTGCTGTGATAAATAAAGTCCTGGCCCTCATTGAATTTACATTTTACAGAATATTGACTGAACTTAGAATAGCCTATACCTAAATATTGCATTTTTCCATTTGTCTTCAATAAAATTTAACCTATTTACATTTAAGGTATTTTTTGTATGGAAAAAGACATGCAGGTTATGATTATAATAATACAAGAATAAACTCTGGCCTTGGCTGGTGTGGTTCAGTGGATTGAGCACTGGCCTGTGAACCAGGGAGTCACAGGTTTGATTCCTAACCAGGGCACATGCCTGGGTTGTGGGCCAGGTGCTCTGTAGGGGGCACAAGAGAGGCAATCAAACACTGATGCTTTCCTACCACCTTTCTCCCTCCCTTTCCCTCTAAAAATAAATTTAAAAAAATTTAAATAAAAAAGAGTAAACTCTGTTTCATGTACTCACAACTGCAGATCTACTTTTGCCCATCTCTGTACTTAGACTTCTTTCTTTTTTTTTTTTAAATTTAATTTATTTATCTTTAGAGGGGAGGGGAAGGGAAGGAGAGAGGGAGAGAAACATCAATGTATGGTTGTCTCTCGTGCAACCCCTGCTGGGAACTGACCCGCAACCCAGGCATGTGCCCTGACTGGGAATTGAACCGCAATTGTGTGGTTCACAGGCCCGCACTCAATCCACTGAGCTACACCAGCCAGGGCTACTTAGACTTATTTCTAACATTATTTTTGGTAATTACACGTATTTTCCCCCACTACTCTGTTTCCTGACGTCTAGTAAATAGATCAACAAATTTTTTATTCAACAGTTTCCTTATTTTGAAGTTTTTTCTTCTATTTTTATTACATTATTGATTAGATGTAATATTTAGCATGGATAAGTTAACAAATACAAAGTTATCAGGCATCTATTCTCCTTCCTTTACCATACAAAAACTTTATATAATATTCCAACTGGTCCCATTTAGCATTAACTGTTTTTTCTAAAAAATATATTTTATAACATTTACTGTTTTTATCACTGTTTTAATCCCTGATCAAATTTATCATTGTTACTAAATTAATGTTTATGCCCAATACTTCTTTAGATTTGCCAACACATTGATTCTTTACACCTACCAGCATTCTTCTGGCATCTCATCTAATCTCTTTATTACTAAAGCAGTCCATTTTTAGTAAGTGAGTATAAGTGATAAACTCTCTTAGTGCTCATCTGAAAATATTATTTTGTTGATACTTTGGGCATAGAATTTTAGACTTTCCTCAACACTTTGAAGATATTTATTAACCAATCATCTTAAGCCTTTTATTGATTCTATTGAATCTACTGACAAATTTTTGTATCTTTGTAGGTAATCTGTTCTCTTTGCTTGCTTGTAACATGTCTTTCTCTTTGATGTTTGGCAGTTGCACTAAAACATCTCTATGTGTGAATATTGATCTTGTTCAAGACTTGTGCTTTTTCAGTTTGAGGATTCATGATTTCATCAATTCTAGAAATGTTTGTTTTTTTAAAAGATTTTATTTATTTATCTTAGAGGGGAAGGGAAGGGGGGGAGAGAGAGAGAGAGAGAGAGAGAGAGATATCAATGTATGGTTGCCTCTTGTGCGTCCCCTGCCGGGAACCGGGAACTGGCCTGCAATCCAGGCATGTGCCCTGACTAGGAATCAAACCGCGATCGTGTGGTTTGCAGGCCCGCGCTCAATCCACTGAGCTACACCAGCCAGGACGAAATATGTTTTTATCCATTCTAATATGCCTCTTCTGGATTTTCTCTATGATCTTTCTTAAAACTCCTATCAGATGAATGTTGCACCCTTTCATTGTATCTTATCATGTCTCTTAATCTCTCTTTCATATTTTCTATTTCATTTTAGCCCTCTGTGATGATTTTGAATAATTTCTGTAGTGTTACCTTTCAAATTATTAATTCTCTTTTCAGATATGTCAGTTTGTTCACTAAGTTTTTAACTGAATGACTAGACTTTTTGTTTCATTTCATATTCATTATCAGGCAAATCTACATGTACATTTTAAAGAGTCTATTTTCCCCCCCGATGCTTACTATGCACCAAACACTGTTCTAAGACCTTTAGGTAATGTGATTAATTTAACCCTCACAGCAACAATATGAAGTAGGTACAATTATCACTTCAGTTTTACAGATGAAGAAACTGGGGTACCGAAAACCAAAATAACATGGTAAAGTTCACAGGGATGGAACTCTAATAACATCTAGCTTCAGAGTCTGTATTCCTTTTTATAACTAAAATAATTAGATTCTCATATTGAGAATTTCCATACACAAAAGGAGAAAACAGAAAGAACCCCCATATATCAACGTCCATCATCTTTAACAACCATTATTATATCAATGTACTTGTTCCCTTTATCTTCCCCATTTTCTTTATTTGCTGGGTTATTTCTTCCTTTTTATTAACTTTTAATTTTGAGATAATTGTAGCCATACCTGCAGTTGTATGAAATAACACAAATTTAACCAAAAAAACTATGAAACAAAAAAACAAAGTTGGAGGACACATACTTCCTGATTTTAAGTCACTCCAAAGCTTATGGTAATCAACACAGTATGATATTGGCACAAGGATAGAAAAATAGATAAATGGAACAGAATGGCAAATCTAGAAACAAACTTTTACATTGGTACCGAGACAATTGAATAGGAAAAAAAATACTCTTTTCAATAAATGGTGTTGGGAACAAAAGCATACCCACATGCATAAAAATGATTTAGCCCTCTGTCTTGCAACACATAAAAAAGAACTGCCTGGGAGAAAAATAAATTCTGGGTCTTCTGGTCAACATGATGGCAAAGGTAGATAAGGCTTGCTTCTTTGTATAACCACATCAAAATTACAACTAAACTATAGAACTACCACCATTAAGAACTGTCAGAAATTGATTTGAATGGAAGGAGAGACAACTACAGAATTAAAGAAACCACATCCATCCAAACTAGTAGGAGAGGCTCAGATGTGAAATGGGCTGGTCCCTCACCCACATGTGGTGGACAAAAATTCGTGAGATACATCTCAGGAATGAGGAGTCCCAGTTCCACAACAGCGCTCCGCCACTANAGCCCCCCCCCCCCCCCCCCCCCCCAGCTCAGGGTTCTAGTGCCAGGAAGATCATTTCTGTTTGCAAAACCCAGCAGGGATTGAGTCAGTGGAAGAAACTTCTAGAGGCCCAAGCAGTTTCCCTTAAAGAACCCACACACAAAGACTCACTTATTCAGACTCACTCCCACTGAGCTCCAGTACTGGGGTGGCAGCTGGAAAGGCATTCGTGGCATAAAGGGAGAAACTCAGGTGTCTGGCATCAAGGCAATCAGTGGTCATGGTCTGTTTTCTAAACCCTCCCCTATAGGACTGCCAAGCAGATACCATATCTGAGACTCCATCAACCTGGCTAAAACTGTTTGACCCTCCCTGGAGATCCCCAGAGATTCAGTCGCAAACAATTTATGGGCCCACCCAAGCTGTTTTTCCATATGAATGGCTGGCCTTGGCTCAAGCTTCACAACTTCCTAAATCCTATCAAACAAGCAACAGCTCACTTCTGTGAGCCCGTGTCCCGCATTAGCAACAGCCAGCTCCGATTTACAGCTTGGCTTCACCTGAGAATCTCCAAGCCCAGTACAAGTAGCAGCCATCTCAGATTGCCTTACAGCTTAGGCAGTGTGGCTCCAGGCAAAACACAGGTGGGGTCTGACCCTGGCCTGCACCACTGGGAAACCCCGGGCTTAACATACCATGTGAATAGCTGTAGACCACTTTGGAGCACCACTACCCTGTCTCTGCACAGCTGATTCTCCATGGAGGGTGGAGGTTGGTGGTCAGTGATCACAGCCAGTCCTTGCAGCAGGCTGGACCAGGTAAATCCTTCCCATTGACCTGCCAACAGCAACCAAGGCTCAACTACAAAAGGAGCATGTACTTAGCCCACACTAAGGGCACACCTCGAATACCCAGCTTGGATTATAGGGGAGGCTGTGCCACTACACCCTACAGAACACCTAATACATTAAGCCACACCACCAAGACACAGTTAATGCAGCTGTACCTAATACATAGAAACAAACACAGGGAGGCTGCCAGAACAAGGAGACAAAGAAACACAGCCCAAATGAAAGAGCGAATCAAAACTCCAGAAAAAGAGCTAAACAAAATGGAGATAAGCAATGTTTCAGATGCAGAGTTCAAAACACTGGTTATAAGGATGCTCTAGAAAATTAGTGAGGACCTAAAAAGCATAAAAAAGATACAGTCATAAATGAAGGATACACTAATTGGAATAGAGAATAATTTACAGGGAAACAACAGCAGAGTCGATGAAGCTGAGAATCAAATGAATGATATGGGGCATAAGAAAGCAAAAAACAATCAACCAGAACAAGAAAAAAAATGAATAAAAAAATGAGGGTAGTATAAGCAGCCTCTAAGACAACTTCAAGAAGTCCAACATTCACATCATAAGGGTGCCAGAAAAAGAAGAGAAGGAGCAAGAAATTGGAAGTCTTTTTGAAAAAATAATTAAAAACTTCCTTAATTTGGAGAAGGAAATCGACATCCAAGTCCAGGAAGCACAGAGTCCCAAATAAGATGGATGCAGAGGGGCCCGCTCTAAGATACATCATAAATAAAATGACAAAGGTGAAAGATAAAAAGAGGGATGGAGGCATAGGTGGAAACACTGTGCCTTCTCCCACAACCAAGTTTGAATACAACAGAGGTTTGGAGAACAAAGACACAGCCAAAGAACAGAAAATTGAATTATACGGAAGTCCGACAACCACTAACCGTTCAACGGGGACGGTAAGAGGGGCGGAACCAACAGCGGAGCAGGGTCGGGCAGGAAGGATCCTCAGATCTAGGCGTGCAAGTAGCCCGGACCCAGTCAGGGTGTGGGGCAGACTGACCTTGGTCGCACATTCGCGCACAGTGAGACGGACCACGCAGGCCCCAGGGGGCGAGGGCCGACGGTGGTGGCACACTCGCGTGCAGTGGGATGAAATGCGCGGGCCCCGGTGACGGTGGCAGCTGCCGCACCTGTGGGGGCCACGGCAGGAGATGGCAGACGGGACGCCATTGCTCCTCGTTGACCCCGCCCCCAAATACAGCATCACAACCCAGCGACTGAGTTGCCCTGCTCTGGTGAAGACCTAGGGCTCCGATCCTGCTACGTAACAGGCACGAACAGCCCAAAAGATGGCGCAAGAAGAACTCAAAGTCCCAGAGTCAATAACTCTAAGCGACCGAGAAATTGCCAGCCTCTCAGAAGCAATTGAAGGGTTGGGGTTGCTGGGTCTGGAGAATGAAAGAGGGAAAAACCAGGACAACTGTAATAGTATAATCAGTAAAATATAATAATAATAAAAAAAGAATTGCTCTGGCCAGTGTGGTTTAGTTGCTTGGGCATCATCCTGCAGACTCAAAGGTCACAGGTTCGATTCTCTGTGTGGGCACATGCCTAGGGTTCAGGTTTGGTCTGGAATCATTTGGGGCATGTACAGAAGGCAACCGATTGATGTTTCTCTCACAATGATGTTTCTCTGGAATAAATTCAAAATGAATTATATATCTAAATGTAAGAGCGAAAAGTATAAAACTAAGAAGACAGAGGAGTAAATATTCCTGACCTTGACTTAGGCAAGGATTTGGAGATATGACATCAAAAGAGCACAAATGGCGTAAGTAAAAGCAAAATAAATTAGACTACATCAAAATTAAAAACTTTATGCTGCAGACCATACCATTCAGAAAGTAAAAAGACAATTCACAAAATGGAAAAAAATATTTAAATCACATATATGGCAAAGGACTTGCATTTAACCCAACAATTTGGTGCTGAGTAGAAAAAATTAATATTATCCCTTCAAATAAAATACTTTGCTTAGTAAATACACAGAAATTATCTTTAAATTATTTAATGTTTTTTATTTATTTTTTCTCCTGTTAGAGGAATAGCTAAGCAGGCAGAGGGGTGATCTTCAATAATGCTAAACATTTTACATATACACAGAAAAAAGTGCACTTTAGATAACAAGAACCAACTTTCTTAGAGAAGTTTTGAGGGAATTTTATCTTTCCTTTTTATAAATCATGGTCCATGTATGGAAAAGGAAAGAACAGCAATGACTCAACATATAAGCTGACTATAAATTGTACACTCATGTTCATGCACACTGAAGGATTCTTAAAAAACCCAGGGGATAGGAAAGCATTTAGATTCTCACTGGAAACTATTTACACTAATAGCAACTGACATAAGGCCACATGCTGTAATACCACCTGTTCTTCCTATTCTGTGAGAATCCATTATAAAATGATATTTCTGCATGTATGTGCTGCACAGACTTTTATATGTGGTTAAATTGGTAAAACTGACTTACAATGACTGGTGCATTCTTGGTATCTTCTCTATTCTACAAGTTCTTTTTCTGTGTGTGGAACTGAGCAAAATAGCTTTTAGTCTTTTGTGTAAAGAGGGGAAAGAAAGAAAAGTGACATTAAAATCAGGCCTAAGAAAAAGTTTAAATTACAGCAGAGCATCTTAAATGATCTCATATTATCATGGTTGCTGAAACACCTCACTTATCATTTGATAAACTCAAGTATTTGAAAACTTTGGTTTCTAGAAATAAACAAGAAGCACCAGGCATAGACAGATTTTAATAAGAAATAGATACCTGGACTTCCAGCCAAGATGGAGGCGTAGGTGGAAACACTGTGCCTCCTCGCACAACCAAGTTTAAAGACAACAAAGTTTTAGTAACAAAAATGCAGCCAAAGCACAGAAAATTGAACTGTACAGAAGTCCAACAACAATGACCCATTCAGCCAGAGGGGTGGAGTCAGTGGCTGGCGGAGTGGGGTCACGCAGGAAAAAGTGGCTGGATCGAGCTAGGCGCAGGTGATGGTTGGCGGATGCCAGGCGTGGGGTGGCAACAGGTGGACCCAGTGAGGGCCCAAGGTGGCTGGCTGACTGTGGTCACACAAAACTTTCGGGGTCGAGGTGCTGGGAGAAGCTCCCAGGCTCACAGAGTTTGTTGGAGAGACCCACAGGGTCCTGGAAGGTGCACAGGCCCACACACCTGGGAGCTGGCACCAGGGGGGCCTGGTTTGCTTGCAGGAAGCAGCAGAGGGGACCGAAATCCAAGACAGAGTGGAACAAACGCCACTGCCCCTCTATGACCCTGCCCCCACATACAGAGTCACAACCCAGAGACTGGGTCGCCCCGCCCTGGTGAACACCTAAGGCTCTGCCCCTCAAACCTAAGAGGTGCGAACAGACCAAACATTATGGCTCAAGAACAGCTCAATGCCCCAGAGCCTATAATTCTAAGTGACCAAGAGCGAACTTTTCAGATGCACAGTTCAAAACACTGGTGATCAGGATGCTCACAGAATTGGTTGATTTTAGCCACAAATTAGAGGAACATGTGAAGGCTAAACTGATTGAAATGAAGGGAAATGCACAGGAAACCAATAATGATGGAAAGGAAACTGGGACTCAAATCAAGGGAGTGGACCAGAAGGAAGAAAGAAACAACCAAACAGAAAAGAAGGAAGAAACAAGAATTCAAAAAAAATGAAGAGAGGCTTAGGAACCTCCAGGACATCTTTAAACGTTCCAGCATCTGGATTATAGGGGTACCAGAAGGGGAAAAGAAACAGCCACGAGTGGAACACTTATTTGAACAAATAATAAAGGAGAACTTCCCCAGTCTGACAAAGGAAATAGACTTCCAGGAAATCCAGGAAGCTCAGAGAGTGCCAAACAAGTTGGACCCAAGAAGGAACACACCAAGGCACATCACACTTAACATTAGCCAAGATTAAAATGAAGGAGGGAATTCTAGAAGCAGCAAGAGATAAGGGGACAGTCACCTACAAAGGAGTGCCCATCAGACTGTCAGCGGATTTCACCAAAGAGACCTTACAGGCAAGGAGGGGCTGGAAAGAAGTATTTCAAATCATGAAATCCAAAGACCTACATCCAAGACTGCTCTATCCAGCAAAGCTTTCATTTAGAATGGAAGGGCAGATAAAGTGCTTCTCAGATAAGGTCAAATTCAAGGAGTTCATCATCACCAAGTCTTTATTATATGAAATGTTAAAGAGATTTATCTAAGAAAAAGAAGATAAAAAATATGAACAGTGAAAGGACAGCAAACTCACAGTTATTAACAACCACACCTAAAACAAAAGCAAACTAAGAGGACAACTAGATTGGGAGCAGAACCATAGAAATGGAGATCACATGGAGGGTTGTGATCTTCATTTTTATGGAGCAACAAGGGAGTGGGAGGAGGAGAAGGGGGGAGAATGTTCAGGAAATAAGTAGCATAGATGGTAGGTAGAAAATAGACAGGTGGAGGGCAGGAATACTATGGGAAATACAGAATCTAAAGAACTTGTGACGCATGGACATGAACGAAAGGGGGGGAATGGTGGGGGAGGGGTGTGCAGGGTGGAGGGGAGTGGGGGGGATTGGGACAACTGTAATGGCATAATCAATAAAATATATTTTTAAAAAATCTCAGACACAGTAGTTTTTGAAATCCCCAGAACCAGCTTCTGGTTCTTGAACTGTCAGTCATGGATCTTTGTGGATTCCAGCCAGTATACATTCAACATTATTAGGTATTCTGCTTGTTGTTGGCTTTTCAGAACATGGATCACTTTCAACTGATCCTCGACCACCTCTGAAGTGCTTGTGTCACACTTTTACTTGTTCTGCCCTCATTGCATCATCGTCGAAAACCTTCTGAATCCTAAAATGATTTCTGTGGAGAAATGTTCAAGCTTAATGCAAAATTTGATGCATATTCATTGCTCACTTGCTCGGTCATTTTGAATGTGGCGGCCACACAGTACACATGCTCACTCAACAGCATCTGCCACAGTGAAGCCATCATTGTTTATGCATGTCATTCCGGTCCACTCTCTTTGGTTGCCAGGTTACACTGGCAACTGATGTTGCACAAACCATTCTCATTATATCAATAGCTGGACTTTTTCTGGACATGCTTTGTGTGATGTTTGCTGTGGTTTTTTCATATATGGCTTTTATTATATGGAGGTAATCTGCTTTTATTCAGATTTTGTTGAGTGTTTTCTTTTTAATCAAGAAAGGGGGTTGAATTTTGTCAAATCCTTTTTGACATCAATTAAGACGATCATGTTTTCTTCCCCTTCATTCTGTAGATATTTCTTCCCCTTCATTCTGGGTATTACATTGATTAATTTTTGCATGTTGAACTATCCTTGAATTCTAGGAATAAATCGTTCCTTGTCACAGTGTATAATCCTTTTACTAAGCTGCTGAATTTTGTATGCTAGTATTTTGCTATCAATGCTCATAAGGATACAGGCCTGTAGTTTTCTTTTCTGATAATGGTATCAGTGAAATGCTGGCCTCAGAGGAAGTATTCCCTTGTTTTCAATTTTTTGGGAAAACTCTGAGAAAGACAGGTATTAGTTCTTTTTTAAATATTTGGTAGAATTCAAGAGTGAGGCCATTAGGTCCAGGGCTTTTCTTTGTTGGGAGATTTCTGATTCCTGATTCAGTCTCTTTACTAGTTATTAGAGATATATTGAGATTTTCTACTTTGCAATTCAGTCTTGGTAGGTTTTGTGTTTCTAGGAATTTGCCCATTTAATCTAGGTTACTCTTTTTTTACTCTTCATATTACTCTCATAATCCTTTTTACCTGTAGAATCAGTACTAATGTGCCACTTTCACTTCTGATTTTAATACTTTGAGATTGTTCATTTTTTTAGTCCATCTAGCTAAAGGTTTATCAATTTTGTTGACTTTTTAAAAAAAATATTTATTTATTTATCTTTAGAGGGGAAGGGAAGGAGAGAGGAAGAGAAACATCAATGTATGGTTGCTTCTCGTGTATCCCTTGCTAGGAACTGGCCCCTGCTGGGAACTGGCCTGCAACACAGGCATGTGCCCTGACTGGGAATTGAACCGTGATCGTCTGGTTCGCAGGCCTGTGCTCAATCCACTGAGCTACACCAGCCAGGGCCCAATTTTGTTGACTTGTACAAAAAACCAACTTTTGGTTTCAGTAGTTTACTGTTTTTCTACTCTCTATTTTGTTTATCTCTGTTCTAATCTTTGTTATTTCCTTTCTGCTGGTTTTGTGCTAGTTTGTTATTGTTCTTCTGCTTCCATAAGTTGTAGTTAGGCTGCTGATTTGAGATCTTGCTTGTTTATTAATGTAAGCATTTATAGCTTCAAATTTCCTCCTTAGCACTGCTTTCACCGTGTCCCATAGTTTTGACATGTTATGTTTTTAGTTTCATTCATTTCTAATTATTTTAGTTTCCCTAGTGATTTTTCTTTGATCAATTAGATGTTTAAATGTGTATTACAGTGATCCCTCACTTATTGCAGTAGTTACATTCCAGAGACCCCTGCCATTAGTGAAAATCCGCGAAGTAGTGGTGTTATATTTATTTTATTTTTATATATATTTTAAGGCTTTATAAACCTTTCCCACTCTCTTATTAACCTTTCCCACACTCTAATAAACATTTCATATGCTCTTAAAACTCTCTACACTCTTAAACGTATGTAATTTTAACAACATAGAAAATTCTATATGGGTACTCACCAGTGAAGTATACAACTCGAATGATGAAGATCATGAATTATATAGCTGTGCAATACTGATGGCGATGAAGGTGATGATGATGAGATGAATGTCCTACACAGCCAAGAAAAGCATTATAGCTCTTCAGAAGGCACCACTTCATCAGGTGCTTCAATAGGTGGTACAGTATCTTCACCCTGGGACATAACTTCTATTCCCACTAAAGATGTAGGCATAACTGATCTCTTCGTCCGAGTGGTGAACATAGTTATAGGGAGTTGCTGGTGCTGCTTTCTATCTGCAGAGGCAGCTTCTCCACGCAGAGAAACACTCTTGAGTCCAAAGTGTCTCTGAAATTTGTCAGACCAGCCCGTGCTGGCACTGAAAGGGATTGGTCTGGTGGGAAAAACACTTGACGGTCCTGCTTCTCTGCATCGTCGTCCTCATCTTCATCCTCATCACTGTCCTGAATGCCCGTGCTTTCCACAAAACTATCTTAAAGTTTCTTGGCCTTCATCTGGATTGTGCTGGTATCCAGCAAGATATTCTTCTTCCTGCAGTCATTTATCCACAGGGCCAATGCAGACTCCATCCTCACAACGGCCTTATTGCTGGAAGTGACCACCCTCTTTGCAGTCTTGTTAAAAGTCATTGTTGCTATAAACTTAATATTCTCCTCGTCTTTCTTTATGTAGCAAACAACAGATTTGTTAATCCCAAAATGGTGGCCTATAGCCACATAGCTTTTGCCTTTCTTTAACATGTCGAGAAGTTCCACTTTTTCTTTGATGGTAACTGTACTCCTCTGGCACATGGGTTCACTGCCAGAAGCCTTAGAATGCACAGAACATCTGGGTGGCATCATAGGACTTGAAATAAATTCAAACTTTTACAACAATTTCACAAAAATACAACACCACAGAACAACACTACGCACAGTGGTCAGACGTCAATGTGAAGTGGACAAGGAGAGATGCTGAATGTATGGGCACAGTGTGGGAGAGCAAACAGACCAACGCTGCGGTCACTGAGCCAGTCAGTGCCCAGGATACAAAACACAGTGCTGTGGTTGGTCGCTTTGCATTCCATCAGCCAATAGTGTGCCATGTACAACATCACAATGGCAAACTTGCATAAGCAGTAGTGGCGCACTGCATTTCCATTGTGTATAGTACAATATTCATCCACTGATTAAATACATACTGTATTTTATTCCGATGTAATATTCTTTTAATATGTTTGAATTAACATTTTAATATTTTTATATTTTAAATTTAAGGCAAAAATAACCAATAAATATTAAATAAGTTAAATAAACACCAAATAATGTTAAATTAAATATTTAAATATTTGATATTTAATCAACAAACATTTAATTAAATACCAAATATTAAAATTTTAAATATTTCAATTTAAATATTTAAATTAAATAGCAAATATTTGATTGAATAATTAAATTAAATATTAAATAATATTTCAAGTCATGAAATCCAAAGACCTACATCCAAGACTGCTCTATCCAGCAAAGCTTTCATTTAGAATGGAAGGGCAGATAAAGTGCTTCTCAGATAAGATCAAATTCAAGGAGTTCATCATCACCAAGCCCTTATTATATGAAATGTTAAAGGGACTTATCTAAAAAAAAAAGAAGATAAAAAATATGAACAGTGAAAGGACAGCAAAGTCACAGTTATTAACAACCACACCTAAAACAAAAGCAAATTAAGCGGACAGCTAGATCGGGAGTGGAACCCTGGAAATGCAGATCACATGGAGGATTAGCAACAGGGGGGTGGGAGGGGGAGAAGGGGGGAGAAGGCACAGAGAATAAGTAGTATAGATGGTAGGTAAAAAATAGATAGGGGGAGGGCAAGAATAATAAGGGAAATATAGAATCTAAAGAACTTGAGACACGTGGTCATAAACTAAAGGGGGGGAATGGTGGAGGAGGGGGTGTGCAGGGTGGAGGGGAATGAAGGGGGAATAGAACTGTAATGGTATAATCAATAAAATATATTAAAAATAATAATATTAAATAAATATTATATAAATACCTATATACTGCAAAATCCCGTGAAACAGTGAAAACTCTGTGATACAGAATTATATATATAAAACCCCATGATACAGTGAAGCCACAATAAGTGAACCGTGATATAGGGAGCGACGATTGTATTTAATTTCCACTACTTTGTAAATTACCCAGATTTACTTCTGTTATTAAGTTTATACTATTATGGTGAAAAAAGACACTTTGTAGACATTTTGTATAACACATATCTTTTAAAATCTACTGAGACTTAATTTGTGGTCCAACATATGGTCTATCCTAGACAATGTCCCATATGCACAAGGGAAGAATGTGTAGACTGTTGTTGAGTAGAGTGTTCTGTATAAACCTGTTAAATCTAGTTGACTCATTGTGTTGTTTAAATCTTCTATTTTGTTACTTGTCTTTTGTCTGGTTGTTTTATTCATTATAGTTAGTGGGGTTTTGAACTCTCCAACTATTATTGTAAAACTTTTCTTTCTCCCTTCAATTCTGTCAGGTTTTGCTTCATATATTTTGATGGTCAGAAGGTGTATAAATGTTTGTATTTGTTATAAGCATATCTTATTTTATTACACTTTACTTACTGTGCTTTAAAAAATTGCATTTCTTACAACTGAAAGTTTATGGCAACCCCGTGTTGAATGAGTCTATTGGTGCCTTTTCCCAACAGTATCTGCTCACTTCATGTCTCTGTGACACTTTTTGGTAAGCCTCACAATATTTCAAACTTTTTCGTCATTATTATATTTGTTATGGTGATCTGTGATCTTTGATTTTTACTATTGTAACTGTTTGCAGTGATGAAAACTGCACTCACGTAACGCAGTGAACTTAATAAATGTTTTGTGTGTTCTGACTACTCCACCAACTGGCAGCTCCCCCATCCCTACCTCTCCTTGGGTTGCCTTATTACTTGAGACTCAACAATATTGAAATTAGGCCAACTAATAACCCTACTATGGCCTCTAAGTGTTCAAGTGAAAAGAAGCATCTCACAGCTCTCACCTTAAATCAAAAAGCTAGGGATCATTAAGTTTCATGAAAAAAGCACGTCAAAGCTTTGACAGGCCAAAAGTCAGGCCCTTTGGGCCAGTGAGGTAAGTTGTGAACACAAAGGGAAAGTCCTTGAAGAAAATTAAAAGTGCTATTCCAGTGAATACCTGAATGATAAGAAAGCAAAAATAGCCTTACTTCTGATATGGAGAAAGTTTTAGAGGTATGGATAGAAGATGAAACCAGCCACAACATTCCCTTAAGCCAAATCCTAATCAAGAGCAAGGTCCTAACTCTCTTCAGTTCTATGAAGCCTGAGTGAGGTGAGGAAGCTGCAGAAGAAAAGTTGGAAACTAGCAGAGCTTGGTTCATGAGGTTTAAGAAAGAAGTCATCCAATGACATAAAAGTGTAAGGTGAAGCAAATTATCCAGAAACATAGTTAGGATAATTAATGAAGGTGGCTACAGTAAATGACTGATTTTTCCTATAGATGAAATAGCCTTATATTAGAAGAAGATGCATCTAGGACTTTCATGGTTACAGAAGATAACTCAAAGTCTGGCTTCAAAGTTTCAAAGGACAGGCTGACTCTCTTACAAGGGACTAACACAGTGGTGACTTTAAGCTGAAGCCAATGCTCATTTACCATGCCAAAAATCCTAGAGCCCTTAAGAATTATGCTGAACCTACTCTGCCTGGGCTCTGTAAATGGAACCACAAAGCCCAGATGACAGCACATCTGTTTACAACATGGCCTAATGAATATTTTAAACAGTAGGTTGAGACCTACTGCTCAGAAGAAAAAGATTCCCTTCAAAATACTAGTGCTCACTGACAATGTACTTGGTTACCCAAGAACTTCAATGGAGATGTACAATGAGATTAATGTTTTCATGCCTTTTAATACAACATCTGTTCTGCAGCCCATGGATCAAAGAGTAATTTTAACTTTCAAGTCTCTTTATTTAAGAAATAATATTTTTGTAAAGCTACAGCTGCCATAGATAATGACTGCTCTGTTGGATTTGGGCAAAGTAAATCGTAAACCTGGAAAGGATTTACCAATCTAGATACCATTAAGAATATTTATGATTCATAGAAAGAGGTAGAAATATCAACATTAACATAAGTTTAGAAGAACCTGCATCTAATCCTCATGGATGACTTTGTAGAATCTAAGACTTTAGTGGAGACTGTAATTGCAGACGTGGTAGAAATAGCAAAAGAACTAGAAGTGGAGACTGAAGATGTGACTGAATTGCTGCAATCTCTTGATAGAAATTTAACAGATGGAGAGTTGCTTCTTACAGAAGAGCAAATAAAGTGTTTTCTTGAGATAGAATCTACTCCTGGTGAAGATGCTATGAAGACTGTGTACTTTCACTGGAATCAGGCCAATGAAGACTTCAACTAAGCTCCTACATGTGTTTGATGTGAGCTTTACTAGACAGTTTGGTATTGGTTTTAGGTCTGCAATTTGGGTATACTTGTGAAGAACACCTATGCATTTAAACACGGTATTATCAATTCAATCTTTGTATATTTATAATGAACTGGCTAGTTAAAAGTTAGGGAGACCTAGAACGTGCACATTCAAATTGTCTTCAGGAGAGCCCATAGTTTTATTTTTATTTTTAAAAATGTTTTATTGATTACGCTATTATAGTTGTCCCATTCCCCCCCTTTATTCTCTTATGCCCTGAGCACCCCCTCCCACCCCATTCCCCCCATTTAGTTCATGTCCATGGGTCATATATATAAGTTCTCTGAGGAGAGCCCATAGTTTTAAATTTGACTAGTAGCTTGCAACTTTACATAAACCCAGGAAAAACATCATATCTAATTCAAAATGCCCTATTCAGGAACATGATTGGATATGCCATAAACTTTATTTTAAGTATTCTTTACCATAAAAACCAACTACCACAAATACTGTTTTAGTAGTAAAGCTCAACAATTTATGCAGTGAATTGAAGTCTTATATTTTGTAAAATGTTTAAAATACAGGTGGAAAAAACCCTTGAACCTCAGGTACAACAAATGGTCATTCTTTGACTGTCACTTTTTTCTAGCAGCTTTTTAATGACAACTTTTCAGTCTTTAATATTTATGAGCTTTTTGAGAATGCAAATTTGTTTTTAAAATTAAAAAATTCTGGAGTCCAAAAACTATCTTAATAAATGCTGTGTAATATTTTGGGGTCGATTTCCATATCTGTGTGTGTGTGTGTGTGTGTGTGTGTGTATTAGTAACAGTATTTTAATACCAAAATTATTTGTGAAGATAACTTAGGGTTACTAACACATAGGCTTTCAAATTTGGCTGTTTAATAATCAACTTATCTGATTCCAAATACTCTGAGTTCTGAGTCAGAACTCTCTGATACACAGCTATTCATTAATCCAGTCAACGATTGCTAAGACAACTGTTGAAATGAGAAGACATAGTTTACTATAAGATGGAAAACAGACTTTAACCTGTGAAGATTATGAATTTTTAATAATTAAGAGTAGTCCTTTATGGTAATTTATATATTTTCACTGTATTTTAAATTAAGCATTGATTAAAGTACTCTTTATCATAGGAGGAATTATGAGATTATTAAATATACGGCTGAAAGCTACTGAAATCTCTGACCGAAGCACACAATCATGGCAACATACTCTGGCACAGTGATCAGCAGTGTTAACACTGAAGTGACATGAATTGTTTGGTCACTGAAGAGCGATACCACTGGGTAAATTACTAACTCAGAATTTTCTCTGTAAAATGAGGATACCTGTACTTTAAAGGGTTACTTTAAAGGTTAAGTGAGTTAATTCAAGTAAAGCACTCAAAACAAAGTTTAGCTCAATAAATGTCAGATATTATTATCTGTGAGATGACTGATGGCATGAAGAATACACTGTTTTCTAGAAAGTCATGTACAGTACACATGATTCAATGTGGCCATGTTAACTGCCCATGTAAGGGGCATTCAATAACTACAATAACAGTTAATGTAGTACTTTATTTAATATTGCTCCTTTTGGCCTTGAATGCAAATATCATTTAATTCCATATCACTTTTAATAAGTATTCACATTAGTTCAAAAAAGACCAAAAGAAGCAGTAGGAGTATATTCTGTAGAATGTATTTGTCTAACTAATTCCCACCAAGAGAAGTTTAGTAAGGGGAAGAAGAACCAACCTGAAACCAATCTTTCTAGATTTATGCTTAATGGGATCCTCAGACCAAGGTCAATGGAGCACAGGAAACACAGTTATAAATCAGGGCACCTGAAAGACAGAAAAAGCAGAAGAAAAACCACCCCAGATGCAGACAATAGTATGGTCATTGCCAGAGGGAAAGGAAGGTGCGAGGAGGGAAGAGAACAAAGGGGAGCAGGATACATGGTAGCAGAAAGAGACTTGACTCTGGGTGGTGAGTGCACAATGCAGTGTGCATATCATGTGTTACAGAGTTGTACACTTGAAACATGCCTGGTTTTATTAACCAATGTCACCTCATTCAATTAAAAAAAAAGAAAAAAGAACAGGTAGAAATAGGAGGGGCACAAGCATAGGGGCAGGAAAGGTTGATTTATTTGCATTGAGACAATTCAAGAGAGATCAGGAAACTCAAAAGATTTATAAATTCCCAGGGGCATCATAAAAGGCTGCAGTCTGACAACAGGAAGGGCAAGTTTGATGCTAGAAATGAAGGGAAGAGTCTTACCAAATTTTTGTGAAGAATTTCCCTACATCTGGAATTGATGACAAAAAAGATGGAACAGATGGATGAAAGAAGACTGGGAGGAATCTAGATTTTCCCACATCTCCCATCCTATGGACTTCACTTAACTCCAAGCAAGCAGAACTCATCAAAATATAATCTACTTCTTTGTAGAATACAAAAAAGGTTTAAGGAGATAGCAAGTAACCAGAATCTTTTTTGCAATTTCAAAAGGAAATACTTGTTACTTTCATAGAATAAGCGGATTCCTATAGACAGATTTGAACAATCCTTACATCTGTGTTTTCTTATGCTTTATAATCGTTTCTTTTAAAACTATTCCTAATGTCTGCAATTACCATATAATTAGCTATAGTAAATATATCAATTTGTCAAAACCTGAAAAATGCCTTTAGACCTCGAAATACATATAATCTACCCATCCAATATTATAGATGAAAAAGATAAAACCCAGAAAGGGTAAGTTAGATAGCTTATGGCCTGGTTTATACAAAGAAACAAAAAAAAAAGTTAGCTGCCAACACTCATATCAAGAGATTTATAGGTAAAGAAGGTCTAAAAGTACAACCTTCCAGTTATAATAAGATAAATAAGTCACAGGAATGTAATGTACAGCATGGTGACTCTAGGTGACAGCACTGTATTGTATTTTTTAAAGCTGCTAAGAGAATAAATCTTCGAAGTTCTTATTACAAGAAAAAACTTTGTAACTATGTGTAGTGATGGGTGGTAATTAGAGTTATTGTGGTGATCATTTCACAATGCATGAAATCATTACTGTACTCCTAAAACTAAAATAATGTTCTATGTCAGTTATATCTCAATTAAAAAGAGAGATTCATATAACACCTGGATTCTCTGGGGGGAAATGGGTGCGGGGGAAATGGGTGCTTGGCTAACACAGGGCTCACATCCTGCATGATCACAAGAAGCTGGATTAAAGGTGGCTGCCTCTACAGACAAAGTGCATGGCCCCTACTTTGTTAGTTCTCTCTCTCCTACTGTCTTACACACTTCACTTATTTATACCTGCCTGGTTCATACAGCCCTAGGGTTAGGTGCTATAAGGGATCTGAATAGTTCTTTGCACACTGTGAAGTGATGTATATTAACTGATGCTTATACTACTGCTCAAGATCATACACTCAGTTATCAATGGATCAATGGAGTGGGAACTAGAGCTCAGGTCTTCTGACCGTTTAGTGCTCTTTTTTTTTTTTTAAAGATTTTATTTATTTATCTTTAGAGGGGAAGAGAAGGAGAGAAGGAGAGAAATATCAATGTGTGGTTGCCTCTCATGAGTCCCCTGCAGGGAACTGGCCTGCAACCCAGGCATGTGCCCTGACTGGGAATCGAACCACGATCATGTAGTTCGCAGGCCCGCGCTCAATCCACTGAGCTACGTCAGCCAGGGATTAGTTTAGTGCTATTTCTACTGCACCACACTGCTGCATACCAACAAAACAAGACACCAACAGTTACAGAGTGCAAACTCCTATGTTTGAAGAAACAGATACACCAATGAGAATACATTGTGGCTTAGAAGAAATAGAACTAACAACTGTGGTATAAGTGAATAGTCTTTCTTTTTCCCTTCCATGTTTCAACTTATGCCCAAAGGAGGATGAATGTGTCAATGAAAAAGAAAAAGCACAGAGTTGCTTTGCTAATGATAAACAACTGATTTCATGGCTATAAAATTACAAACTACAAAGATGAAACTTGAAGATGAAAGTAGAGATCAAGCTGAGGAAGTAAAGGCAATTCCAGAGTTGAGGACAGTAAGTGGAAAATGCTTAACATCCAAGTCCTTTCAAATAAATCTGGATGCCATCAGTAGGAAAATTCTAGCTGATCTTAATGTTTGTCATGATTTATAGGAAGAAGTATATATAGTGAATATTTAATACATAAAAATTTAGACCTGACAGGAGATAGGATAGTTAAAAACAGATTAACAATTGAATCTGGCCAAGTCAATAAGGGCTATAAATCACTAAATACTGATTGAACTGTAATTTTATTCTGTCAACTTCTAAATATTGTAACCAGACAAAAGGTTTTCACCTTCTAGAGTCACAAAACAGTAGCCACTATCAGGAGATAATGTCAGGAGAGAGGACAGCTGAGAGGGTGACATCTGTGTCACAGCAAATACTGGAGAAAGTTGGCACTGTCAACTGCACTGCAACAGGGCTCCCCACCAGTGCCTGCATAAAAGTGTTCCCTGAGGAGCGCGGGCTCCGTCAAGCAAAAGGTAGCTGGCAATATAGATGTGTGGTGAACAAATGGACACCTGAATGCTCTCGAAGGCTGGTCTCATTGTCTAGAATTTAAACTGCTTAGTGAGACAAATAAATGCCTCCTAGATTTTATCTTCCACAAATAGCTTCTGTGGCACTCAAGCTACTTTAACACTTACACTGTTTTCCCTTTGTTCACTAATAACTCAGGAGCTCTTTGTAGCTTTACTCATTACTATTCTCCTTTTATAGAATGAAAAATAGTTTATCTCACCAATTTGAGATGTTACTTTTAAACTAGTCTTAATACTATAATGAATGGGTTCTTCCAGGTGTTCCAGAATTGGTGATTAGGGCCCAAAGATAGAGAAGAGTTAAGCATGCCACATTATAAAGAGAGCTTACCAAGAGGTGGCAGAAAAAGTAGTACTATTTCCCAGTCCAATTCCTTAGCATGTGCTTTTTGTTTGGTTTGAGACTGGTACAAGGATGATGCTAAGACTGATAGAATAAATTTTGATGCCATGGAGAATATGAGGTCTGTCCAGAAGGTATCCAGCCATGTAATATGAAAAATAACAGCCTTTAATTGAAGAAGATACTAGATTCAAGAAGCATTGTACACAGAACAATGACACCTCAGTCCCCTTCAAAGTAGGCACCTTGGGACCTAACACGGTTCTTTCAATCGCTATCGGCTGCCCTGGCATATTTCCTGTGTCTCATTGATGGTCTGAAATAGTTTCCCTTTCAAAGGTGATTTTAGTTTTGGGAAAAACCAGAGTTGCAGGGTGCCACATCTGGGCTGTAGGGGGCTGAGTCACCTGGGTGATCTGACGTTTCACCAAAAAACTGTGCATGAGATGTGATGCATGAGCGAGTGCACTGTCATGATGAAGCTGCCAATCACCAGCGGCCCATAGTTGCAGCCTTCTGAATCATCCAAATAGTTTCTGTGGGGGAATGTTAAAGTTCAACACAAAATTTGATGTAGATTTATTGTTCTACTCACTCAGTCATTTTGAGTGTGATGGCCACACAGTACACATGCTCACTCAATGTGTCTACTGCCCCCACTGACTAGCACAGTGAAGTCGTCATTGTTCACAAATATGCACTCCAGTCCACTCTCCTTGGCTGTCACATTACAATGATGTTGTGCAAGCCATTCTCATTATGTTAACAATGGCTGGACTTTTTCCAGACTGTGTATATTCATGCACAGAGCGTTCCCTTTGTCTAAGCTAAGTAAGAGGGGCTCAAAGAGAATGCAGCCCTAAATCCTAGAGTATTTAATCCTAAACTTTGGGTGAGAGTACAAGAAAAGAATATTGGCACCAGAGAAGTTGATGCGCCTTGTGCTTATCTCGCACACACCTGAGGCGAGATGGTGGGATGGACAGAAGTCCGGAGGCAGACTAGACTATATAGTTTCACCACTGGGCATGGCAAGAATGGATGAGCTTCCTGTGGGTCAAGTGACATTACAGAAAGCAACCAGGCTTGTTCTTTTGGTTACTACTCTGTCTCTACGAAGTCAATGTTGGCCTGAGAAGCAACAATTAGAGTAATGCAACAGTGTCAGATGATTCCCAAACCAAAGGAGAAAGAAGAGAAACAAAAGAGAACAGGAATTGTCCCTTTTCTACTGTAGGCCCTTCATGTGAAGTGAGGTAGGGAAGAGATGAAATCAGTTGCTTTGTTATCTGACCTGCTTTCTGAGGTAACAGATTTAAATAATTTTTCAGAGCTTAATATAAACATGGAATCATACAGTATACATATTTTTGTGTCTGGATTCTTTGGTTCAGTGTTTTCAAAACTCATCCACATTGAGTGGATGTGTGTATTTGAAGTTCATTCCTACTTATTGCTGAGCAGTATTCCACTGCATGTACATACCATGGTGTATTTATTCATTCATTCACTTGTGGCAGTCAACCTCAAGAGAGCCTGCCACAATCCCCACCTCCAGTCACTCAGCCATTGCATTGTCCCCTCCCATGCCACGGAGGACTGGGCTGTGTGATCAACAGAATGAGGCAGAGGTGAGGGTACATCACTTCTGGTACTATGTTATAAAACACAACACACCTTCCATTTTGGTGGCTCGCTTTCTGTCTCTTGAATCCCTTGCTCAGGAAGAAGCTAACTGCCATGTCCTAAGTAACCCTCTAGAGAAACCTAAACGGTGTAGAGCCAAAAGCCACATGAGTGGACTCTGAAGTGATCCCCGCGGCCCTAGTCAAGTGTTCAGATGACTCTAAATCTACCTACAGGCCTTACTGCAAACTTGTAAGGGACCCTGAATCAGGGCAACTAGCTAAGCTGCTCCAGGTTCCTGACTGGGTGAGATGACAACTGTTTGTTGTTTTAAGACACTACATTTAAGGTAATATTTATGCAATAATAAATAACTAATAGATTTGGGTAGCTGGAGATGGGATATTACTGTAATAAAATGTAAACTGTTAGAGTGGCTCTAAATCAGACGGGGTGAAAGCTGGAAGAACTGGGAAGACCTCGAGGAGAGTGTTAGTGAAAACTGAACATACCTTAAATGGACTGTTAAGAGAGATACTGGCTTTGAGGAGGCTGCTAGTGGAGTCCTAAAGGGCAGTGTTACACAGTACCAGAACTTCTGCCAACATCACCTGCTGTTATGTAGAAAATAAAAAAATATATCTATAAACTAAATACCTAGTTAAGGAGACTTCCAGTCAGAGCTCTGAAATTGTAGCCTGGTTCCTTCTTCCCTCTTACATTTGAAGAGAAAAATGCACTAATGTGGTCACCCCAAGGACACACTGACTTGGTCCTTTTATGCTTATGGAACTTCACAAACAAAGCCTGAATGTGATTTTTTTAAAAACCTTCCCACACGTGTATAACAAATGAAAATTAAAAATATTACACCAGAATATCACACAACATATTAACTAAATTAGTCAATGTCTGCCCTGAAATAATTGTTCTGGTGTACTTCCCTTTGATAGGTTGTTTTTTGTCAAAACCATGAAGTCTCAACTGGAAATCATAGGTGTAGACTACCCTGACCACGTAGTTTATTTCTAGATGTCATCTTCGAGTCCAAGTGTAATAATAAAACAATCAACAAAATGCACTCTACATTCATAGACCTTAAATTTTGAGTCTTCAGTTCCTGCCTCCTTATGCATATTTAGTCCTCTGTTGACTAGAAAGTAGGGAAGGGCAAGGGAATGAAAGACTGCAAATGGAACCAACTAAGTATGTCTTTCTCAGGCTCACTCTTACAATAGAGAATAATGGCAACCCAAGACTGTGCATTACATATATGGCTTTAAAGGCTGATTCTCCATTTTGTTGGCAACGAGCTTCCATAAAGAATTTCATTCATAAAGAAAAGGCTTTAAATGAACAACTAGCCTACTAAAATGTCTATATTGTTGACCAGTTAAAAAGATTTTTCATATACACTTTTCTTCTTTTAGGAAAAGAGAATGATAAATCCAAAATGGTGACATTCATTAAAGTGGGTCATATTAAACTATAAGTAAGCCCTCACACTATTTTAGCTTGGTTCAGAAACAACAAGTTTGGTTAGAATCCAATATTTACTGAGCTCCAACTTGGCAGTTGTAAACAGGTGGGTCAGAGCCTGGGGCTAATGATTTGAAAACCAAACCTGAGCATTTTTTAAAAAAAAGTATATAACCCCTACTTTCATTCTTTAGAATGGTGTTGAGCCAGCTTCTCCCGGTAAGTACTAAGTTCTTCCTTAGCTAGAGAAAATCACATTTTTATAAACAAAACAATAAATTTACATTGTTTTTTAAATACATTTTATTAATTATGCCATTACAGTTGTTCTATTTTCCCCCCTTATTCCCCTCCACCCTGCACACCCCCTCCCCCACCATCCCCTTTAGTATATGATCACGTGTCTCAAGTTCTTTAGATTCTGTATTTCCCACACTATTCTTGCCCTCCCCCCTATCTACTTTCTACCTACCAACCATGCTACTTATTTTCTGTACCTTCTCCCCCTTCTCCTCCTCCCACTCCCCTGTTGCTAACCCTCCATGTGATCTCCATTTCTATGGTTCCACTCCCGATCTAGCTGTCCTCTCAGTTTGCTTTTGTTTTAGGTGTGGTTCTTAATAACTGAGTTTGCTGTCCTTTCACTGTTCATATTTTTTATCTTCTTTTTCTTAGATAAGTCTCTTTAACATTTCATATAATAAGGGCTTGGTGATGATGAACTCCATGAATTTGATCTTATCTGAGAAGCACTTTATCTGCCCTTCCATTCTAAATGAAAGCTTTGCTGGATAGAGCAGTCTTGGATGTAGGTCTTTGGATTTCATGACTTGGAATACTTCTTTCCAGCCCCTTCTTGCCTGGAAGGTCTCTTTTGAGAAATCAGCTGACAGTCTGATGGGAAGTCCTTTGTAGGTGACTGTCCCCTTATCTCTTGCTGCTTCTAGGATTCTCTCCTTCATTTTAATCTTGGCTAATGTAATTATGGTGTGCCTTGGTGTGTTCCTTTTTGGGTCCAATTTCTTTGGGACTCTCTGAGCTTCCTGAATTTCCTGGAAGCCTATTTCCTTGGCCAGTCTGGGGAAGTTCTCCTTTATTATTTGTTTGAATAAGTTTTCCACTTGTGGCTACTCCTCTTCCCCTTCTGGTACCCCTATAATTCGGATGTTGGAACATTTAAAGATGTCCTGGATGTTCCTAAGCCTCTCCTCATTTTTATGAATTCTTCTCTTCATATTTTTCTGTTTGGTCATTTTTTTCTTCCTTTTGGTCCACTCCTTTGATTTGAGTCCCAGTTTCCTTTCCATCACTATTGGTTTCCTGTGCATTTTCCTTCATTTCAATTAGTTTAGCCTTCATTTGTTCCTCTAATTTGTGACTAAAATCAGCCAGTTCTGTAAGTATCCTGATGACCAGTGTTTTGAATTGTGCATCTGAGAGGTTGGCCATTTCTTGGTCACTTAGAGTTACTGGCTCTGGGGCTTTGAGTTCTTGAGCCATATTTTGATCTGTTCGTGCCTGTTACGTATGAGGAGCAGAGCCCTAGGTGTTCACCAGGGTGGGGCAACTCAGTCGCTGGGTTGAGACGCTCTATGTGGGGGCGGGGTCAAAGAGGGGCAATGGCGGTCTCCTCTGCTGCTTCCTGCTACTGGGGTCTACTCGGTCTGTCTCACTGCTCACTCCTTCCTTGGTTTACCTGTGTGCAAATGTGTGACCTCGGTCAGCCTGCTGCCTTGGGCCCTCACTGGGTCTGCCCATTGCTACCCCACACCTGGGATCTGCCCATGGCTGCCTGTGGGCCTGGGTCGGGTGATCTTTCCTGCCAGACCCTGCTCCGTTGCTGGCTCCGCCCCTCTTATCCATCTGGTGGAATGGTTCCTTGTTGTGGGACTTCTGTATAGTTCAATTTTCTGTGTTTTGGCTGTGTTTTTGTTTACTAAAACTTTGTTGTCTTTAAATTTGGTTGTGGGAGGAGGCACAGTGTTTCCACCTATGCCTCCATCTTGGCAGAATTCTCAGATTTACATTCTTTACTCAAAACTATGAGATAGGTAGAAATTTACATTTCAAACTGAAATTATTTACACTTGGTTTGCTTAGAATGAATATTAAAACAGCATTTTATTTCACAGAAACTATGATTTAAAAAAACGTGTACCAAAGTTGGAGTTGTAATATGTGGTAACATTTTGTTTTTGTAACCCTCTGTACCAACCGAAGGGAATTTACTGAACTTCCAAAAATTTATTCTCCTTTGGACCATGATGAATAAGCATGAGACATTTTAGACCAAAGTATGATTTGGAAAGTTGCACATGCTCAGAATGGTTACGATACAAGTGACTTTTCAACCATAACTTCATTTAGCACTTCAGCCTACTAAACTAGACAATAGCTTTCAATACCATGAGGAAAAGACAGACGATGTATTTGTGTTTAAAGGTGAGTCAAGGGTCAGCCATATACCATGTGAGAATAAAGGCCTAAAATGAAAATAAGAAAAGCATTAATCTTTAACATTCTATTCACTAAAAACAAGGGAGCAAAGTAACCCCAAAGAGAAGCAAAGAGAACACATCGGAGTGAGGTATATGGGCAGAGCAGGGACTGCTGTCACGCCCAGTCACCAGCATCTAACAGGGGCGAGGAAGTCTGGATGGATGAACGTGGCTTTACAGATGAGTACGTGAAACACTAAGCGAAGCTACAGTAAGCGATTACTTCCTTGATACTGCCTTTCGTGAATTAGAACTACATTAATAATAATGTGATCCTTATAGGACATCTTATTAGAAACTGATGACAGAATGCTCAATATTACAGATAAGAAAAGTATGTAAATAAAAGATGTGAAGCCTTCCTGATTTCATAAAAATCTTTTTAAAACTCAACTGAATTTTTGGTGTCAGTATCACATAGATTTCCTGAGAGATGTCTTCATACCTGATCAATGAGAATAGTTGAGATCCTGGAGGAGAACGGACTACAGATGATATAAAGATTTATGGCTTTAAATGCTGACAATACTTTTCATAACAAATCATGACTCTGAGAAATTAATATTTGAGATGAAAAGGTTAAAGCCTAAAAAGTTTTATGTATGTAATCAAGAAGAAACTACTGAGTTTTTAAATAGCAACCAATCAAAATTTTGAGCTTCTCATTAGGTTAATTAAATTACCTATTTATCTTACTTAGTCCTAATTTTGCATTATCCTATTAAAGTAGAGCACTGGTGACAGAAGGAGACTGGACTTGGGGCGGTGAACACAACACAATATACTGATGATGTATCATAAAATTGTACATTTGAAACATACATAATTTTATTAACCAATGTAACCCTGATAAATTTTTATAAAAAGTAGAGCATTTGTCCATGGAACTCAAGAGTTGAAAAATTTATAATGAACACTGCCATCAAGTGCTAATTTTCAGGGTAATCTTTGATCATGAAAAATTAGTATTTCAGAGGGGGTTACTTCAGATTATTTTTAATTAATTAGTTAATTAAAAATATTTTATTTATTTACTTTTAGACAGAGGGGAAGGGAGGGAGAAAAAGACAGAGAGAAAAATCAATGTGTGACAGAAACACTGATTGGCTGCCTCTCATATGTGTCCCGACCAGGGACCGAACCTAGGCTGGGAATCAAAACAGCGACCTTTAGCTTCAAGGGATGGCACTCAACCAACTGAGCCACACTGGTCAGGACAAATTTTTTAATTTTTAACTTTTTTATTTTTAGAACTTGAAGTGGAAGAGTTTTTTAGTGAAGCAGTGAGGCATAGAGAGGGTTACTCTACAGGCAGAGCAGCCCAGATTATTTTTTTAAAGTGTAATAATTTTCTCCCTGTCTGGTGTAGCTCAGTGGATTGAGCGCGGGCCTGCGAACCACACGACCGCATCACAGTTCGATTCCCAGTCAGGGCACATGCTTGGGTTGCAGGCCAGTTACCGGCAGGGGACTCACAAGAGGCAACCATACATTGATGTTTCTCTCCTTCTCTCCTTCTCTTCCCCTCTAAAGATAAATAAATAAAATCTTTAAAAAAAGTGTAATAATTTTCTATTTTGTTTTCTCCATAGAGCAATTCATCCTGAAAAGCACTCAGATTAATACAGTCTGAATCTCAAGTGGGTGGTCACTGTTCTTTAACAAGAAATGTTGAACCAATACCTTGAATTGATTATTCTGACTTGTTGCTCTCAGGTAGATGTAATTGCTCATTATTTCATCTATGTTATGTTCACAGGTGATGAAGGTTTAGCAGTATTAGAGCTTAAGTGTGTGATTCTCTTAACCCCATCTTAACCCCAGGTAAGGGTCAAATAGACTGGCAAGAGAGGCTACTTCCTGAATAGCAGAGTTAGAACATCTCTTTACTACCCACAGGTAGGGATCTAGGGGTTCAAACTCTCCTCTATAATCACTCTAAACTGGAACAGTCTCATACACTCAGGGTGGCCAAAGCTTTTGGGAGGCTGCTTCCAGCTAGCTGATGCTTTTAGGAGTGATTAGCAGACTACTCAAAGTACACAGAATGTGAAGCATTCCTGGGTATGTAGTGTTTTACCACAGCATGTTTAGTCCCGGGAATACTGCCATCTCTAAACATCAAATGAACTGAATTACAAAGGAGGACACAAAGTAACCTGGAATTATCTTCTAGAGGGCGGGCCCCTTGTAGCACAGGCTTCCCCCATGAGATGAGTCTTCTAGGAACCTATCTGTATCAGTGCACCAGCTGGTGGTGTTAGGAGAGGCTACATTTGGCTTCAGTGTTTTTTTTTTTTTTCCTTAAGATTCTTTCAATGCGTTTGCCCATTTCATGATGGGTAATTTACAAGCACACCTGCCCATACCACACTGAATGTTTAGCAATTTTTGACCAAAAATGGCATGACCCCATGCCCCATCCTCCCTATTCACCAGATCTTGTCCTGAGCAATGTATTTTCCCCCACAGATTAAAAAAAGTCCTCAAAGGGAGACTCTTTGCCAATATAGAAGAGGTGAAACAAAAAAATGGTAGAAGCACTAAAAGACATAAAAAATGATGAGTTCAAAAACTTTTTTGAAAAGTGGAAAAAATGTCTCGAGTGGTGTATTGCATCAAATGAAGAGTTCTGTAAAGGTGACTGAAGTTTCAACAGGTAGGAACACACAATTTTTATAAGTAAATTACAGGGTTTTGGGGGTCCCCCCTCATATAATCTGAACACATTAGCTGGCACCAACCATAGCACATCTGGAGTTTATTAGACAACCTTTAGTTTTTATGTTTTTCATTAGCCCCGTCTCCTTCCTCTGATGCAGCTTCTTTAAGGGCTGCTTTGCCATGAATGAGTCAAGGAGACACGCCACCCTAGGGGTGTATGTATGTAAGTAAGTTGGGACCACCTTAGAGGGTGACCTTTGAATCTGCAAACCCCTGTTGCCTCACAACAGGAGTCACACATGAGTGCCAAGAGCCTGTCGGGCAGTGGCAGCTCCACGTACTGGAGAGCCTGGTCAGTGCTGACTGTTTTCTTGTTAGAAAATGCCTTCAAACTGAGGCACATTCCAGCAATTCAAGAACCAGAAGCTTTATATTAAGAAAACATAGACGCCACATCCTCTTTCTGAAAAAGGATGTCCTTGTCGAAAGGTTAGTAAACATACTTAGAGAAATTAAAGAATCAAAATATATTTGGCAAGACCAGTTCCTTCTGCTCACAACATCTCACACACATTTTTTAAAACAAATTTACTGGAGTGACACTGGATAATAAAATTAAATAGGTTTCAAATGTACAATTCTATGACACACTGCTTGTATGTTGCATTGTGTGCCCACTACCCCAAGTCAAATGTCCCATCACTGTGTATCTGGCTCCCTTTACCCTTTACCTCCCCCCTCCCTCCGGTCTATGAGTTTTTGTTTATTAGTTTTTTCTTGTTTGTTCATTTGTTGCTTTTAGTTTTATATCCTGCCTATGAGTGAAAGCATATGGTTCTTGACTTTTTTTTCTGTCTGCTTACTTTGCTTAGCATGATGTTGCAGATAAGATGTAATACGCATATACAATGGAATACCACTCAGTCATGAGAAAACATGAAATTCTCCCAGACATATTTTGAGAGGGCAGCTATGTGAAACTTAATATGGAAGAAAGACAGAAAAGCACTGTTAGGAAAGAAGCCTAAGAACTGCATAATTTTTCTTCATACAAAAGTCATATCACTACAGAATATTCAAAGCATATAGTTAACTATTTTTCATAGTGACTCCTAACATTATAATCATGAACTAATTAATATAATTAATTTTTAACTAATTAAAACATATAGTCTTGCGATCAAAAGCCACTGTGAATGAGATACTGTTTCTAGTCAGCTAGGGATTCTATTCTATTTTGTCCTTAAGGTGGAGGGACCATGAACTAGTCAAATCATATGTCTGTATTTTTTGGCCTAAATACTAGTTAAGAGAATTGATATTGCTAAATATAATACTCACAAACTAATGAAAGCCTTTCCTCAATAATATCCTCCTATTTTATCAACTCCTCTCTTTATTGAGATAATTGACAAATTGTATATAATTAAAATGTGTAATGTGGTGTTTCAATACTATATGTACACATTGTGAAATAATTATAACTATGAAGCGGACATTTTCATCACCTAATATACTTACCACTTTGTTTTTCTGTGGTAAGACCATTTAAGATCTACCCTCCTACAAAATTTCAAATATACAGTTCAGCATTATTAACTATAGCCACCGTGCTGTCCAATAAATCTCCAGAATTTCTCCATCTGTGTAACTGACACTTTGTACCCTTTGACCAGCATCTCCCCATTTTTCCCACCCCTTAGTCCATGGCGGTGAGTACTCTTCTCATATTACTGCTTTGATAAACCAAATTTCAGTCTCGAACAACTGGACAGATGTCTTTAATAACAAGCACATTCTTTCTGCTTTATTCTAACAGCCAAATATTGGATGATGTTCTCTTCTTGTGACAAATCATTTTAGGACATTGGAAAAGCTTCTTTCACTGGTAAATGAGCAATGGGTTGGTAGTTTTTGTTGGTCGTCTATAAATACTATAGAAAAATGACATCTTTTGGTATTTTCTTAGCAAAGTCAGCCACATAAATAAAGTCTATTTTTAAGCAGTTTTAATATTGGTCTATAAACAGAGAAAATATCTTTATTGTGTAAATACGAATTGTTGGTAATTTGGACATAAAATATTATGCCAAAAAGGCTGTCAATTGTTGACTGATCACCCACAATAGAAAAGAAATTCCTTTCCTTGAAACACTCGTTTGGTCTGATTACTTCAGGCAAAAGGGCAAATCTGGACAGCCAACGTGCACAGAACACGTGACTGGAACGCAAGGAACAACACTGGAGGACAGGATGGTGGACGATGCAAATCACACAGGAATGGCCAGTCAAGAGCAGTAAGAGTGCAGAAGGGGACTCAGGCTTGTGCACCCACCTTTCTCCTTATTTTCAAAAAAGAACCACCCCCCCCCCCCCCGGTTTTTAAATTGTGGTAAAATATACATAACAGAACTTTACCATTTTACCCATTTTACTTTTTATTCTCATGCAAGGGCATGCCTATTGGTTTTAGAGAGAGGGAAAGGGAGGGAGAAAGGAGGAGAGAAACATTGATTGGCTGCCTCTTTTTTATGGGACAATGCTCCAACCAACTGAGTCACACCAGTCAGGGCCCATTTTACCCATTTTTAAGTGTGTAAGTTCTGCCATTAATATATTTACACTGTTATGCAAACCTCAAAGGGCAAATTTTTGGCTTTTATTTTCACAGATCAAAGGCCTTACAAAAATATCAGTCATTAAATTTGGAAAAGAAATGGGCAAAACTTTGTTCTTACCTTTAAAGCTTACCCAGCTCTGAATAACTGGAATTAATTTAAATAAAATATACTTAGTGCCTTCTGTAGTAGGAATTTAACTGGCTATAAAAAATAAGCCTTTTTCTTTTCAAATGAACAAAGTTTCACTAATTTTATCCAATCATTGAACAAAGTTAAAGAAACACTCTCACAGAAGACTGGTAACATTTTTTACACTAGGCCTCTTACCAAAAATACTCTGCATTTCCTACACATAGCTGGAGATTTGTAAAGATGAAAACTCAGCTTATAAAGATTAACTATGCAATATATAGTATATACACAATGGAATATACAAATAATGTTATCACAGAACTGTACACTTGTAACCTATATGATTGTATTAACCAATGTCATCCCAATAAATTTAATTTAAAAAAGGATATATGGAAAAGACAGCTGTCAGAGGGGCGGGGGGACTGTATGAAAGAAAGTGAAGGAATTAGTCAAAGACCATGCATGCCTCACACGCAGACAGAGAGCAGTATGGGGACGGCCGGAGGGAAGGTGGGGCAGGGGATGGGTGGAGGTGGGCAAAGGGGGGAAAAACGGGGACATCTGTAATAATGTCAACAACAATCATAAAAAGACAAAAGCCCTTAAAAAAGAAACTTAACTAGATACAAAGACCAGAAGTCTAATATGAGACATAAGACCTTAATATGTGAGCTAGCAAGCACATGGGTAGGGAATGGTATGAGAGCTGGTCCCAGTGACCCTCCTGGCATTGAAGCATACCTGCTGCTTGAGCTGCTGCACCAGCCGATCCTTCTCCCGCTTCAGTGCAGCCACTTCCTCCTGAGTCTTTTTCTTAGAGGATGAAAGCTCCAAAAGAGCTATATTGGCATCCTTTTCACTAATGGCGGCTAGAAGAGCTTCTTGCCTGCAAAAGAAAGAAAACGCCAGGCTTTCATTTAATACTCAAACAATTCTTTGAAGTTTCTATTGTTATTATGCCCATTTTATGGATGATGAAACTAAGGCTTAGTGAGTTTAAACAGCTTGCCCACATTCACAGTTGAAGTAAAAGGTGTAGCCAGGAATCCCATTCAGGTTTTTCTTACTCTAAGTATCTTTATCACACTGTTATACTGACATCTCAATAAAGAGTTCTTATATATACAATGGAACAGAATAGAGAGCCCAGAAATAAACCCAAATTTCTATGGTCAATATTTGACAAAAGGGGCAGAAGCATAAAATAGAGTAAAAATAGCCGCAGCATCACTAGCCATCAGAGAAATGAAAATTAAAACCACAGTGAGGACACTTCACACAGGTCAGAATGGTCATCATAAATAAGCCAACAAACAACAAGTTCTGTCGAGGATGTGGAGAAAAGAGAACCCTAGTGCACTGTTGGTGGGAATGCAGACTGGTGCAGCCACTGTGGAAAGCAGTAAGGAATTTCCTCAAAAAACTAAAGATGGAACTGCCAACTTTGACCTGCCAATTCCTGCACTGGGACTACACCCTAAGAATCCTGAAGCACCACAGAAGAACTTGTGCACCTCAATGTTCATAGCAGCACGATTTACAATGGCCAAGTGCTGGAAGCAACCTAAGTGCCCACCAGTAAGTGAGTGGATCAAAAAACCATGGCATATTTACATGATGGAATACTATGCAGCAGAAAGAAAGAAGGAGCTCGCACCCTTCACAACAGCATGGATGGAACGAGAGAGCATTATGCTAAGTGAAATAAACCAGGTGGTGAAAGACAAATACCATATGATCTCACTATAAGTGGAACTTAATCAAACAAAACAAAGAAGCAAGCAAATTATACCTGGAGACATTGAAATGAAGAATAAACTGACAGTGACCAGAGGGGAGAGGAGGGGGGATAATGGGGAGAAATGGGGGGAGGGTTGTCAAGGAACATGTATAACGGACACATAGACAAAGGCAAAGGGAGTAGCATCGAGGGTAGGAGGTGGGTATGGATGGGGTGGGGGGGGAAGTGGTGGTGGGGAAATGGATGCAACTGTACTTGAACAACAATAAAAAAATTTTAAAAAAAGCATTCCTAGATATAGGTCAATTTGAAAAGTAAACAAAGGTAATTTTTTAAAGTAAGAATAATCTTGTCATCTGTACACGTCACCCACTTAGCTCATTTTTTGATAACTATTCAGTTGCTTTCATATGAAAGAAAGCATTAGAAAAAGTAAAAACATTTTTACGTATAAAGTGTATAACAAATTATAAATGTTAGTCAACAAGATTCAGAAACTCAGCCATCTATTTCTGGGGCATTCTAAATGTCTATAATTCAACTCTTTTTATGTCATTAATGCAAATTAAATTTCTAGTCATGGCTTTAGCTGGCAATGATCTTCACACTTTGAAACACTAATTTAAACTTTACACATTCCTTGTGGTTTAGCTAACTGCTTTTTGGTTACTATCCAGAAGGAAAAGAAGGTGGAGTTTGGTAGATGGAAAACATGAGGAATTTACAAAATAATCACAATGAAGTGGGTGAGCAATTAGTCTCACTGTCTAAAATGTGTTCCTCAATAGCTCATCTTTTATGTAAGTCATCTGTGAGAAGACAGATTTGATTTACAGGAACTATGTAAGTGACCTGAATTTATGACACAAGAAAATGCTGAATCTGAGAATGCACTGCCCAGGTTTAACTTTGCTTCCATCTTTGTTAAGATAATTATGCTGTGATGGCAGTCATATGGAAGAGGCTTAATTTAGCCACAAATTAGAAGACTATCTTGAATATTGTGACAAGGGTATTTTGGATGGGTAGGTCTAGGGAACTCTGAACAAAGGGAGGCTGTAGATTAGTTTACATTATGGAAATGAAGGTTTGTTTAACTAGTCTTTGCTGTTAGAAGGGAAGAAGAGCCTGGAGGACTTCAGTATAGCTTTCCACTGTTCCACGCACTATTTAATTCTAAGACATGGCATTTGGTGTATTCCACGAAGCTCCAGTCAACATGAAAGGGATAATGATGGTCTGAATATATTCACTGACCACTTGAAAAAAATATGTTAAGTGGTGAAATGAGCTTAAAGGTGAAGGAGTTCAAGATGGTATCACAACTCAGTTTCCTGTTGATTGCTAGCATCTGTTCCTTTTTAGAAGGCTCAAAGACTGACAAAGCTGAAATGAGAAATATCCTTTCTCAATTAGGGTGCTGCATTTCTGTGCACTGTGAGAACCACACATTAGCAGCAGGCAAACAAAAGATGAATAAAGATAGATTATTTTAATTCAATTATATTGAGCCATGAGCATCTACGCTGAAATCAAGATACAAAGTTGATGGGATCTTAGTTCCATTCTATGCTTAAGGAAAACATCATAATAGAAAATAGTAAAAATTATTCTATATTGTTGGAGATTCTTGACTGATTTCCAGATTCTTTTATAAGTGATATACTTGGCCAGCTAGTGTGGTACAGTTAATCTCTGGGGTAAAATGTCACATTCCCAAACAACAACAGGCAACAATTCAGATTCTAAAATTTAAAATATAAGATGTGGCACTGGAGGCTGAGCCACTGGGATATTGTTTTTTTTAAATAAGATATAATTTGAAGTCTTTTTTGTTTTATATACAATTCAAATAGAAATTTTACATCTATTTATCTTTTACTGAGCATTGATAACATACTTTGAACTGCACAGAATCACTTCCTCTTCAATACCCTAGGGCTCTCACCCTCTAAAAGTCCTCTAATAGATGAACATACCACTTTTGTTCCTATTTATTTTATTTTTTAAATATATTTTTTGATTATGCCATTGCAGTTGTTCTATTCCTCCCTTCACTCCCCTCCATCCTGCACACCCCCTTGCCCACCATTCCCCCCCTTTCGTTTATGTCCATGTGTCACAAGTTCTTTAGATTCTATATTTCCCATACTATTCTTGTCCTTCCCGCGGCCAATTGTCCACCTACCATCTATGCTACTTATTCTCTGTATCTTCTCCCCCCTTCTCCTCCTCCCACTCCCCTGTTGCTAACCCTCCATGTGATCTCCATTTCTATGGCTCCACTCCTGATCTAGCTGTATTCTTAGTTTGGTTTTGTTTTAGGTGTGGTTGTTAATAACTGAGTTTGCTGTCCTTTCACTGTTCATATTTTTATCTTCTTTTTCTTAGATAAGTCCCTTTAACATTTCATATTATAAGGGCTTGGTGATGGTAAACTCCTTGAATTTGACTTTATCTGAGAAATGCTTTATCTGCCCTTCCATTCTAAATGAAAGCTTTGCTGGATAGAGCAATTTTGGATGTAGGTCCTTGCCTTTCATGACTTGGAATACTTCTTTCCAGCCCCTTCTTGCCTGGAAGGTCTCTTTTGAGAAATCAGCTGACAGTCTGATGGGAACTCCTTTGTAGGTGACTGTTCCCTTATCTCTTGCTGCCTCTAGAATTCTCTCCTTCATTTTAATCTTGGCTAACGTAATTATGATGTGCCTTGGTGTATTCCTCTTTGGGTCCAACGTCTTTGGGACTCTCTGAGCTTCCTGGACTTCCTGGAAGTCTATTTCCTTTGCCAGATTGGGGAAGTTCTCCTTCATTATTTGTTCAAATATCTTTTCCACTTGTTGCTCTTCTTCTTCTCCTTCTGCTACCCCTATAATTCGGATGTTGGAACATTTAAAATTGTCCTGGAGGTTCCTAAGCCTCTCCTCATTTTTGTGAATTCTTGATTTCTTCATTTTTTTCTAGTTGGATGTTTCTTTTTTCCTTCTGGTCCACTCCATTGATTTGAGTCCCAGTTTTCTTTGCATCACTATTGGTTCCCTGTACATTTTTCTTCATTTCACTTAGTACAGCCTTCATTTTTTCACCTACTTTGTGACCAAAATCAACCAGTTCTGTGAGCATCCTGATCACCAGTGTTTTGAACTGTGCATCTAATAGGCTGGCTATCTCTTGGTCGTTCAGAAGGATTGGCTCTGGGGCTTTGATCTGTTCTTCTGTTTGAGCCATAATGTTTTGGTCAGGTAGTGCCTGTTACGTATGGCAGAGCCTTAGGTGTTCACCAGGATGGGGCAACCCACATTGCTGTGCTGTGACACTGTATGTGGGGGTGGGGTCAGAGAGGTAGCAATGGCACTTGTTCCACTCTCTCTCAGACTTTAGTCCCCTCTGCCGCTTCCCACAAGCAAACTGGGCCCTTCTGGTGCTGGTTCCCGGGTGGGTGGGCCTGTGTACATTCTAGGATCCTGTGGGTCTCTCCAATGAACTCTCCTGTGAGACTAGGAGCCTCTCCCAGTACCTCAAGACCCCAAAGTTTTTTCATTCGGTGCTTTTAGGCTTTATTTCCTGTCACTGGGGCCCTGGGTTGTGTGGTCTGTCTCAGTGCTCGTTTTTTGCCTGGCTTATCTGCACGCAAATGTGTGTCTGTGGTCAGCCAACCCGCCTTGTGAGCTCACTGGGTTTGCTTGTTTCCTCCCCATACTCAAGTCTGCCAATCACTGCCTTTTCCTGCTGGGACTCCTCTCTGCCGGCCGCCGACTCTGGCCCTCTTATCAGTCTGGATGAATGGTTCACTGTTGTCGGACTTCAGTACAGTTCAATTTTCTATCTGTTCTGATTGTGTTTTTTGTTTCTAAATCTTTGTTGTCCTTAAATCTGGTTGTGTGAGGAGGTACAGTGTTTCCACCTATGCACCCATCTTGGCAGGAAGTCCCCTTCCTATTTTAAAAGTGTACTATTGACATTGATTTCTACATGTGTATGTGCCTGAAAAAGGGCAATTTATAGTCAAGAGAATAAAATGTTTTGATTAGATATTGTACTTATGGGGCAGGCAGTTAGACAAGAGTGCAACAAGGAGAACAAGCCCGGTAGACTGGGAAAACAAGCACCTTGCCCGCAGGGTGACCTTTCCTTCCCTAGCACATCTCTAGTCATGCAGCAGACCCCCTTGGAGGAGAAATAAGGGGCTAAAGAGTGACCTCATTCAACTCTCAGGTGGGCCCTTGCACGACGACCACTCCCTCCAGCATTAACCAATAGGAGTATCATCTGGGCCTCAATTGTATTTCAGCTCCAGGCCCAGAAAAAGCAGCAAAACCAGACAAGTGATGATTCCATGGCTGACATCAGGACCAGCTGCATTGACTAATGACCCCTGCCCTGGCATGTTTTATTGAGGTTCTCCCCTGAGATCTCCGCTCAGATCCCTCCCAGTATAAGCCCTTAGAAAAGAAGATCCAGCCTGGCCCTTTTCCTGTGGAGTATACCCACACCTTTCCCTGCCCCTTACCCCCTGGCGCGTTTTCCTTGTCTCTCTTTCTCCTAAGTTCAAAGCATCCTTTCTTTTGCCTCTGTAACTTGTTTCCTGAGCCTGTTTCTTCTGTGGCTTACTTCTACCTCTGTGACTTTCAAAATAAACTGTCTCTTAAAGTTTGAGGCTGGTCTCTGAATTCTTTCTTAGCCAGAGCTCAAGTACTGATGTTGCTAAACCAAGGTCTAACACTTGCTGCCATTTTCACTGCCAGCACTTATATTCATGTAAACTCTGGGGGATGTCAGTAACTTTTATGGGTATATTAGCTTTTAGGTTTTTCTTTTGTTTTTGGAAAGCAATGTAGGTAGTATTTTTTTTGGATCCATAATTTTGGTAAATTTGAAATGGATACTATAGGGGAGAATAACTCCTTGAAAAAAATTTGGAAGTCAAGCAAGAATATAAAAACTACAAAGTAGCAATGTCAATGTAACTTTTGGGGAATAAGAAAAATTGTTGTTCCCTTAGTACACAGGTGGCAAACACAAGGCCCATGGGACGGATCCAGCCCTCTACCTTGTTTTATCTGGCTGGCACCTTGTTTCTAACCAGTGGCAGCACTGAGCTCCTTGCCCCTAGTTAAGGAGTAGTTACATTTATACAGTCCTAAAATTATATTTGGCCCTTTGAAGGCAACCACTTGGCTGATGTGGCCCCTGGTGAAAATAAGTTTGATACCCCTGTCTTAATACATCTGATAGAAAAGACCATACTGTATAGTTGATTGTATACAGTTAAATTTTAACGACAGCACTCAAAAGTGTGTACACTAAAAACTTAATGTTAAGGACAGATGAAATAGAACATAGAGTGAAAAAGAGCAAATTGCAAAAAAAAAAACCTTATTTCAGTAGCTACCTACTCAATAAAACTGCTTCTTTGAAAAAGGATACTTTCTGATAAAATTAATATGCTTTCATCGGAGAAAAACTGAAAGATACAGAACACTATGAAAAAGAAAAGAGCCCTGACCACTGTGGCTCAGGTGGTTGGGCGCTGTCCTGCAAAGTGAAAGGCTGTCAGTTGATTCCTGGTCAGGGCACATGGTTGAGGCACATATGAGAGGTAACAGATCAATGTTTCTCTCTCACACTGATGTTACTCTCTCTCCCTACCTCTAAAAATAAATAACATTTAAAAAGAAAAAAGAAAATTAAAAAACCCAGGAATAGTTCCCTTTAAAATCGGAGTCAGCTGCTTGACATCTGGAATTCACCTACTCTAATTCTATATGGTTCAAAGAAAATGGACCTTGATGGGGATTAACAATTGACTTTTAGAAGTTTATCAACTAAAGGCGATTCATGGAAAACGAAGAGTGACTAGTAAAGCACATTCTGACTTCATTTCCCATGAGCCGCTAAGGAATGCTATAAGTGAATAAAATACATGGATGCCACAAACCCAGAGCAAAATAAAAACTTTGATGCTCTTCCTGTCAAATAACTCTCTTTGTCCTGTTAGATCATCTCCTCAGTTAAAAGCAAAAATTGAAAATGTGGACACAGAAACTTTTAAAGTGATGAGAAACCCCCACATGCATGACTAACATGCCACACTGCCTGCATAATGAGTATGTAGTAGCAAAAATCCAACTTTAAGTCAAGTGGTCTATTCACTCCATTCCTGATGCTTGAAACTACCAGAACAGTTGAACCTGCCCTTTGACCTGTAAATTCTAGTAGAATTAAGATGTCTCTAAAAGTATTCTACTGTGGAATTTGAGCCTGAAGAAACAGTAACACTGAAAAAATAAAGAAGGAAATAGTATCACCACTTCCCCTGTCCTCTTTGCCCTTCTGAGAAAATTTCAGAAAGGGGGGGCAAATATCCACAGCAAATGCAGCTCATTTTTTGATAATTCCTTTCCTGCATCTTAGCTTTCTATCACTAGTTAATAAAATATATAATTAATATTGAAATGATGATGGTTAACAATTTAAGAGACTGTTAAATATGTGTGTGTGTGTGTGTACATGTTTAAGAGAAATGCATTGGGTTGGCCAAAAAAGTTCATTCAGCTTTTTTGGTAAGATGGTTCTAGTAGTGCTTAGTTGTCTTTAAGTCATGCAGAACAATTTTGTTAGATTTTATTGTAACAGCTGTCATATCAGTGTGCATTTAAAAAATGTTATCGAAATTAGTGAATTTTTGTGCAACCATTTTAATATTGAAGATGGGAAGAAAATTCACACTTTGGTGTATTATGTCTTATTATTTCAAGAAAGGCAAAAAATGCAACTGAAACACAAAATAGGTTTGTGCAGTGTATGGCAGGGGTGTCGAACTCATGTTCACTGGGGGCCACATCAGTCTCCTGGAGGCCTTCAAAGGGCTGAATGTAAGTTTGACTGTATAAATGCAACTACTAACTAGGAGTAAGAAGCTCAGAGCTGCTGCCAGGTAGAAACAAGGTGCTGGGCTAAATAAAACAAGGTGAAGGGTTGGATTTGGCCCATGGGCCTTGTGTTTGCCAGCTGTGGTGTATGGAGAAGGTGCTGTGACTGATGGAACATGTCAAAAGTGGCTTGTGAAGTTTCTTGCTACTATTGGCATCTGGCCAAATAACTCTTTGCTCTGGGGCTGTCTTATGCATTAGAAGATGTTTAGCAGCACCCATGGCCTTTTCTCACTAGAAGCCAAAGGCAGGAGATAGCCGACATACTCAAAACATCCAAATCAATAAAGTTATTATTGGTGGAAGTGAAAAATGTGTCTTTTATTTTATAGAAAAAACTAAATAGGCTTTTTGGCCAGCCCAATTAAGACATAAAAGAGTATGAATGAAAGGATGCTTCCAGGGTTATTTTTCCATCTTGCTTCAAATGGGTATTTCAAATTGAATGATTACATAATGATGTTTCATAAATTCTGCAATCCTGAAAACATCAGGAAAGAGATCAGATAAAAGCAAGAATGAAATTAGTAGCTTTAGATATATTATTGTCATGGACATATAATGCAGTTTAATTTACTCCAAATTTAAGATAAATTTAAAACTTCTAGTCAAGATGGCAACACAGGTAGACATGGTTTGCTTCTTCAAACAACCACATCAAAATTACAACTAAACTACAGAACAACCATCACTCAGAACCATAAGAGACTGAGTTGAACGGAAATCTGACAACTACAGAATTAAAGAAACCACCAGACTGGTAGGAAGGGTGCTGATGCAGAATGGGCTGGTTCCTCACCCATGTGTGGTGGACAAAATTCAGGAGGGATGTTTCAGGAGTAAGGATCCCCAGCCCCAGAGTTCCAGTGCCAGGAAGATAAGTCCCCACAACTTCTGGCTGCAAAACCCAGCAGGGAGTGAGTTGGTGGGAGAAACCGCAGGAGCCCCAAGCAGCATCTCTTACAGAACCCACACAGGGACTCACCTATTCAGACTCACTTCCTCTAAACTCTAGCACTAGGGTAGCAGATCAAAAGGTACCAGTGGTACATAGGGGAAACAGAAGTGTTTGTCATCAGGTGAGCATAGGCCAATATTCCTTTTCTAAACCTTTGCCCCAGAGAGCTGGCAAGCTGGTGCCATATCTGAAACTCCATCAACCTGGCAAACATTACTGGCTCCTGCCTTGGAGACCCACAGAGACTCTGCCCCACCCAACTTATGGGCCCACTCAAGCTGTTTTTCTGTAGGAATGGCTGGCCTTGGCTCAGGCTTCACAACTTCCTAAATCCTCTCAGACATGCAACAGCTGGTTTCTGTGAGCCCCAGGTCTGGCACCAGCAACAGCCACCTCAGATTCACAGCTTGGTTTAGCCCGGGAATCTCCAAGGCTAAAGGGAATCTCCAAGGGAATTTCCCCTCATTTTTTTGAATTCCTGTTTCTTCACTTTTTTTCTACTTGGATGTTTCTTTCTTCCTTCTGGTCCATACCATTGATTTGAGTCCCAATTTCCTTCCCATCACTATTGGTTCCCTGTACATTTTCCTTTATTTCACTTAGCAGAGCCTTCATTTTTTCATCTAATTTGTGACCAAATTCAACAAATTCTGTGAGCATCCTGGTTACTAGTGTTTTGAACTGTGCATCTGATAGGTTTGCTACCTCTTCGTTGCTTAGTTGTATATTTTTCTGGAGCTTTGATCTGTTCTTTTGTTTGGGCCATTGCAAATTGGGCCATTGCAAATTGGGCCCTTCTGGTGCTGATTCCCGGGTGGGTGGGCTTGTGTACATGCTAGGACCCTGTGAGTTTCTCCAACAAATTCTCCTGTTAGGCTGGCTATTTCTCCCAGCACTTCAACCCCCATAGGTGTTTTCAATCTGTGGTTTGAGACTTTATTTCCCCCCTCTGGGACTCTGACAGTCTGACCCACTCTTCAGTTTTGCCTGGTTTATCTACATAAGAATGTGGGACCGCCTGGTTCACCAGCCACCTTGCACGCAGTGCCCTGTTCCACAATCCACTGCCTCACTGGGTCCACCAGCTGCTGCCTCGAGTGCCCAGGGTCTGCTAGCCATCGCTTTGCCAAGAGTCTTCACCCCTGCTGCCCGACTCCACCCCTTCTACCAGTCTGGATAAGTGTCTTCTTTAACTCCTTGGTTGTCAGACTTCCATACAGTTCGATTTTCTGTCAGTTCTGGTTGTTTTTAATTTTTAATTGTAGTAGTTCTTCTTTTGCTTGTGTGAGGAGACACGGTGTGTCTACCTACGCCTCCATCTTGGCCAGACATTGAAACTCAGAAATATTTTTAATGTAAAATGTCAACACTAAATAAAATTTAACATGCACCATAACAAATTTGCTTCAATGTTAATTGAATCACCATATTCCTAGGTACATAGGCTGGCAGCATTTAAGTAATTTGATTTCTTCTTTGCTCCCCATGACCAATATTCAAGTTTTGTTGGTTCTTCCTAAATAGTTTTTAATGAACCCACTGCTTTGTATCCTCTGCAGTTTGTTACTGTAGACACTTCTGTACTTTAATTTGGGTGTAAATTATTCTTAAAATCCATTCTCTGATCTCCTCATCATTCCATACTGTCCTACTCCTCCAGTGTCATTTTTTAACAGGTTTCTTACAACACAAAATGCTACTGTCCCAATATCTGAACACTTACAATTTTCAATCTATTTTTTCTTCATTTTCTCAGTGATCAAGCACACTGTGTCACAGAGTTACTTGTTTTCACTTAGGTTTAAGCTACTTTCTCTACCTAAAATGCCTGTAGCTTTCTCTTGCTTGACTGCTAATTTCTCTCTATTTAGCATCTCCTTTGGCACTGTCACAGTTTAGAGTATGTTAAACAGGCATTTGCTCTGTAATTGTCCTTCAGTTCTTCTGAATCACATGGGCAGGAAATGCTGCAATACCCTAGTGGACAAAGATATCACTGTAGGAAGAGCATGGGGAATTGAGCTGAGCCTTATTTTGACAGAAATAATAAGAAAGACAGTGAAAGTGGGGAGGGTACAAGCACGTGTCATGTCTGAGGACATACTGCCTGACTGGATTAGACTATTCCTACAGGGAAAGGAAAGAGGGAGCGAGAAGCTGAAAGTGTCACTTGGAATCTGAGTGCAGATGGTCTGGAATGGCAGTAAGGGATAAATACTGATTGAAATCCCAAAGGGTTCTAATCAGAGCCTAGTAGACAGAGGGTACACAAAATGCTGACTAAGAAATTAATTGCTTTTGAAGACAGAAGCATGCTAAGTTCCATATAAAGCAAGGTTTTAGAAAGATGGCATTGGAGGCAAAGAGGAGAGATCAGATGATTCTGAAAGCAGAAAGGTTCAGATGCTACTGTTAGAGACTTACTATGACCAGAATTCTTTAATTTAAAAAAAATTATTTTTAATGTATTTTTCCCATTACCATTAGGTCACCTTATACCCTCACCCCCTTCAATCACCACACTGTTGTCCAAGTCCATGAGTCCTTTTTCCTTTTTGCTCAATCTCTCCACCCCTCCCTTACCCCTTGGCTATCTGGAATTCTTATTTTACAAATGTTATTTTTAAAGAACAAACAATAAAATACTGCTGTCTGACTCCTGGATCAAGAATCACAGACAGGACTATGATAAACTGCTGTATTATTCAATAAATATGGAAGTATTTATAGCAAGTATAGTATTCATGTTTTGATGCTGGAAAGTAAGTTTTAAATGTCACTAAATACAGACTGTCTTGGGGCATTTGACCCAGTGATGCAGAGTGGGGCCCTTGCTAGTACAGCATTCTGCAGCAGAGCAGCAAGGCTGCATGGCTCAATTCTGACTCCTCTGATTGACTGCTTGCCTCACTCTGATCTATATTAAGGAATACACTGACACCAGAATGGATATAAAAGTGATCTCAATATGGACCAACTTATTTTTTTAGTAAGAATTACGAATTCTTCAAAAGAATCAGAATTAACATAATAAAAGCAGATACCGGTGGTTAGTTACAGCTCAGCAAATAAGTCTGATTGCACAAAACTGTGTGGAAATCTTGTACTCAGTTTTTACTCTAACTTCTTCTGAAAAACAAAAACAAAACCCCACAAACATTTTTGACATATTGAACCCACTACAGGTTATGGCTGCCTGCTTCCCAGACTGGCAAGAAATTGACATTTATATCTGCATTTGTTAAAAACAATGAAAGTTTCCATTTTCCCATATGCTCAAAAAATATAAAGATTTGTTCTCATATGTTTAAAAAAATAACTGTAATCTCATCTGCAAAAACATAAAAAACAGAGCAGTGGTGGCCAGGGAGAGGAGTGAGGACTGCAGGATGACTGGAAAGGGACATGAGAACTTCTTGGGATGCATTGCAGTGCGACTGTGGTGGCCGTTATATATACAGTACACAGAGCTGTCAAAACTCACCATCGTGTACACTAAAAATGCATGCTTGTTAGCTGTACATACATTATAACACAATAAAGCTATTTTTTATATCTCCAGAAATGTCTCTCTCATTCAGTCACGTTGGATGAGGAGGTGGTGGTGGGAAGAACAAGGAGGAGAGGGACTGAGTGGGTGAGAAAGGCCTGAGAAGCACTGACAAGATGTGTGACTAACAGCAGGCTCACCAGGGCCCTGGTGCTTCTCCTTACTGAGTCTGGTTCCAAACTTGGATACACCACCATGGCTTCAGTGCTGCTGGCTTGGATCCAACTTGGAACTTCTGTTAAATGTCATTTATTGTGACATTGAAGATGTGTTCAAAGAACAGGAGGTGATATTTATAGGAGCTCCAATATTTGGTTAAACTTGAAATAAATATTTGATTACAGAAAAACCTGTCCAATCTCCTATAGGGCTGCAAGACAATGATACCCTGAAGAATTACTAGCAACAGAATAAAGCAATTTTGAAATAAAGGGTCTAAAATAAAGAAAGAACCTCGTGGGAAAAACAGTATGGCTTCCTTTCAAGAAATACTGGAATCCAGCTCCACTCCCATGACTATTTTAAATAAAATTGAGCTTCCTTGACTTCAAAGAAGGACATTCTTTCTACTTGCCACCTACCCCCGCACCTTATTTCATACAAAGAGTCACCTATTAGTTTTATCCATCACTTGCTGATTATTAACTGATAAGTATATGCCTTTCAAAAAATTATAGCTTTAAGCTTTTTTATGGATAGTGACTGTCTTGTAAATGATGCATTATGCAGTCCAATGTTTCAGAGTTTTGCTTTACAGGAGGCACTTTTATAAAACAAAGTTCATGAAAGATTTTCACTCCTGCTGCCTGGGATACAATATGATAGTGAACCACGTTGGGTGATGTGGATGGGGTAATAACCCAGGAAGGGCAAAGCAGCAAGGCAGGATTTCGCTGAACCTTGGGTAACTTCACAGAGCAGAATTACAATACCAGTTTGAACCCTTAAAGGAAAGAGACATAAGTTCATACATGGTGTACTCTGTGATTTTTGTCAAAGCAGGTGAGCATATATCCAAATTAGTTTTTCAAAAAAGTTTTAACTCTGTTTAGAATTTTGTATGCATGAGGAAAAGTCTATGAAGTCTATAAATAGTAAAATAGACAATATAAATGAAATCTAAAAATCAGAAGAGAAACTACAGAAATCAAAATTAGCCTCAGGATATATTCTTTAAAAAAAAAGCTAGAGCAGAAAGGAACATCTTGTTAAGATAATGCCTGCTAATTTGGTATATCATTTCAGTTATTGATTAGAATAAAATCCACCCAAAATTTACAGGATCCACATAAATTTGTAAAATAATGGCACATCATAGCTTTCTTTAAAAGAAATCTAGAACTATAATATCAGTCAACTACCAAATTTTATGTAAAATGCACCTCTATGTATTCTCCATGTTTGAGGATTCTTGTTGATGTATCTTTTGTGATACTCAAATATATAGAGACCATCGTTCCTTCAATATATTATGCAGGGAGATACAATTTATGGTGAAACATTGTACCAGAAAGAAAAAAACAACATTATCTACATAAGGGGCTTAGACTACACTCTCTGTACAGCCCCAGTTTATCACAGTAAGTTGTCTCCATCTCCGGTTTAATGCAGAAGTGACCCCCAGATTCTGCCTAAATGACCATCTATTTCCAGAGAAAACTGATACAATTAAAGAACATGTGTTTTATTTGATTGATTGCTCAGGCCCTTACCATCCTACAATTACTGATACTCATCTGAAAGAAAAAACAGCCTCCATGACACTACTTGCTCTTGAAGCTCCTACCCCTTTCTTTTCCTCTCCTGGTGAAAAAATTTTTAGGACTAATGACAGTTCTGAATTCCTGATCCCCATATACTAGAACAAAGACTCATCAGTTCCCTTATCCACTAGAAAATCACTCCCAAACACCAGAGCAACAAAAACCAGAAACGAACTATGTTTAATGATGTAAGATTTATGTGGTGACAAAAACTATAATATAAAAAGAGAAAATAGATAAGAAAATTCTTAGCACATGAAAATCAATACAAAGTGTCCATTGAAGACTTCTGGCCAAGATGGAGGCGTAGGTGGAAACACTGTGCCTCCTCGCACAACCAAGTTTAAAGACAACAAAGTTTTGGTAACAAAAATGTAACCAAAACACAGAAAATTGAACTGTACAGAAGTCCGACAATAATGAACCATTCAGCCACACTGGTAAGAGGGGTGGAGTCAGCAGCTGGTGGAGCAGGGCCGTGCAGGAAAAGGTGGCTGGCGGCCAAGTCACGTGTGCAAGCGGCAGTTGGCAGATCCCAGGTGTGGGGTGGCAACGGGCGGACCCAGGGATGGTGTGGGGCGGCTGGCTGACCGAGGTCACACATTCGCACTCATAAACCAAGCAGAGGATCGAGCTGTGAGACAGACCGCACAACCCAGGGCCCCAGCCACAGGAATTAAAGCCTAAAAGCACCAACTGGAAAAACTTTCAGGGTTGAAGTGCTGGGAGAAGCTCCCAGTCTCACGGAGAGTTGGCTGGAGAGACCCACAGGGTCCTGGAGGGTGCACAAGCCCACATACCTGGGAACCAGCACCAGAATTTGCTTCCCACATTTGCTTGTGGGAAGCAGCAAAGGGAACTGTAATCTGAGAGAGAGCAGAACAAATGCAATTGCCCCTCTCTGACCCCACCCCCACATACAGCATCACAACCCTAGAGGTTCCAAAGCAACCTGGGTCACCCCATCCTGGTGAACACTTAAGGCTCTGCTCCTCATACATAACAGGTGCGACCAGACCAAAACATTATGGCTCAAGAAGAACAGCTCAAAGCCCCAGAGCCAATACTTCTAAGCGAGAAAGAGATAGCCAACCTATCCGATGCACAGTTCAAAATACTGGTGATCAGGATGCTCACAAAACTGACTGATTTTAGTCACAAACTAGAGGAACAAATGAAGGCTAAACTAAATGAAATAAAGGGAAATGCACAGGGAACCAATAGTGATGGGAAGGAAACTGGGACTCAAATCAATGGAGTGGACCAGAAGGAAGGAAGAAACAACCAAACAGAAAAGAAGGAAGAAACAAGAATTCAAAAAAATAAGGAGAGGCTTAGGAACTTCCATGACATCTTTAAACATTCCAACATCTGAATTATAGGAGTACCAGAAGGGGAAGAGGAAGAGCCACAAGTGGAACACTTATTTGAACAAATAATAAAGGAGAACTTCCCCAATCTGGCAAAGGAAACAGACTTCCAGGAAGTCCAGGAAGCTCAGAGAGTCCCAAAGAAATTGGACCCAAGAAGGAACACACTAAGGCACATCATAATTACATTAGCCAAGACCAAAATGAAGGAGAGAATCCTAGAAGCATCAAGGGATAAGGGGACAGTCACCTACAAAGGAGTACCCATCAGACTGTCAGCGGATTTCTCAATAGAGACCTTCCAGGCAAGAAGAGTCTGGAAAGAAGTATTTCAAGTCATGAAATCCAAAGACCTACAGCCAAGATGGCTCTATCCAGCAAAGCTTTCATTTAGAATGGAAGGGTAGATAAAGTGCTTCTCAGATAAGGTCGAATTCAAGGAGTTCATCATCACCAATTCTTTATTATATGAAATGTTCAAGGGACTTACCTAAGAAAAAGAAGATGAAAAATATGAACAGTGAAAGGACAGCAAACTCACAATTACTAACAACCACACTTAAAAGAAAAACAAACTAAGGAAACAACTACAACAGGAACAGAACCAGAAATGGAGATCACATGGAGGGTTAGCAACAGGGGAGTGGGAGGAGGAGAGGAGAGGAGGAGAGGGGAGTGGGAGGAGGGGAAAGGTACAGAGAATAAATAGCATGCATGGCAGACAGAAAATAGACAGCGGGAGGGCAAGAATAATACGGTAAATGTAAAAGCTTAAGAACTTAAGACACATGGAAATGAACTAAAGGGGGGATGTGGGAGGGAGGAGGGGAATGAAGGGGGGAAATGGGACAACTGTAATAACATAATCAATAAAATATATTAAAAAAGAAACTAAGAAAACAATCATATTTACAAATTGCAAGAAACAAAATTAAGTACCTAGGAATAAATTTAACCAAGAATGCAAAAAACCCATACTTGGAGATTTAAGAGACACTGAAGAAAGAAACTGAACAACAATAAAGAACCTGAAGTATATACTGTGTTCATGGATAGGAAGTATTCACATAATTAAAATGTCCGTACTACCCAAAGCAATCTATAGATTCAATGCAATTCCTATCAAGAGACCAATGGTGTATTTCACAGAACTAGAAGAAATATTCCAAGATACATGGAACCACCAAAGGCCCTAAATCGCCACAACAGTTGTGAGAAAAAAAGTTGATAGAATCATGTTACATGATACTAAACTATACTATAAAGCCATAGTATCAAAACAGAATGCTAATGCCATAAAAAAGGCATGTAAATCTAGGGAACAGAATAAAGAGCCCAGAAATAAATCCATGCCTTCATAGTCAATTAATATTTGCAAGAGGAGGCAAGAACACACAATATGGTAAAAACAATCTATTCGATAAATGATGTTAGGAAAATTGGAAAGACACATGGAAAGAAATAATGAAACTAGACCATCTTCTACACCACACACAAGAATAAATTAGAAATAGATTAAGACTTAAATGTAAGACTCAATATCATAATTTCAGAAGAAAACATAGGCAGTAAAATCTTGCACATTTCTTATAGCAACCTTTTTTCAGCTATAACTCTTCAGGCAAGGGAAACACAATTAAAAATAAACAAATGAGACTATATCAAACTAAAAAGTTTTTATACGGCAAAGGAAACCATCAATAAAATCAAAAGATAACCCACTGAATGATAGAACATATTTGCCAATGATATATCTGATAAAGGGTTAATATCCAAAATTTATATAGAACTTATAGAACTCAACACAAAACCAAATAATCCAATTAAAAATGGGCAAAGGACATAAATAGACACTTTTCCAAAAAGCACATACACATGGCCAACAGATACATGAAAAGCTTCTCAAGGTCACTATTCATTAGAGAAATGCAAATTAAAACCACAATGAGATGTCACTTCCCATCTGTCAGAATGGTCATCACCAATAAATCAACAAACAACAAGTGTTGGCTGGAATGTGGAGAAAGGAGAATCCTTGTTCACTACTGGTAGGAAAACAAATTGGTAGAGTCACTGTGGAAAGCAGTATGTAGCTGCCTCAAAAAATTAAAAATGGAACTGCCTTATGACCTAGTGATCTCACTTCTGGGAGTAATTCTGAAGAAATTCGAAACACTAACTTGAAAGAATATATGCATCCCTATGTTCATTGCAGTGTTTTTTATAATAGTCAAGATTTGGAAGCATATCAAGTGCCCATTAGTATCTGAGAGGATAAAATAACCATGGTACATCTACACAATGGAATACTACGTGGCCATAAGAAGAAGGAAGTCCTAATCTTTGTGACAGCATGAGGGTAGAGCTCAATATACCAAGTGAAATAAGCCAGTCAGAGAAAGACAAGTATCATATGACATTACTTATATGTGGAATTTAATGAACAAAGTAAACTAAGAAACAAAATAGAAACAGAGTCATTAGTACAGAGAATACACTCTGTATTAAGGGGAGGTGGGTTGTGGGGCAGGGTGAGAAATTTGAAGGGATTAAGCAAACACAAACAACAACAAAAAAAACTCATAGGTGTATACTGAGTAACAGAGGGAAAGGCAGTTGAGGGGAGGCAAATGAGGGTAACGGGAATAAATGTTAATGGAAAGAGACTTTTCTTTGGGTGATGAACACACAATGATGTATTACAAAACTGTATATCTGATGCTGTATAATTTTATTAAACAATGTCACCCCAATAAATTCAATAAAAATTTTTAAAAATTAAAAAAAAGATTTACTAAAATAAAAATAGAGACAACACCAAACGTTGGTGAGAATGGAAAAAAACGGTATCACTCATATATTGCTGCTAGGAACATAATATGGTACTGATGGTCTAGAAAACAGTTTGGTAGTTTCTTAAATATGCAACTGCCATATGACCTAGTAATTGCACACCTGGCATTTATTAAAGAAATAAAAAATGAGCTCATACAAAAACCTGTAGAGAAATGGACAAGAATGAACACTGACAGATACTACAATCTGGGTGAATCCCCAGATAATTATTCAGAGTAAAAAAGTCTGACCCAAAGAGGAATACACCGAGGCACATCATAATTACATTAGCCAAGATAAAAATGAAGGAGAGAATCCTAGAAGCAGAAAGAGATCAGGGGACAGTCACCTACAAAGGAGTTTCCATCAGACTGTCAGCTGATTTCCCAAAAGAGACGTTACAGGCAAGAAGAAGTATTCCATTACAGGAAAGAAGTATTCCAAGAAGTATTCCATGATAGGCAAGGACCTACATCCAAGATTGCTCTATCCAGCAAAGCTTTCATTTATAATGGAAGGACAGATAAAGTGCTTCTCAGATAAGATCAAATTCAAGGAGTTCATCATCACCAAGCCCTTATTATATGAAATGCTAAAGGGACTTATATAAGAAAAAGTAGATGAAAAATGTTAACAGTGAAAGGACAGCAAACTCACAGTTATTAACAACCACACCTAAAACAAAAGCAAACCAAGAGGACAGCTAGATCAGGAGCAGAACCATAGAAATGAAGAACACATGGAGGGTTAGCAACAGGAGAGTGGGAGGAGGAGAAGGGGGGAGAAGGCACAGAAAATAGCATAGACAGTAGGTAGAAAATAGATAGGGGGGAGGGCAAGAATAGTAGGGGAAATATAGAATCTAAAGAACTTGAGACACATGGTTATGAACTAAGGGGGGGGAGAATGGTGGGGGAGGGAGTGTGCGGGTGGAGGGGAATGAAGGGGGGAACAGAACAACTGTAATGATAACCTATTTCTATTTGTCAAATAAGAAATAAAGGGTAAGAAGTGATTGGATTATGAATCTCAAAAAATTAAAAATAAAAATAAAACAAAAACAAAAACAAAGCAAACATAACAGGAACAGAACCACAGAAATGGAGATCACATGGAGGGTTACCAACAGGGGAGTGGGAGGAGGAGAGAGGGGGAGAAGGTACAGAGAATAAGTAGCATAGATGGTAGGTAGAAAACAGACAGGGGAGGGCAAGAATAGTATGGGAAATGTAGAAGCTGAAGAACATGTGACACATGGAGATGAACTAAAAGGGGGGAGTGTGGGTGGGAGAGTGTGTGCAGGGTGGAGGGGAATGAAACGGGGGAAATGGGACAAGTGTAATAGCATAATCAATAAAATATATTAAAAAACACAAAAAGAGAACATACTGAATTAGAAGGTATTTGGAAATGATGTGTCAGGCAAAGGGGTAATATCCAAAATATATAAAGAACTCATACAACTTAATATCCAAACCATCCCCCTGACCCCAATTCAATTATATAATGGGCAGAGGACCTAAATAGACATTTCTGTCAAGAGGACACACAGATGGCCAACAGACATCAAAAGATGCTCAACATCACTCATCATCAGGAAAATGCAAATTAAAAGCACAACGAGATTGGCTACTATTGATAAATCAACAAACAAATGTTGACAAAGATGTGAACATTTTTGTTCACAAAAATGTGAACAAAACGTATGCCTGGTACACTGTTGGTGGAACTGTAAATTAGTGTAGCCACTATGTGTAACAATGGACATTCCTCAAAAAAATTAAAAATAGACCTGCAATATGATCCAGCAAATCCACTTCTAGGTATTCAAAGAAAAAATAACACTAATTTGAAAAGATATATGCACAGCTATGTTCACTGCAGTATTACTAGGAATAGCCAAGAAACGAAAGCAACCTAGATATTCATTAATCGACAAATAGATAAAAATGAGATATATATAGTCTGGCCAGAAGGTATCCAGTCATGTAATGTGAAAAAAATGAGACATTTATTGAAGAGATACAAGAAACACTGTACATAGGACAATGACACATACCTCAGTCACCTTCAAAGTAGGCACCTTGGGACCTCACACAGTTCTCCCAATCTCCATCGGCTGTCCTGTCATATTTCTTGAATCTCATCCACTGTCTGAAATCTCTTCCCTTTCAAAGGGGATTTTAGTTTGGGGAAAAGCTGTAAGTCATGGAGCACCAAATCTGAGATGTAGAGGGACTGAGATACTGGGGTGATTTGATGTTTCACAAAAAAACTGTGCATGAGATGTGATGCATGAGTGGGTTTATTGTCATGACGAAGCTGCCAATCACCAGATCTCCACAGCTGCAGCTTTCAGAATTATCCAAATAGTTTCTGAGGAGGAATGTTCAAGCTTAACCCAGAATTTGATGCAGATTCATTGCTTTACAACCTCAGTCATTTTGAATGTGATAGCTACACAGTACACTTGCTCACTCAACAGTGTCTACTACTTCCACTGATTAGTACACACGCACATTCCAGTACGCTCTCCTTGGCTGCCAGGTTACAATGATGTGGCGCAAACCATTCTTGTTATGTTAACAATGGCTGGACCTTTTCCAGACAGACTTCAATACATACACACACAAAACACACACAAACACACACATCCACAATGGAATATTAGTCACCAATAAAATAGCATGAAATCTTTCTATTTGCTACTTACATGGATGGACCTTAAGAGTATTATTCTAAGTGAAAAAAGTTAGAAAGACAAAGACCATATGATCTGATTTATATGTAGAATCTAAAAAACAATTGAATAAACAAAACGTAACAGATACACCTATAGATAAAGAGAACAAGCTGGTGGTTGGCAAAAAGGGTTGGGGAGATGAAAAAGAAAAGATAATATGAAAAATTATGTTGCTCATTTTGGTTCAATATTTGGCTAACCATATCAATCCTAAGTGGAAATCTAATAGAATCTCTTTATTAGTGCTGGGGAATCAATTTCCAAAAGCTAGGCAGCATTCTAATCTTATTAAAATACTGGCATCATAAGTTTATATTTAAAAGATTATGACTCATCGTCGGCTTGTAGTCCAATGCTATAGTTTCCAAACAACAACAAAAAAGTTGCTTGAAAACCTATGGGTAACAATCTAAAATATTCAAGTCTTATTCTACTTTAAAGATGTAAATACAAGAGAAAATATTAGGGACAAGAGGACTAAACAACATTTCAGAGCTATTTTTAGGATCTGTAAGCAATGAAACTAAGATTGGGTAAGCTAAAACACAGCATACAACACATCCAAGGATACATTCCAAGGAGAATGCTGTATTTATAACCAGTTCTAGAGCTGTAAATTCCTATAAAAGATGAAGAGATCTCTTGTATGTGGCATGAGCTGCAACTTGCTCTGCCCTATCTCACTTTATGGATTTATGACAATTTCCCAAGTAAAGGTCCATCCTACCCCAGAAAGTATGTGTGGCTTATATATTTGCCATTCCTACTACGGTATGGCATAAATAAATCAAGGGGCCTGGGTCAGGATAGCCAGCTTGTAAAGTGATTCATGGAGCCAGCAGTACCATCCCCTAGGACTATGTACTTTATTATAGTAAACCTCAGAACAAGATACAATTTCCTGACTCAACAAGCAGTTTTTAAATCAGGACACCTGGACAGCCTTGGAATAACTTAAAAAATACAATAGGTCTCAATGCACCACTGTTTTTCAGTGTGGGCATGTAATTGTTCCAGACCTGTTCCTTTTAACACCAAATACTAAAGTCATCCCTTCTGAGTAAATTATTATGGTGGCATAAGTATAGAATAAAGTTAAAGGCATCTCATCCTCTTTTCTCCTTTGTCCTCTTTTTCCATGATTTATTTACTGACTTAAGAAAATAATGTTCTTCATTCTCAAATTTCCCTCTTAACCCTTTCCCCAGCCTTCAAAAGTCATAAACAAAATTTTTTGCTTATCCATAATTTTTTAAAATTAATTCTTGTTCAAGTACAGTTTTCTGCCTTATATTCCCAGCCCTGCACCCCCCCTCAGTGCTCCCCAACTCCCTCCCATTTCCACCCTCCAACTTAGTTATTGTCCATGTGTCCTTTATGCTTGTTCATGTGAGTCCATCCCCTTTCCCCTATGATTCTCTCCCCTCTGGTCCCTGTCAGCCTGTTCTCTATTTCAGTGTCACTGGTCATATTTTCCTTGCTTGTTTGTTTTGTTGTTTAGATTCTTGTTAATGGTGATATCATATGGTATTTGTCTTTCACTGCCTGGCTTATTTTGCTCAGCATAATGCTTTCCAGTTCCATCCATGATGTTGCAAAGGGTAGGAGCTCCTTCTTCCTTTCTGCAGCATAGAATTCCATTGTGTAAATGTACCATAGCTTTTTGATTCAGTCATTCACTGATGGGCATCTAGGTTGCCTCCAACTCTTGGCTATCATGAATTGTGCTGCTATGAACATCAGGGTGCATAGGTTCTTTTGGATTGGTGTTTCAGGGTTCTTAGGATATACTCCTAATAGTGGAATTGCTGGGTCAAAAGGCACGTTCATTTTGAGTTTTCTTAGAAAGTTCCATACTGTTTTCCATAGTGGTTGCACCAGTCTACAATCCCACCAACAGTGAACTAGGGTCCCCTTTTCCCCACAACCTCTCCAACACTTGTTGTTTGTTTCTTTGTTTATCATAGCCATTCTGACTGGTGTAAAGTGGTATCTCATTGTGGATTTTTTAAAAAGATTTAAAAAAATATTTTATTTACTTATCTTTAGGGGGGGGAAGGAGAGAGGAAGAGAAATATTAATGTATGGTTGCTTTTTGTGCATCCCCTGCCATTCAATCTCCATGCTTTTGGGTGTTTGGGGTTTTTTCCTGTGGGGTTGGTTTCCAATTTCAGTCCCTTGTGATCAGAGAAGATGCTTGGTATGATTTCTATTTTCCTGAAATTGGTGAGACTCGTTTTGTGTCCCATCATGTGGTCTACCTTTGAAAATATTCCATGTGCATTTGAAAAGAATGTGTATTTAGCTTCTTTGGGATGCAGGGCTCTATATATATCAATTAGGTCCATTTCATCTAGGGTGTCGTTTAATGCTGTAATATCTTTGTTGATATTCTGATTGGAAGATCTGTCCATTTTTGACAGTGGGGTGTTAAAATCCCCTACTATAATTGTGTTGCTGTCAATATCTTTCTTGAGGTCCTCTAGGATTTTCTTTATATCTTTGGGTGCTCCTATGTTTGGTGCACATATATTTACGATGTTAATGTCTTCTTGGTGGATTCTTCCCTTGAGTATTATGAAGTGACCTTCTGGGTCTCTCTTGATGCCCCTTTTTTTGAAGTCTGTTTTGTCTGCCATCAGTATTGCTATCCCGGCTTTTTTTTCTTGTCCATTTGCTGGGAAAATTTGTTTCCAGCCTTTCACTTTTAGTCTATGATGGTCTTTTGACCTGAGGTGGGTGTCTTGTAGGCAGCATATGTGTGGGTCATGCTTTCTTATCCATTCAGCCATTCTATGTCTGTTAATTGGTGCATTTAATCCATTTATATTTAAGGTTATTATTGAAAGGTACTTATTCATTGCCATTTTTGTACCACAGTTCCTCTCTGTCTCTCTTTTTTCCTTCCTTTCCTTAAAGGACAGGAAGTAGTAATTCCTGTAGAGCTTGTTTGGTGGAGGCGTATTCTTTTAGACTTCTTTTGTCTTGGAAGCTCTTTATTTGGCCTTCTATCTTGATTGAGAGCCTTGCTGGGTAAAGTAGCCTTGGTTGTAGGCCTTTGTTTCTCATTACTTGGAATATTTCTTGCCATTCTCTTCTTGCTTGGAATGTTTCCATTGAGAAGACAGTAGCCAACCTTATTGGGGCTACCTTGTATGTTACTTCCTTTTTCTCCCTTGCTGCCTTTAGGACTCTCTCTTCGTCTTGGAGTTTTGCCATTTTAATGATGATGTGTCTTGCAGTAGGCCTCTTTGGATTCCACCTGATTGGGACTCTCTGTGATTCTTGGATTCGTGTGACTTTTCTCTCATCAAATTAGAAATAAATGGAAAAAACTGTATGTGAAGATACACAGGATAAAGTCTGAATATTCATACAACAAATAATTAGATCTAGGTAGGATTACCTAAAACCTAGTGGTTTTCATTTTTCTCTTAAAATATTTATGAAATGTTTGAATTTAAATATGTTAACATGCACTATTTTATAACAAGAAATAAAATAGACTTTCCACTTTGGTTATAATCCAATGTTTCCTTAGTGATCTTCTAAAAGATTTATCAGTTGTTAAAAGTGAGGTATTGAAGAGCTTGTGGAGAAGAGGGGACCCTAATCCATTGTTGGTGAGATTGCAGACTGGTACAACCACTGTAGAAAACAGTATGGAATTCTCTCAGAAAACTAAAAATGGACCTGCCTTTTGACCCAGCAATTCCACTGGTGGGATTATATCCTAAGAACCCTAAAACACCAATCCAAAAGAACCTATGCACCCCAATGTTCACAGCAGCACAATTTACAATAGCCAAGAGCTGGAAGAAACCTAGGTGCCTGTCAGTACATGAATGTATCAAAAAATTATGGTACATTTATACAATGGAATTCTATGCAGCAGAAAGAAAGAAGGAGTTCCTACCCTTTTCAACAGCATGGATGGAACTGGAAAGCATTATGCTGAGTGAAATAAGCCAGGTGTTGAAAGACAAACACCATATGATCTCACCTTTAACAGGAAGCTAAACAACAAAACAAACGAGCAAGCAAAATAAAAACAAAGACACTGAAACAGAGAACAGAGGGACAGTGACCAGAAGGGAGAAGGGAGGGAATTTCAGGGGAAAAAAGGGAAGGATTTACCGGAGCAAGTATAAAGGACACATGGACAACAACTAAGGGGGGTGTAAATGGGAGGGAGGTGGGGAGCACTGGGGGGTGGGCTGGGAAGGGAGTAAAAGACAGAAAACTGCACTTGAACAACAATTAAATTTTAAAAAAGAGAGAAAAAAGGTATTGAAGTACCCTACTCTTACTGTATGATTTTCCCCTTCAGTTGTTAGTATTTACTTAACGTGCTTAGGTGATCCTATGCTGGGTGCATATATAATTACAATTGTTTTATCTTCTTGATGAATTGACCCCTTTATCATTACATAATGACCTCTTTGTCTCTATCTTCTGTTTTTGGCTAAAGTCTATTTTGTCTGATATAACTACTGCTGCTGTCATTTGGTTGCTACTTGCAAGGAATACCTATTTTCATTCTTAACAATGCGTCTGTATGTTTCCTCAAAGCTGAAGTGAGTCTCTTACAGGTAGCATATTATTGGGTTTCATTATTTAATTCATATAGCCATTCTATATCTTTGATTGGAGAATTTAATCCATTCATATTTAGAGTAATCATTGTAAGTAAGGACTTATTAATGACACCTTATTCATAGTTTTCTGGTTGTTGTGTAGTTCCTTTGTTCCTGTCTTCCCTTCTTGCTGTCTTCCTTTATGAGTCGATGATTTTCCATGGTGGTATGCTTTGATTCCTATCTCTTGATTTTTTCTAATTCTATTGTTTTTGATTTATGATTATAAGGAGGCTTAAATAAAACATAGGCCTATTTTAAGCTGAGACAACTGAAATTTGATCACATATGAAAACTCTACTCTTTTATTCTTCCAGTCTTATGAGTTTGTTTTTTCATTTTTAGCCATTAACATTTATTATTATATTTTTTGTGCAGCAGGGAATAATTTGAAGGCTTTTTACCCCAAGAAGGTACTGAGCTTCCATAGTGTGGACCACCTCCCGGTCTTCTCCCTGCTGAGATCGCTTCCATCTGTGGTTTCTGATGTCACATTTTACTTACTTTTATACCATGTAATCATTAAATTGCTGTAGTTACAGTTATTTTTAAAACACTTGTTCTTTATTTTTGGAATTTTAGCACATATTCGAGTTAACATACCGCCATATATACAGCATTATTCTGAATTTGATTATGTAACTTTCTTTTACCAGTATGTTGTGCATGATCATGTTACTAATTAGGATCCTTCCATTTTAGCTAGAAAAACCCCTCTCACCACTTCTTGTAAGGTAAATCTAGTGGTAATGAATTCAGTGTTTTTGTTAGTCTGAGAAAGTCTTTATCTCTCCACTTCTCAAGGACAACTTTGGGAGGTAAAGTATTCCTCGTTAGCAGGTTTCTTCCTCTCTGCACTTTGAATATGTCATCCCATTCCTGGCCTGTGTCCTTTCTACTGAGAAATCCACTGACAGTCTCATGGGGGTTATATTGTAACTAATAAACTTGTTTTCTCTTGTTGCTTATGAGAGTTTCCATTTGTTTTTGAGTTTTATTTTAAAGTTTCTTAGGGAGGATTTCCTTTTTAATTTTCAGGGTTTTTAAAAAAATATAATTGGCATACAATAGTCTAAGTTTAAGATACATGGCCTAATGACTAGGCACAAATATATGGTGCAATGATCACTGCAATTAAGTTTAGATTACATCCATCACCTCATATAGCACCAAAAATTTCTTTTCCTTGTGATGAACACTTTTAGGACTTATTCTCTTGGCAGCTTTCATAGTACATGGCAGTGTTAAATATTGCCATGTTGTATATTATATCCCCAGTACTTATTAATCTTGTGACTGGAAGTTTGTACCTTTTGACTGCCTTTACTCAATTTTCCCATCCTCCACACTTTTGGTAACCATATATCTGATCTCTTTGCTATGAATTTAATTTGTTTGGATTACACAGGTAAGTGAGATCATATAGATTGTCTCACTTTGTGAGACGATGCCCAATCAACTGAGCCACACCAGTCAGGGCAGGATCAATTATTCAAGCCATTCTTAATTTCTCCATTTTCCTTTGTACCCAATACCCAATCCATCAGAATGCTAAAGGCTCAAACTACAAAAAATATTCTGGAAGTTAGCCCTGGCTGATGTGGCTCAGTGGACTGAGCATTGGCCTGTGAATCAAAGGGCCACCAGTTTGATTCTCAGTCAGGGCATATGCCTGGGTTGTGGGCCAAGCCAGGTCCCCGGTGGGGGGACATGTTAAGAGGCAACCACACACTGATGTTCCTTTCCTTCTCTTTCTCCCTTCCTTCCCTTCTGTCTAAAATAAAATTTTTAAAAATCTTTTAAAAAGTTAAAAATATACTCTGTATCTACAAGCTTTAAAAACATAAATTAGAGTGTATCATTACCCCAGTTAAAGTTCTTCAAGGCTTCCCCCTTCCTTCAGGAAAAATTCAACCTCCTTTAAGGCCTTAAGTTACCTGGGTATTACCTACCTTTTGGGGCACATTTCCAAGAAGTCCCTTCATTTATTATATATTTATCAGTGGTCTTGTTCTTATTTTTCAAATAGTCTAAGCTCGATCCTGCCTCAGTACCTTTGTATTGGTAGCATATTCTGCTTAGAATAATCTTAACCCAGATATCCACATGGTTAGCTTCTTCCAAACATTAAGGAGATAAAATTCAAGTAAGACCTAAAAGAAGCAGTCTTGGACCTCATCCTAAATTTTTCCCAACATACCATCCAACCCCTTCAGCTGTCAATCTCTATGAAAGAACACTTGTATTTTGTTTCTATTAATCACAGTCTAAATCTATTTTATTTATGTTTACTTATTTTATGTCCATTTCCCCCACTAAAATATAAACTCCATAAAAACACCTTATCTGTCTTGATCAGCTGTGTATCTGTTGATATGAGAACATGTTCTGACACATGAGGGATATTCAATAAACATTTAGTGAGTGAATGAATTAACCAACTTCAGTAATTATATCATTTGTCATGAGCAATCTGAATTTTCCAATTATCCCTTTTTACATGGTATCCAAAAGTTCTTCCACTCTACGTTCTTCCACGCTGACTGTATTAAATTGATTCCAAATAAATTTTAAAAAACCCTGTTATGGGCTTATTTCCTACTTGTATTTCTTAAGTATCAGTGTCAGATGGAATTGTTCAAGAAATTTCTAGAAGAAATATCAAGAAAGCAAGTTTGCTGATGGATGAATAAAAATGGAAGAAACTGTAGTACAGGATAAATACAGTAGGGGGCTAATGTTGAGATTGGAACAGATCTTCCCCTGAGAAACACCAAAGAAATCCAGGACTGAAGACAACCATGTGTGATAAAACAGAAATAATGGGTTTCATTCAAAGTCTACCTATTGTTCCTCCTCACTTTCTTATCCTCATATAGGACACACAGCTTATTATTTTCCCCAGCTACAACAAGCAAGCAAGCAAAGAAATCCAAGGGGATCTTCTCTATGATTCTAACTAAACTTCTTGGAGGCAATACATGACTGCTCATGACAGGGTCGGTACCCCTGAGTAAATTTTCATTCTTGCAGGTTGTGGGGAGCCTCCAACCTACTAACTGGATCTATGCCCACCCGTCCTAAAGAGATGCCTGACAGTTGACAAGTTCTGTTCACGTATATAAAAGTACTTGTCACCTGTATCATTTAGAGGAGAGGGCCAGCAGGGAGGTAAACCTACAAATAACACCAAAGGAATCTAAATGCAGCCACCTACTAGATTCACTGCAGTTCTTACATATGAACGAACAATTAAGGATATCAGATATATGTGGAAAACCTCCAAAATGAAAGAGAAAATAAACAAATCTATAACTGAGGTAGTATGAAACACAATTCAGGAAACAAAGTCTTTAAAAAGGTCTTATCATTGTTCTCAAGAAATTCAAGAATATATTAAAGCCACAAAACAAGATTCAGGACACCAGGAAAAAGAACACTCAGATTATAAGAAAGCTCAAATGTTTGTTACCAAAAATACAAAAAATTCAAAAAGCTGAAGGTAAAGTCAAGAAAATACCCCTTGAAATAAATATGAAAAGCAGTTTAAAAAGAGAAATTGAGGATTAATCTAGGGAGGTCCCAAATCCAACTGCTAGAGGTTGTAGAAGGTGAGAATACTTAAAAGGACAGGAAATGGCCAAAGAACTAGTAGAATAACTTTTCTGACCTTAAACAAAAGTGTAAGAAAGATGGGACATACTCCCCAAGTCCAGGAGTCATCAAAGTCTAAGGAAGACTTCTGGTCAGGATGTTTCAGTAAATTTCATGTATTGAGGCACAAAACTCATAGCAGTGGCAGGTAAAAAAGTATCTAGAAAGCCATTGCTGGGCTCAACTACAATTCAAACATGTGTAGACCAGAATGGAACAGAAGTACACAGTGATATATATGCAGGACTAAAACCATGGTCTGCCAGACTCTGGGAAAGCAGGTAGGCCAGGGTGGCTAGGAATCTGACTCCTACTGGATGATGGGGACTAAAATCACTTTGTGGGAGATACAAAGTCATTACTTAAAACTAGGGTCTAAAATTCCCTACCCCTTCCACCCTTCCAAACTGTTCACTGTTCTCTAGAAGTAGGACACAGAAAATCAAGAAAGCCTCTAAAACAGAAACAGAACCAAGATATTTTCTGGCTTTGTGATTTGGATATCTATAAAAGTTTCATATTACCCTGGGTCAGGGATCACTATTATACTAAAAAATGTTCATGTTACCACTACAGACATTTTTAAGTGTCCCACTATTTCTAAGTGTCCCAAAGTATATAATTCACTCAATGTTGATGGAGACATAAATTATTAGATTGGAACTTGTTGAGTAAATAAGTTGTAGAATGTAATACTGTATAAGTAGGAGATTGAAAGAACTATTAAAACTACATGTAACAACTTGAATAAAAATGTAAAAGGAAAAAAAACCTAGACACAAAGAAGCATTTATTTTGTAATTCTACTTATATATAATACAAAAATAGGCAAATTAATACATGCTTTCAGAAGTCAGAATGCTGGTTACTCAAGGGAACTATTACTGATTGTAAAGACAGCTTCTGGAATGCTGGTAATTTTCTGTTTCCTGATCTAGGGTCGGGTCACATAAGTTTTTCAACTAGGAAAAGGTAGTGAACTGAACAGAGTATATACATTCTTCTACAGTGTAGTATATTTCAACAGCAATTTTAACAAGTAAGTTATTGAAATTAAAAACAAAAAGTAAGTAGACACATCAATGAACATAGCTGAAGATACCAGTGAACTAGAAGATAATATTAGGAACCTGCTCAGAACACAGAACAGAGAGAAAATAGATAAAAATAGAGTAAAGAAAAGAAAGAAAGACTGAAAGACTCTATGATGCCTACCAAGAAGAATGAGTAAAGAAAAATATTTGGAGAGATAATTGTTGCTAATTTTCCAAAATACAAGAAAAAGATGAGCTTTCAACTTTAAAGCATTGCTACATGTCTTGTATAAAATGAATAAAATAAAGGTTCAACTGTCAGAATTTAGGAGCTTAAGGCTAGAGGAAAAGTGGAAGGAAGGGTAGAGGTAATGATAATCTTATTTTACATGGCGGCTAGTAGCTGGTTAAAGAGAGCCCTTGAGAAGTTGACAGAACAGAAATTAAAGTTCTAAATACATCCCTTAAAGTCACAAAGGTAACAAGTAAGAGCACTAAAATAGTGACAATAGTAGTATGAGAACTGGGAGAGTGAGGAAAGGCAACAGCAGTTATAAGTAAGATAAATTTTAAACTTTAGTGGTAAGAAATCAACAAGAATAACAGTATGAGCCTAAAGTCTACAGTGATGATGATATTAACTCAATTTATATTAAAATGAGATAAAAATATGTTTTTCTAAGTTAAAAGAAAAACTACCTAATTTTTAAACAGACATTTATCCATTCATCCAATAAATTCTTTAGGAATTCCAGGAATGAAAAAGACGAGAACGACTCCTCTTCCCTGCAAAACAGAGGCAGTGTCTTTCTTAGTTATACTGCCAGGATATAAAATAGCTCCTAATGCTGATTCAAGTGCTTATAAATTATTATTAGAAAAGAAAACATGCACACAGACAATTTCAATTTGTGGCTGAAAATGATAAGCAATAAGAAAGGTTTAGAGCAAGCTCAGAGAAAGTGTTGACTACTTCCATCTGTGGTATCAAATTGACAGTGAAGGTGGGGGAGGGAGGAAAAGTGGGAGAGAGGGAGAGAGAAAAGAAAAATAGAGGGAGCAGTGAAGGAGGGAAGGAATAAACAGAAAGGATGAAAGCAAGGTACTGAGGGCCAGGGAACAGCAAACAGCAGGGAGGGACCAGATTGAGAAGAACCTTAACAACATGCTAAGAAGCCTGACTTTTATCCTGATAGTAATGAATAGCCTTTGGAAAATTTTAAGGGGAAATAACATGATCACATATGTGTTTTTAAAAGTATTAATCTGAGAGAAATGGAAGAAAATGATTAGCAAAGGGTGAAACTAGTTAGAGGGCCAATTAATTAAGATGTTGTTACAAGAAAAGTTATTAAATGAAAACTGCTATGGGGAGAGAAACAGTATGATGTGGAGATATACGTCAACGGTCGAACCAATAGGATGTATGATTGAAAAACTCTGGGGGATAACAGAAAGTAGTTAGGAATTATTACTAGTTTCTGCCTTGAACAACAAAGTAAATAGCTTCCATTTATTGATATTGAAAATAAATACTGGAGGAAGAGCAGTTCTGTAAAAGAAAATGAAGAGCATAACGTCAGACATGTTGTGATTGCTTGCGGAACGTTCACAGGTCATTTACTGGTGGCAGCTGATGCAGAGGTCCAAAGCTGGGAAAGGAGATAAGGACTGGAGCAAATAATGTGTGCCTATTTGTACTTGGAAGTCATCAGCACTTACAGATGGCAGTTACAGCTACTAAAGAGAAAATATAGGGGACAGAAGTACAGAAGAAGGGAAAGTTGAAAATGAATTTAAGGGGAGCATCACCCTTATGGAAAGCAAAAAGGAGCCCTTTCAGTAAGAGCCAAAGAGGTAGGAGGGAAACGAGGATAAGGAATTAAGAGAACCAAAGATCCATCTTTAAGTAATGTGAAGAACTTTGCACAGAAGAAGTTATTTGGGGGACAGATATTATTTTGTGATGTATAATCATTAGGGTAAAAGGCCTCCAAGTAACTAAAATACTTTAGTATACACTTATTCTGCTAAAGGAAATTTTTATGAACTTCACTGTTAGAACATAAAGTTATGAGAAATAACTCTAATGGGATGAGTCCACAAATCACTTTTGTGATCCCTGTTCAATAGAAATGTCTTATACTTTCCTTCTCTAAAGTAACTGCCTTAAACATAAAGGGGTTATAAATTTGAATTAATGTAGCAATCAGTAAACTTAGGACACAAGATTTAGAACTAAAATGAGGCCTCTAACATAGGATATAAAGTAATTTTAAATTGTATTGATTTTCAATTTAATATTAAAAAAAGGGTTAAATAAACAAAGAACCCATGCTAGGTGGTATACATACCTTACCAACTGAAATACTTCAGGGAGAGCAGAGTGTAGGTAAATTTATTATATATCATCCATAGATTTTTGAAGTTATTTTTATTTATTTATTTTTAAATATATTTTATTGATTATACCATTAGAGTTGTTCTATTCCCCCTTCATTCCCCTCCACCCTGCACACCCTCCCCATTTCCCCCCTTTAGTTTATGACCACGTGTCTCAAGTTCTTTAGATTCTATATTTCCCCTACTATTCTTGCCCTCCCCCCTATCTGTTTTCTATCTACTGTATATGCTGTTTTCTGTACCTTCTTCCCCCTTCTCCTCCTCCCACTCCCCTGTTATTAACCCTAAATGTTTTCTTCATTTCTATGGTTCTGCTCCTGATCTAGCTGTCCTCTTGGTTTGCTTTTGTTTTAGGTGTGGTTGTTAATAACTGTGAGTTTGCTGTCCTTTCACTGTTCATATTTTTCATCTTCTTTTTCTTATATAAGTCCCTTTAGCATTTCATATAATAAGGGCTTGGTGCTGATGAACTCCTTGAATTTGACCTTATCTGAGAACCATTTTATTTGTCCTTCCATTCTAAAAGAAAGCTTTGCTGGATAAAGCAATCTTGGATGAAGATCTTTGGCTTTCATAAGTTGAAATCCTTCTTTCCAGCCCCTTCTTGCCTGTAAGGTCTCTTTTGAGAAATCAGCTGACAGTCTGATGGACACTCCTTTGTAGTTGATATCCCCGTATCTCCTGCTGATTCTGGGATTCTCTCCTTCATTTTAGTCTTGGCTAATGTAATTATGATGTGCCTTGGTGTGTTCCTTCTTGGGTCCAACTTCTTTGGGACTCTCTGAGCTTCCTGGATTTCCTGGAAGTCTATTTCCTTTGCCAGATTGGGGAAGTTCTCCTTTATTATTTGTTCAAATACGTTTTCCACTCGTGGCTGTTTCTTTTCCCCTTCTGGTACCCCTATAATTCGGATGTTGGAACGTTTAAAGATGTCCTGGAGGTTCCTAAGCCTCTCCTCATTTTTTGAATTCTTGTTTCTTCCTTCTTTTCTGGTTGGATGTTTTGTTCTTCCTTCTGGTCCACTGCATTGATTTGAGGCCCGGTTTCCTTTCCATCACTATTGGTTTCCTGTGCATTTCCCTTCATTTCAATTAGTTTAGCCTTCATATATTCCTCTAATTTGTGGCTATAATCAACCAGTTCTGTGAGCATCCTGATCACCAGTGTTTTGAACTGTGCATCTGAGAGGTTCGCTATTTCCTGGTTGCTTAGAGTTATCAGCTCTGGGGCTTTAAGTTCTTCTTGAGCCATATTTTGGACTGTTTGTGCCTGTTACATATGAGGAGCAGAGCCTTAGGTGTTCACCAGGGCAGGCAACTCAGTGGCTGGGTTGTGACACTGTATGTGGGGGTGGGGTCAAAGGAAAGCAATGGCAGTTTGGTCTGCCGCCTCCTGATGCAGGGGCCATGTGTCCCTCCCAATGCTCGAGAATATGCGACCGGGGTCAGCCCTCCACTTCTGGGCTCGCCCGCTAGGGCCTACGTGGTCCGTCTCACTGCTCACTGCTCTGCTGGTTTATCTGTGCACAAACGTGTGGCTGAGGCCAGCCTACCCCACACCCTCACTATTGGTCTGCACTGCCACCCGCTGCACCTCTGGCTGCCTGCATGCCTGGGTCGGGGGATCTTTCCTGCCTGACCCTGCTACGCTGCTGGCTCCGCCCCTCTTACCAGTCCCGGGTAGAACGGTTCGTTGTTGTTGGACGTCTGTATAGTTCAATTTTCTGTTCTTTGGCTGTGTCTTTGTTTACCAAACCTTTGTTGTATTCAAATTAGGTTGTGGGAGAAGGCACAGTGTTTCCACCTACGCCTCCATCTTGGCAGAAGTCCTGAAATTACTTTTAAAAAGTGGTATATTAAAGGGTTATCGAAAATTGAGCCTGGAGTAATGGGATTGTGCAATCTTCTTTTTATTTTATTTTTAAAAAATATTTTATTTATTTATTTATTCGTAGAGAGAGGGGACGGGAAAGAGAAAGAGAGGGAGAGAAACATCAATGCGTGGTTGCCTCTCATGTGTCCCCTACTGGGGACCTGGCCTACAACCCAGGCATGTACACTCACTGGGAATCAAACCGGTGACCCTTTGCTTCACAGGCCCACGCTCAATCCACTGAGCTACACTGGCCAGGGCACGTTCTTCATTTTAAAGAAAGATGTATAAACAGAAGCTCTACTTTCTATTGGCAATAGTTAATTTTTCTAAGAGGAAGAAACAATGAATTTTAAATTGTGGGAGCCCACCAGGCCGCAGGGGATCACGGACAGAGCCCCCACTGTGAAAACGGTGGCGGGACTTGGTTTCTGGTCCCTGGAGCCGGCGGGTATCTTGACATCTTCCGGACCTTCTCCTTCTCAGCCTTGACGGAAAGAACAAGGTCTTGGCATGTGCGTCATGTTCCAGGAAAGTGATAGTCATGAGGACACTGCTATCTGTGGGCAAATGTTCTCAGGATGTGAGAACATCTTGCCCTCTTGATAGCCTTCGGTAATGTACAAACTTTTGTAAAACAGCATTGTTCTCAGGCCACTGTAGTTCTGCATATAAGCCAGCAGTTCCTTGAATAAACTCGCCATTTGCAGCCAGGAGCACTTGGACCTCTCCATTATTTTAATTAAGTTAAGTCCATCGCCTCACCTAGCGAACACCTTACTGCCGCGGGCGGCGGCATTAAATGACTGAAAAAAATCACCCTATGAATTCATGAATAGGAAACAAACAAAAAATACTTAGTTTTTAATCTAAAACACTTGTCCTTATAAGCAATTCTTATTAAAACTCAAGGGACAGTTTTTTATATAAGTCTAAAACATTACCTTTCAAATATAAAGAATTATGGTACCTAGGTCTGTCCCAAGGTCTTCTTGCATATAATCTTTCTGACTTTGACAAAGATGGTTTTAACAAAATTCAATCTGGAAACAGTACTATCATGCAGGATCAAAATTTAGTCTGCACTGTTTTGGACCCAGATTAATGGCTTTTCTGCCTCAAAGATACAATACTAAGGTAAACTTTTGTTATGAATACCTTTATCTTTACAGATTCAGCGTTATCCCAAGCTGACTAGAAGTATCATGTGATTACCAGGCAACTTAGGTGAAATAAGAGACTTAATGCAGTTTAGTAAATTACTGCATCTAATTTATCAGGCTCAAGTCTCATCTGTTAGGCAAAACGTGGACTTACCCTTCTCAATTTAACAGTCTCTGAGTAAAATGTTTTGCTTTATCCCTTGTTTTGTATTGCCACAGGCTATACAAACCAGTATACTTGGGATTAAGAATTTAGAGATAAACTTATGAAAAGATTCTGACATTGTTTAAGGAAAAGAAATCAAAATGTATTTTCAAAACCACTGATAACCACATTAACTTTTCCTTACTTTCTCCAAAAAACATGTTTTTGGATCATTAATATCAAAAAAGAAGATTGATGGTTTTATAACACAAGCAGGTTGCTGAAACCAGTAAGGTTTACTTCATTTCAGTTTTAGTTTGTATATTATGAAATCAAAGAAAATATCAAATTAAAGTAACTATATACAGTAGTAACAATTAGGACTTCCAGCCAAGATGGAGGCATAGATGGAAACACCGTACCTCCTCGCACAACCAAGTTTAAAGACAAAAAAGTTTTAGTAACAAAAACACAACCAAAACACAGAAAATTGAACTGTACCGAAGTCTGACAACAATGAACTGTTCAGCCAGACTGGTAAGAGGGGCGTACCCAGCGGGTGGCAGACCAGGGTCACACAGAAAAAATCGGCCAGACTGACCCAGGCCCGCAGGAGGCGGTTAGCAGATCCCAGGGATGGGGTGGCAACAGGCAGACCCAGTGAGGATGCAAGATGGCTGGCTAACCGTGGCCACACATTCGTGTGCGGATAAACCAGGCAAAGGAGCGAGCAGTGAGACAGACCGCGCAGACCCCAGCAGCTTGTGGGAAGCAGCAGAGTAGACCGCCATTGCCCCTCTCTGAACCCACCCCCACACACAGTGTCACAACCCAGCAACTGGGCTGCCCTGCCTTGGTGAATACCTAAGGTCCTGCACCTCATATGTAACAGGAGCAACCAGACCAAAACATTCTGGCTGAAGAACAACTCAAAGCCCCAGAGCCAATAATCCTAAGCGACAAAGAGATAGCCAACCTATCAGATGCACAGTTCAAAACACTGGTGATCAGGATGCTCACAGAACTGGTTGCTTTCAGTCACAAATTAGAGGAACAAATGGAGGCTAACCTAATTGAAATGAAGGGAAATGCACAGGAAACCAACAGTGATGGAAAGGAAACTGGGACTCAGATCAAGGGAGTGGACCAGAAGGAAGAAACAACCAAACAGAAAATTCTGAATGAAGAAACAATTTTAAAAAATGAGGAGAGGCTTAGGCACATCCAGGACACTTTTAAATGTTCCAACATCCAAATTATTGGGGTACCAGAATGGAAAGAGGAACAGCCACAAGTGGAAAACTTATTTGAACAAATAATAAAGGAGAACTTCCCCACTCTAGCAAAGGAAATAGATTCCCAGGAAATCCAGGAAGCTCAGAGAGTCCCAAAGAAGTTGGACTCAAGAAGGAATACACCAAGACACATCATAATTACATTAGCCAAGATTAAAATGAAGGAGAGAATCCCAGAATCAGCAGGAGATAAGGGGATATCAACTACAAAGGAGTGTCCATCAGACTGTCAGTGGATTTCTCAAAAGAGACCTTACAGGCAAGAAGAGGCTGGAAAGAAGTATTCCAACTCATGAAAGCCAAAGACCTACAGCCAAGATTGCTCTATCCAGCAAAGCTTTCATTTAGAATGGAAGGGCAGAGAAAGGCCAAATTCAAGGAGTTCATCATCACTAAGCCCTTAGTATATGAAATGTTAAAGGGACTTATCTAAGAAAAAGAAGATAAAAAATATGAACAGTGAAAGGACAGCAAACTCACAGTTATTAACAACCACACCTAAAACAAAAGCAAACTAAGAGGACAGCTAGATCAGGAGTGGAACCATAGAAATGAAGATCACATGGAGGGTTAGCAACAGGGGGGTGGGAGGAGGAGAAGGGGGGAGAAGGTACAGAGAATAAGTAGCATAGATGGTAGGCAGAAAATAGACAGAGGGGAGGGCAAGAATTGAATGGGAAATATAAAATCTAAAGAACTTGTGACACCTGGACATAAAACTAAAATGGGGGAATAGTGGGGGAGGGGGTGTGCAGGGTGGAGGGGAATGAAGGGGGGATATAGGACAAGCGTAATGGCATAATCGATACAATATATTTAAAAAAATAATGACCAAATAAAGAAATAAGACACAACCAAAAAAGAAAACAGGAATGGGGAAGAGAAGTAAGTATTGCTCTACATCATGTATTATGAAAAAGAGAAAAGATAGGCCATATTTATGAAAGAAAAAATTGTTGAGTAAAAAAACTGTAATCTTTAGATTATTCTATGATGTCTAAATATTTTTATGTATTCATTTCTTCTCAAAAATGAGGAATAAGTAGCGTGGTTGATTATAAAAATTACAATTCTTAAAAATCTAATCTGAAAAGCAAATGAAGATAAAGAAAGTTAAAATATATGTAATATATTTACTAAATTCCCTTCTATAACTTGTCCTTCTGATATTAAATGTACAGAGTTTAATAAAACATGCCCTCATTTACATGTCTAATTTATTAATAAAATCAGTTATCTTATGAGGGTTGTTTTCCTGTGGCAGAGAGAAATAATTAAAAAAGTAAAAAAACAGGATCAGCAACTTTGACCAAACCTCTGAACAGAAAATCAACTGGCATTTTTTTCAACCTCTAATTTGGCTATAAAAAGCACACAATGGGGCCCTTAAATTTATCAAGGGAAGATAAAAAAGAAAGGCAGTGTGCACCAGTATAAACTCCTAGAACATGGAGACAAACTACTTTTGTTCATAATGTTTTTGTAAAATGTGGTTTCTGTTTCTTCCATATCAATTTGTGGACCACTACAGCAGATTAAAGACAAAAGAAAACATGGATGGGGAGAGCCGAGATGGCAGAGGGGTATATTTGGATACTACAGTACCTCCTCCCAAGGTGAATCTGGAATTACAACTAAATTGTGGAGAAATCATCCGAAATAAAAAAACTGAACAATTAAGAGAAAGAAACCTTATAACCACGGACAGACAGAAGAAACTACTTCAACACAATGAGACTGATAGGGAGTGTAGTGGAGATGCAAGAGGGATTGACTGTGGGAGTCCGGGGTGGGCTGGGTGGAGGAGGGCAAAGGGAGAAAAATTGGGACAATTGTAATAAAATAACAATAAAAAGAAAATATAAACAAGCTCAAAATGACTACTGAGGCAACTGATAGCAGCTTTCAATAGGATACAAGTTCAGAATTGGAAAATTTTATTAGTTCAGAAAAGGTATACCTAAAAGAAACTGCTGAGAATTGTGGATTTATCCTTACTGAAGATGTGTATGCTAACACTTAAAAAAACACTTTCTGAAATGGGGTTAGTGTAATGAATGTGTAATTCTTAGCCATCTCTAAGTACCAGATTTTATAAAAATTTAAAAAATGGTCCAACAGTTTTTTTCCCACTGGAAATTGCAGAGATGAGAATAAGTGGATATAGCTATTGCTTGGTATAATGGAAAGAACCCAGTGGCACTCTCACTTGTCAGTAAACTGGCCTTCTGACTATTCACAAACCACTTGGCCATTCGGAATGCCAGTCTTCTTGAATGTAAAGCAAGAGAATGGAAAGGTAGGAAGAAAACCAACATGCACTGAGAATCAACAATGCACCAAACACTACTAGTTATTTTCACATGTTGATAATATTCACTCTATGCTCATAACATCCTTGTGAATTAGTTCTTAGTATGCTAATTTTCGCAAGTGATGAAAGTTGGTGCACATCTACAGAACAGGCAGCCAGGATTTCAATCCAACTCATTGCCTCTCAAGCCTAAAAATATGCCAGTAACCTTAATGCTCTATAGTTTTGCTGATGATGCCACCCCTGTAGGCCATGTCCTTACTGATGATCTTTCTTTTGGCATGTTGTTCTAGCTCTCTGTCAGGACCTCCCTGCTTCTGTCACTGTCCTGCCTCATCCACTCCCCACTGTGTGTGTGACCAGAGTGATGTTCCTAAGAGGTAAAAATTTTTTTCACATCCTTGCATAATGGCTCAAAAATACAGGGAAAATACCAAAACCTTTGGAAGTACATTAATGTCTTCATAGTGTGCTTCTAACTCTCCCTCCTAACACCATCATTCCAACCCAAAATGAGCTTCCTTGCTACTGCCCAAGCACTTTTGTTCTTTCAGGAATGCTGAAGACTAGCCTACAATGCTCTTCCTCTTTCATCTAGACAGGAAAAAAAAAAGGAAACACTGCCTCATCTTTTAAATAATGTGTCTCTACCAAGTAATTACCTCCCTCCATGCAGTTACCAGGCTGACAGCCCAGAATGTACGCCTTCCTCTTCTCAACTGGCAAAGTCTGAATAATCTTTAAACTACAGCTCCATTGTCACTCATCTCCTCTTGTGATCTCTTTCACTTCAAATTCCCAAGGAGCTGATTCTTCCTTTGAGCTCCCATATAGTATCTCATGTACACCTTCATAAAACAGTATATGTGTTTTGAGCCTGTCTTCTCCGTTGTAAACTCTCAGGATTTCATTTACCTTTGGTAATATCTCCCCCACCCCATCATCTATCAGTGTCTAACAAAAAATAATTACTTAACTTGTTATATGCATTAGTCAATGTGAAAAGAGTAATGCCTTCATCATCAGTGAAATACAGGGTGGGGCAAAAGTAGGTTCATAGATACTGACATAGAAAATAATATAATAATTAATAAATAATAACACAAAAATAAACTTTCATGTACTCACAACTGTAAACCTACTTCGGCCTCACCCTGTATTATTGCTTATTCACTCACAATGTAGTGGCCCCATTTTCAAGCAAAATATATCAAACCAAGAGGTCAAAAATCTTCTGTTTAGGATGTTTGTGTGTATGGTTCAAGGGAATGGGGAAGAAGAGCAAGAGACAACAGATGGTAGGAGAAGGAGTGAAAAAGGTAGTGTGCGACTCGATTGTACAGCATCTTACAAAGAGATGAGAGTTTATCCTACAGGAAATGGGGTGCTACTTAAAGATTTTTTTAAGTTGGGAAATGACACTGCCATATTTACTTTATGGAAATATATTTGGTAGCAGAAGAAAGTCTACAGTAAAAGACAAAAAGAGGCGGAAGATAGAGAATCAGTAGGCAGTTTAAATAAAGTGTGAGGTGATGAAGTACCTGAACTAAGGTAGTGAAGACAGAAGAAGACTTACATCAATCATGAGAGCAGGCAATGTGAAGCATCTACCATGATGAAACAAGGCCACTTAGGAGGCAATTAAGAAAATTCAAGCAAAAATCATCATGAAGGCTCAGATTCTGGTGGTGGCAGTAGGATAAGTAAGAGAGGAGAAGAAAAATCAAGTATGTAGAACCCAACAAAGCTGGTGCGAAAATGACTATGAGTAGAAGGAGGAGTAAAAGATGACACCCAGAACCGTTTTAGAAAAAGCAGGAGATAATTTTTTCTTTGTAATATATTTATGTAATATTAAAAAACTCTTTAAGGGTTAGCCAAGTTTTATAGCCACAGAAAAATACTCTAAAATAAAAATTGTAAGGAAGTATTTTTTTAAATTTATTTATCTTTAGAGGGGAAGGGAAGGAGAGAGGGAGAGAAGTATCAATGTATGGTTGCTCTCGTAAGTCCCCTGCTGGGAACTGGCCTGCAACCCAGGCATTTGCCCTGACTGGGAATCGAACTGTGATCGTGTGGTTCACAGGCCCACAGGAAGTATTTTTTAATGTTCTATAAATTGGACAGCTGTTGTACAGCACATAGGTAGAATGGGAGACAACAGAAGACACAGGCCTACTACATAATTGTGTGTGTTGTACCCCACATGTACAAACTATTTTTTATAGGTAAGACAGCCAATGAGCAGGCTGATCTTATGAGGAAAACACCTGGAAACCACTGAAGTATTACAGTGTCTTCAAAGAGTCAGAAATGCCTGTCACCTGAATTTGGGATAAACAAAGTAAAGAACACAGGAGTATTCATTAATATACTGCTGTTCTAACAAAGATAAAACAAATGAAAGCAAATATAAAATATCAAAGTGATCTGCATGTAGAAAGTATTACTAAAAGAAACTTTCCAGCAATATAGAATGCAGTGTGTGTTACATGATTAGACATTTATTGAACTTAATCAAAGGTCATCCATCTAAAGAATCACAGGAAAAAAAGGTAGATAGTATACTAGCTTTATTTATTTATATATTTTTAAGTATTTTTATTGATTACATTATTAAAGTTTTCCCAATTTTCCCCATTTATCCCCCGACTCTGCCCTGCTTCCCCAACCCTCCAGGATTCCCCCCCTTAATTCATGTCCATGTGTTGTGCATACAAGTTCTTTGAGTCTTTTTCCTATACCATTTTTTAATCTCTCCCTGTCTATTTTATGCCTATTAATTATGCTTCTTCTCCTCTGTACCTTTTCCCCCTCCTCACTGAAATCCTCTGTGTGATGTCCATTTCTCTGATTCTGTTCCTATTCTGGTTGTTTGCTTAGTTTATGTTTTCATTGTTTTTCATTTCTATTAGATTCATCTGTTGATAGTTGTGAGTTTATTGTCATTTTACTGTTTATATTTTTTACCTTCTTTTTCTGAGATAAGTGGCTTGGTGATGACGAACTCCTTTAACATGACCTTATCCGGGAAGCACTTTATCTGCCCTTCCATTCTAAATGAAAGCTTTGCTAAATAGAGTCATCTTGGATGTAGGTCCCTGTCTTTCATGACTTCAAATTACTTCTTTCCAGCCCCTTCTTGCCTGCAAGGTTTCTTTTCAGAAATCAGCTGACAGTCTTATGGGCACTCCTTTGTAGGTAACTCTCTTCTTTCCTCTTGCTGCTTTTAGGATTCTCTCTTTATATTTAATCTTGGATAACTTAATGATGATGTGCCTTGGTGTGTTCCTCTTTGGGTTCAACTTCTTTGGGACTCTCTGAGCTTCCTGGACTTCTTGGAAGTCTCTTTGTTTGGCCAGATTGGGGAAGTTTCCCTTCATTATCTGTTCAAATAAGTTTTCAATTTCTTGGTCTTCCTCTTCTCCTTCTGGCACCACTATAATCTGGTTATTGGAATGTTACAGGTTGTCCCAGAGAGTCCTCAGCCTCTCTTCATTTGTTTTGATTCTTGTTTCTTCATTCTGATACAGTTGGATGTTTATTTCTTCCTTTTGTTCCAAATCGTTGTTTTGAGTCCTGGTTTCCTTCCTGTCACTGTTGGTTCTCTGAATATTTTGCTTTATTTCACTTTGGGCAGCTTTCATTTGTCCTTTCACTTTTCAACCCAGCTCAATCAGATCTGTGGGCATTTTGATTACCAGGACTTCAAATTCTCCATCAGATAGGTTGTCAATCTCCTTATTGCTTAGTTCTGAGGTTTTGCTCTGTTCTTTCATTTGGGCCCTATTTCTTTGTCTTGGTGCAGCTGATAAGCTGTAAGGGGGCAGGGCCTTAGGTAATCACTTGGGCAGGGCAACCCTTTTTGCTGCACTGGGGTACTGCCTGTGGGGGAGGGGCCAGAGAGGAAACGGGTACCCCTTGCCTGCTTGTCTCTGGCGCACTTTCCAAGGGACCCTCCTGTGAGACTGAGTTTCTCCCACCACTGCAACTGCTGTAGTCCACAGCCACCTCTGAGTCTCAGTTTTCCCCTTAAGTCAGCCCCTCCCACAGCCCTCCAAGCCAGCCGCACCCCCATGCTCCTGTGCCTCACTGTGGTTTTTCTGAGTCTGAGGCCTTACTGGTCTGGTTGCTCTGGATTATTTTCTTCTCTTTAATTCCTTGACCATCAGAGTTCCATGCAGTTTGATTTTCTAGCACTTTATTGTTTATTGATTTTAGAATGGTTGTTATCCTTCTTTCAGATGTGTGAGGAAGTGAAAGGTCTCTCCCTACGCCTCCGTCTTGGCCAGAACTCTCTATTAGCTTTAGAATAAGGTACAGCACTTCGGTATGCTTCTGAATATGAATTCTTATAACATTTCTAAGGAAGTGTAGAAGATAATCAGGTTAATACCCTATCAGGTAAACTGAAATCACTTAAAATCACTTTCTACTCCCTTAAGCAGCATATATAAAAAGAAGGGCTTTCATAGCTCCAAACTTATGTCAGGAAATAATTTACTGTTTATAATCACTGATCATTCTAAGTGGCAAGAGTGAAATGGGTATTCTGATGCACATCCAGACATCCTGATGCAAAGTAAAAAAATGAAAATTAAAGTACAAGCTGCAGAATTGTAGAAGGAGAATCAAGGAAAAAATTTAAAAACAAAAGAATTGCACATAAGACCTCTTCAGTTCTTTGGAGTTGAAGACCTAAGATCAAGACAGCATGGACAGCAATAGAAACCACTTGCTACTAACTTTCCAGTGGTCTTTTCTAATTTGACATCCTTAACAAGAAAAGTGTTATGATGTCTTTGAGGTAAAATGATATGGGAGGTTAAACTAATTGAGCGAGTATGGAAGAAATAAAAGACATTTAAATATATATATTGTAGTGATAGTATGGACTTGCCATTTTTAAAAAAGCCAAAAAATTTCTACTATGTGTATGTACCAGATTTTTCAGACTGTAAGAGGCACCAGACCATAAGATGCAACTAGGTTTTAGAGGAGGAAAATAGGGAAAATTTTTTGAAGCAAAAAATGTGGTAAAATATTTAATAACATGAATAACACACACGGTCTCCTACCTCCCAACAGTGAGTCAGGTAAGCTATATTTAGACTATATGACACATCCCTATTTCCTCACAAATTTGGTGGAAAGTGCATCTTATAGTCTGAAAAAATATGGTACATATCACTAATTGAAAATTTGTCTCTACAGCTACTACCCGGAAGATATCAGTGCTTAAATTGCAGTGGTTTATGAATAGATCAAGTTTACACACACACACACCAGTGCAAGACTGCAACATACTTGCCTGATAAGGTAATAAACCTGGCCTAGGCATTGCTCGCATCTGCCATATCTTCAGAATAAGTATTTACTATGTATATGTCCATGTATGTGCTTATATACATATACATATACATATACATATACATGTACATATAGTTCCCACACATATTCATTTGTCATCGTCTGGTAACATAAAAGAAGTCACTGCCAGAAAATCAAGCCCAGATAAAGATCTCCTTCCTAGTAAAACAAATGGCTGACCTCTGCTTCTGTATTCACATTTAAAGACAGTAGAATAGATAACAGACATTCTGTGACTATGTTTAATACCTCTAAATATTTCCCCTCAGGATTTTGTATTACAGGAATAACTCTGGCAAGAAACCTAAAAAAATTTACTATGTATTAACTATGCCTCATATTCTCACCACTGTGTTGTGCACTTTCCCAAACAATTTCTCACTGAATTTTCACAACTCTACAAGACAAGCATTTACAGTTTTATTTACATGTAAAAAAACTAGGATTCAGAGTAAAATAAATGCTTATGCCTAGGGTCACAAAGAGCACATTTAAATTTAGTTGTCATTTGAAAGCTAGTGCCTTTACTACTACATTGAAGAAATATTTAAATTATTATATTAGACTAAAAACTACTAAAAACTATGTATATACGTATATACATGTATATATGTTCAGTGAAAATGTGCCTCTAACTCCTGTCTATCATTTTGTCTCCACACTGACTCAGATAGTAACATATTAAGTTATGTGTGTGTCTGCATATACAATTCTCATGCCTCCTCCTTTTAAACATGGTAGGGTACCATGCACTGTTTTCCACCTTGCTTTTTTCATTTAACACTATCATCTAGAATTACAGATGCATATGCCATCTGCTCCTACAATTTCACTTCTGGGACTTTATTCTATAGATATACCTGCCTACATGTGAAATTACTTTTTTACAGGTTATTATTATATTGAAGAAATTTCTATATCATCACAAATATATTTTGTAGAGTTGTCTATAAACTAGCTGAGTGTTAGCAGTAACTTAAATGTTCATCAATGGGGAAGTAATTAAATATAGTACTATGGAATATTTTATTAGTAGAGGAGAAACAGAGTGAATAATGATACAGATATCAAAGATAACAATAAATCAGCAAAATTTAAAAGACAGGTCATATATGGTATACCCAGCAGTCTGGAAGAATACACACTCTCATCCACAGTTGGTGAGAGCACATGTGGTAGAGCCTTTTCTTAAGCCATTTAGCAACAAATATAAAAATAAAATAGGCATTATGTTTTGACCCAGAAATCCCTAATTAAAGAATCTATCCTAGAGACGCATGTAAAAAGATGCAAGTATAATAACGTTCTTTGTGGTACTGTTTGTAAAACTGCAAAACAAAGAATAATCTAAATGACCTTCAGCAGAGAAATGATTAAAAAATAATGTAGTAATCTATACAATGAAACATTAAGCAGCTGTTAAATAGACTATATCAGATCTTTATGTTGACAGTTAAAATATAGTTGCAGAACACTAAATCTAATATTTCATATGTATAAAATCAGAAAAACAAAATGTGAAATGAAGTAAAATGAAAACCCTCCCCCTACATAAACATATGAACAGACACACATATATTCTATGTTTTTCCATTTCTACCATAGATTAGCTACTGTGAAAATTAAAGTTTATTGTAAGTAAAGAAATACATGATATACACCTGCCAAGCATATCTTCGTGGTGGCCAAACATCTGAAAACAAGTCAGGTTATATGTTTGAGGCCTTTATTCTCTAACAATAAACTCAACTCATAATGTGCCAGCAATAATACCAAAATGTAGTATTAAGAAGCTAAATGGAAAGACAAAATCTTAAATAGTATTTCATTACAATGAAGTCTTGCCATAAAGTCCAGGTGGTATGTTTAATGATATCAGTTCATGGGACTGTCTAGCTATGCATGCATAGGTACAAACTGGTAAATTACTTAAGGAGAAGAACATGCATCCCCTTTAGCACCTAATACTGTTCTCTATATAGAGATCTTAGAACATGAATAGCAAAAAGCAATGTAAGAAACAGAAAATCTGTAATGCAATAATAGTTCAGTCTATGGCCATACCACCCTGAACGCGCCCAATCTCGTCAGTAATGCAATAATAGTTCAATGTGAGTTATGTGATATAGGTAATCATCTCTTTGGCAGCTTCTAAATCAGTAGCCTGAGCAAAGATGGGGGTGGGTGGTTAAGGAAAATTCTATTGGTATATAAAGCAAAGCAGAGAGCTAACTAATAGAGGCAAATGCTATCCTTACAGCATACATATTATAATATACACATATGTAACATAAACAATATGGTATTCATTAAACATCAAAATTGATTCTTAAATTATAACTTAGCATAGCTGGATAATATCACTGTCAACTTTTGAAAACAGGCAATAAAACTGGCATTGACTTGACACTAAGGGAAGAAAAATGAAGAACATGATCACTGTGGAATATAAAATAGCAGAAATAATAAGACAGCTATCATAAAGCAAGAATCAGGAAGTTCAAATGTCAGGAACATGGAAGAAATATGGGCTAAAAGTTCTCTTCTGTGGGAACTTTCCCCCCTTTTTGTTGGGGATGACATATTCTTAATTACTCCCACAGAGAAAATGTTTTTCTATAAACTCTTCTTCAAAATTACAAAGAGCTGAGAATTACACAGTAAATTTTTGGCAGTTCAGCTTGGACAGACTGTTGCTTGGAGCTGCTACACCCAAACACTAAGCTTCTCAGCAAACAGGGCCTGCTGTGGCCCACAAACTAATCTCTCTGGAGGGCCCTGCTGAGAGACCCAAAAGTTCTATAGCTAGTGCCAACACCCCTCTCAATGCTCTAAAGGTTCACTTGCAATTCTGCATAAATTGCCAGTTTCTCTTGGCTCCAGAGACAGCTTCACCTGCAGGGTTTCATTTTTCTGTTTGACACCTTAATGTTGATTTTCCTATATCCTACAAAAGAGCCCTCTCCAGGGCTTCTCACACAATTACACAATCACTCCATTGTAACTCAGGAGAGGATTAATGATTGGGTTTTATCTGATTGTAGTTTTGATTAATCCTGACTTTGTTTAATTTGTGACCTTTGCTGGAATCCCAAGGGCTGGGAATTAGAGAACGCACACTGCACCACTGTACTCTGAGCAGTTTCGGCTTGCCAATTTATTTCACGCCTCATTAGCCACAAAAGCTATGAAATTTTAGTCTAAAACAGCTTCAGTTTTTCAGGGTATGGGTACAAAATTCTGTATGAGCTTTTCATTCTGATTTAATTATAGTAAGCCAATAATTAAGACTACCCTGGTTATGCCCATAGGACTAATTTCCATTGGTATGTATCTCAGTAAAATATTAATCCCAGGCAGCCAGCATCATGCAGCTGTCTTGCCTTCTCAAAGATTAGACTTAGTGGTTCTGAAAGGCTGAAGAAAAATCCAACATTTTAGATTGCAAATAATTCCAATATTTTTTGACAAATTTGTCATTGAAGTTAAAACCAAATCCTTATCTTAAATGTATCACATCATGGAAAAGATGTTGTAGTTTCTAGTATTTACTACTTGAGAATCAAGTACTTGTTACATTTTAATAAATAATTTATAATACATAACATTCTATATAAAAGTTTTACCGTTTGTAGTTCCCAGAATCAACAAATTATTTATCAGACACTGCAAAAGATACTCCTTTAGACAACACTTAATTCTGCTAATTGATTAACCAAAAAATTCATTAAAGAACAGAAAAGTTACACATATAAACATATACTGCTTCTCCAATCTTTGATGCAGGCAAGGTTCAAAGCTTGGCATATGATCCAGTGACTTAAATTCTGCATTGTCTTTTTTGTATCCTATTTCCAGTTTTGTTAAAGTGAGGTTAGTACTTAATGACATTTGAAAGCAATTTCCATTTAAAACTCTTAGATTAAAAACTTCTCTCAATATTTATAATTATCTCATTTTTATCTAATTCAATAATTTAAGTGACTTAGTTGTATCCTCCTTCTAAAACATCCAACTTCAGTTTCCACAGAAATATTTTTTCTTACACATATGTCATTTGTTTCATACAATAATAAAAACACAATTACAGTATCAAGAATAACTGGAATAAATAAGTGTAGGAAAAAACTAATTTTTAGTAATCATACAGCTCAATAGGTTAACTGGGATTGCAGGGTATATTCTGGAGTAGTCCAATCACTCTTTTCTAGCAGAGTGAAAATAAAGCCTCATGACTCTGGCAAGTAGGTTAAGGGGTTAAGTGGGGGTTGGTCAAAGGGCTTCTTATATATTTAATAGCAGTGCTTAGTTAGTCGAAAAATGCCCATTAGCATAAAAAAGATGTTAACCATTTCAAACTGTGGATTTGTATTTCTAGAGATAATATAATTGTTATCAGTTTTATAAAGTGCTGAGAAGAAGGAGCCATTGTTGTCTTTCTGTACATTTCATTATACCATCTATCTCTTATCTTTCTCTCTCTGTCTCTCAACAGCCAAGTTCAGTATGGAGAACAGCACTAGGAAAGAGTCAGAAGATTAATGTGGGAAGGGGCATTGCTTTTAAAATCTTATAGAAAAGTTTCTGAGTATATGTTCTTTACTGACTAACATCCAACAACGAAATAAATGACAGAAGTGAAGGATTTTATGAAACTAGACCATAAGTCAAGTTTCATTTGAAAATACTTTACTGAGGTTTCACTATGGGTAAAATAGACAATACCAAAATGGACATATTAAAGCAAAAATAAACAAATGAACAAAGAAAAGCCCAGAAGTTATTTTATTTTTAAAGAGTTACATATTTGTTACCTAATTATCCTCTAATACAATGTGAAAAAAACAAGCCAAAAGAAGTTCATGACTTACTTTTCCTTTGAAGGAAAAAGGTTTGCCAGTAAATTACACTTTTCCTAGAAAGCTCCATGCCATTTAATGACTACATGAAAGCAAAAACTGGCTAGAGTTTACAGTACCTGATATCAACCAACTGGGTCACTCATTGTGGGCGAGTCTAAAATTTGGTTACAACACGCTCCCTAAAGTAGAACTGCAGAGTGAGAAGGTCTGCACATTTTGAAAGCTTTTGATAAACTCTTTTTGATACTACTCTAAATTAGTAAACCCTACAGAAAGGTTTACTACTTTAGACTGCTACTTGACTATTATGTGGAATTATCATATCTGTGCTGCTGTGTTAGGTGGCATCTTTTTAATTTAAAAAGAGAAGGGCATCTTTTTAATTTAAATTTAATTTTCCTTTGTCATAGTGGGGCTTAATATGCCTACATTTCCATTAGGTCCAATGCTTTTATTTCACAGATGAAGAAGTGAAGACTCAGGAAGGTTCAGTAACTTTGTGAAGGATCTAGAGTAATTATTGTATTTCTGGAGTTAAAATTTTGGTATCTTTCTAATACAATAGGTGTGTAGGAAGTGCTGCTGAAATACTGATAGACAATAAACTTAGCATGTGAGCAAAGCAGCTCACCACACCCTCCAGTCCATGAGTATGGCCCAAAAAAAGGAGATAATTTTTTTTAAGTTTTTCATTCAATTTTAGTAATTATTATTATTATTATTTTAAATCTAACTCTTGTTCAAGTACAGTTTTCTTTCTTGTATTCCCAGCCCTGCCCCCCCCAGTGCTCCCCACCTCTCTCCCATCTCTGCCCCCCACCTTAGTTATTGTCCATGTGTCCTTTATACTTGTTCATGTGAGTCCTTCCCTTTTTCCCCTGTGATTCTCTCCCCTCTCCCCTCTGGACCCTGTCAGCATATTCTGTATTTCAGTGTCTTTGGTTACATTTTGCTTGCTTGTTTGTTTTGTTGTTCAGATTCCTGTTAAAGGTGATATCATACGGTATTTGTCTTTCACTGCCTGGCTTATTTCGCTCAGCATAATGCTTTCCAGTTCCATCCATGATGTTGCAAAGGGTAGGAGCTCTTCTTCCTTCCTGCAGCATAGAATTCCATTGTGTAAATGTACCATAGTTTTTTGATCCAGTCATTTACTGACGGGCACCTAGGTTGCTTCCAACTCTTGGCTATCGTGAATTGTGCTGCTACGAACATCGGGGTGCATAGGTTCTTTGGGATTGGTGTTTCAGGGTTCTTAGGATATACTCCTAGCAGTGGAATTGCTGGGTCAAAAGGCACATTCATTTTTAGTCTTCTTAGAAAGTTCCATACTGTTTTCCATAGTGGTTGTACCAGTCTGCAATCCCACCAACAGTGAACTAGGGTTCCCTTTTCCCCACAACCTCTCCAAAACTTGTTTGTTTCTTTGTTCATGGTAGCTATTCCAACTGGTGTTAAGTGGTATCTCATTGTGGTTTTGATTTGCATCTCTCTGATAGCTAGTGATATCGAGCATCTTTTCATGTGTCTCTGGATCCTCTGTTATGTCCTCCTTGGAAAAATGTCTGTTCAAGTCCTTTGCCCACTTTTTAATTGGGTTACTCGTCTTCTTTGAGTAGAGTCGTGTGAGTTCTTTGTATATTTTGGAGATTAAACCTTTGTCTGAGGTGTCATTGGCAAATATGTTTTCCCAAACTGATGCTTCTCTTTTTATCTTGATACTGTTTTCCTTGGCCATGCAGAAGCTTTTAAGTTTGATGAGATCCCATTTGTTTATTCTTTCTGTTATGTCCCTTGTTCTAGGGAACGTATCAGTAAAAATCTTGCTGCGTGGAATATCTGAGATTTTCCTGCCAATGTTCTCCTCTAGGGCTTTAATGGTTTCACAGCTTATATTTAAGTCTTTTATCCACCTTGAGTTTATTTTGGTGTATGGTGTAAGGTGGTGCTCGAGTTTCATTTTTTTGCATGTAGCTGTCCAGTTCTCCCAACACCATTTGTTGAAGAGGCTATCTTTACTCCATTTTATGTTACTGCCCCCTTTGTCGAATATTAATTGACTGTAGAGAGTTGGGTTTATTTCTGGGCTCTCTGTTCTATTCCATTGGTCTATGTGCCTGTTTTTGTGCCAGTACCAGGCTGTTTTGATTACAGTGGCCTTGTAGTAGTTTGATATCAGGTATTGTGATCCCTCCTACTTTGTTCTTCTTTCTCAAAATTGCAGCTACTATTCATGGTCTTTTGTGGTTCCATAGAAATTTTTGAAGTGTCTGTTCTATGTCTGTGAAATATGCCATTGGCACTTTAATAGGTACTGCATTGAATCTGTAAATTGCTTTGGGTAGAATGGACATTTTGATGATGTTAATTCTTCCAATCCATGAACATGGTATATGTTTCCATTTGTTTGTGTCTTCCTTGATTTCTTTCTTCAGTGTTGTGTAGTTTTTTCCATACAGGTCTTTAACCTCCTTGGTTAGGTTTATTCCCAGATATTTTATTTTTGTTTTTGCTATATCGAATGGGATTTTTTTCTTGATTTCTGCCTCTGCTGTTTCATTGTTAGTATACAAAAATGCCTTTGATTTCTGGATATTGACTTTGTATCCCGCTGTTTTGCCAAATTCATTTATTAGTTCGAGCAGTCTTTTGATAGAGTCTATAGAATTATCCATGTACACTATCATGTCATCTGCAAACAATGACAATTTTGTTTCCTCTTTTCCAATTTGTATGCCTTTTATTTCCTTTTCTTGTCTGATTGCTGTGGCTACAACTTCCAATACTATATTGAATAGAAGTGGTGAAAGTGGACAACCTTGTCTTGTTCCTGATCTTAGTGGAAAAGCTTTTAATTTTTGCCCATGGAGTATGATGTTGGCTGTAGATCTTTCATATATGGCCTTTATTATATTGAGGAATGCTCCCTCTATTCCCACTTTGCTGAGTACCTTTATCATAAATGGGTGTTGTACCTTATCAAAAGCTTTTTCTGCATCTAATCATGTGGTTTTTGTGTTTGGTTTTGTTTATGTAGTGTATTACATTTACTGATTTACGAATATTGAACCATCCTTGCATCCCTGGGATGAATCCCACTTCGTCATGGTGTATGATCTTTTTGATGTATTGTTGGATGCGATTTGCCAATATTTTATTGAGGATTTTAGCGTCTATGTTCATCAGCCATATTGGCCTGAAGTTCTCTTTCTTTGTTGTGTCTCTATCTGGCTTTGGAATTAGGATGCTGCTGGCTTCATAAAAAGAGTTGGGGAGTTTTCTCTCCTTTTGGATTTTTTGAAATAATCTGTGAAGAATCAGGGTTAGTTCTTCCTTAAAAGCTTTGTAGAAGTCTCCTGTGAAACCACCTGGTCCAGGGCTTTTGTGTGATGGGAGTTTTTTGATTACTGCTTCAATTTCATCTGCTGTTATTGGCCTGTTCAGGTTTTCTGCTTCTTTTTCATTGAGTTTTGGAAGATTATATTTTTCTAGAAATTTGTCCATTTCATCTAGGTTTTCAAATTTCTTGGCATACAGCTCTGCATAGTAATTCCTTACAATCCCTTCTATTTCTGTGGTATCAGTTGTAATTTCTCCTCTTTCATTTCTGATTGTGTTTATTTGGGTCCTCTCTCTCTTTTTCTCTTGATGAGCCTACTTAAAGGTTTATCTATTTTGTTTATCTTTTCAAAGAACCAACTCCTGGATTCAGTGATCCTTAGAATTGTGCTTTTAGTTTCTATGTCATTTAATTCTGCTCTGATCTTGGTTATTTCTTTCAAAAGGAGATAATTTTTAAGGACTATTGATATTTTTGAAAAATACTGAAAGAGACACAAGAAAATTCAGAATGTTTGTGATCCTCTTTATATATATTTTGTTTCAATTTTTTCATAAAGTTTGAATTACATATGGGCATTAAGTAGTCTCTTTTCAGTGAGTGGTTCATGTCACTAAAGGCCAGGTAAGAATCTAATACGCTAGGCAAAAGGGAGTTATAATATGTTTCTGAATAGGAGAGTTGTGGCAGACACTGTTGGTTGCTTGTTCAATATTCATCCATCACCTTTATTTACTAACGAAATTTGGATTGTGAAGTAAAGAGTTCCTGCCCATCTAAAATATACAATTTTCCAAGATCTCTTGTAACTAGTGTGAGGCGTGCTGCACAGTTCTGGCCAGTAACAAAGGAAACCTTCCAGGCAAGAACCTGGTAAAAACTTTTGAGTCATGAAAGGCAAGGGACTTACATAACCAATATTTCCAGCAAAGCTATAGTTTAGAATGGAAGGGCGGATCAAGTGCTTCCCACATGAAGTCAAGTTAAAGGAGTTCATCATCACCAAGCCCTTATTATATCAAATGTTAAAAGAACTTATCTAAGAAAAAGAAGATCAAAATTATGAACAGTGAAAGGACAGCAAACTCACAGTCATTAACAACCACACCTAAAACAAAAACAAAAACAAATTAAGTGGATAGCTACAACAGGTGCAGAGCCCAAAAAATGGAGATCACATGGAGGGTTAGCAACATTCTCCCCGAGTGGGGAGAATGAAGGAAAAGGTACAGAGAATAAGAAGCATAAATGGTAGGTACAAAATAGACAGGGGGAGGGCAAGAATGGTATAGAAAATGGAGAAGCCAAAAAACATATATATGACCTATGGACATGAACTAAGGGGGGTGCTGTTAGGAAAAGGGGTGCAGGATGGAGGGGAATAAAGGGGAGAAAAATGGGACATCTGTAATAGCATAATCAATAAAATATACTTTACAAAAAAGAAAGAAAACCTAGAAGGTGGGTCTTTGATAAAAGAGCTAGACTTAGTTGGCAAATATCTTTAGCCTCTTGTATGTCTCTTTCCTCATGGTCTGCAACATGCATGCCAGGCCTCAGTGCCAGCATTTTACAAGCATTAGGAGAAAATCCATATACTAAAGATAGTGAAAAAGAAACAACCCAGACCCTTTTGGTATCATGGAACCATTAAAGCTGCCCCACATCACCTACTTCCACATCTTTTGTTATGCGAGAAAAATAAAACCATATTTTATTAATATTTTCTTATACTTCCTGGGAATAGGGACATTATTTGGATTTTCATTAAAAATGGACAAAGACAATCCTAAATTATATTGAAGAAACATTTCAAAAGTAATACTAAAAAAATCATTCTAGCATTTTTTACTTTTTTTAAAAGATTTTATTTATTTATCTTTAGAGGGGAAGGGAAGGAGAGAGGGAGAGAAATATCAATATATGGTTGCCACTGCTGTGTCCCCTGCCGGGAAATGGCCTGTAACCCAGGCATGTGCCCTGACTTGGAATCGAACCACAATCCTTTGGTTCACAGGCCCAAGCTCAATCCAATGAGCTATACCAGCCAGGACATTCTAGCATTTAAATGTCAGGTACAGTTGACAGAGTTAGGAAGACTAGTTGCAGGTATCTATCTGACATGATAAATGCTGAAATGACAGAAAGTCTGTTTGTGTAGTAGAAACAGAAAGTATATAAAAACTAAGAGAATGCAAGTAAAATCTTTAAAAATAAACTTAATTTATGTAAAATAATGAATCAACTCATAAATATGGTAGATGACTGAAGCCTAAAAATAAATGTGATTTGACAGAGAAGTAATTATTTTACGAGAAAAGAATCAACCAAAGTCAATATATTAAATAAAACAAAGACTGTTTTATTTGTCTAAAAACAAATACATTTTAAGAGTCCTTCTCACCTTAATGGGTTAGCAAACCACTTTCCTTTCTTCTTAGCAACTGTTTTTTGTATCACCGTTCATTCGTAAGGCAACAGGTCAAGCTCAAGGTACTAAAATGGCATTCAGTAGTACTACATTCAGAATCACTCCCATCTATGGGGTGTGCAATCCTACCCCCAATTACAGATAAAGACCCTCACTTACACATTATTGATGACATAATACAAAATAGCCATACAGGAGAAAATGCACTGCTGAGAGAAGAAATTAGGCTATACAACCCCTGAACTGACATGCAAAAGACAAAATTATATACCTTGGGGAGAGGGAGGAAGGGCATACAGTTTTCAAACAATGCAATTATATATCTTAGGTAGCACAAATAATAATTGGTACAATTTTCCACAGTATAAAATCAATCACATAAAGCCAATGGAAACATTTTTTACATTGCTCAAACCTAATTAAATTCCATATCATTCCGCTGTTGAAAACACCTATTTTTTGCTATATAATATATCTCTACGGGGAGAAAGAAAAGCATGGCTAGTTCAAGTGAAATAACCAGAGGATTATTGATAAGTCTACAGAAAAAAGCAAAGGCTAAGTGGGAGAAGTGACTGAAATTTGGCAGAGAGCAGAGCAAGGGCCATTGTTCCCCCTTGGACCCCTCCCGACAACAGTGTCACAACACAGCAACATGGGTTGCCCCACCCTGGTGAACAACGAAGTCTCTGCCCCTAACAAGTAACAGGCTCATCAAGACCACACACACAAAAATGGCCCAAGTGAAAGAACAGATCAAGGCTCCAGAAAAAATACAACTAAGCAACGAAAAGGTAACCAACCTATCAGATGCACAGTTCAAAACACTGGTAATCAGGATGCTCACAGAACTGGCTGAATTTGGTCAAAAATTAGATGAAAAAAAATGAACGCTATGCTAAGCAAAATAAAGAAAAACATACAGGGAAACAAGAGTGATAGGAAGGAAACTGGGACTCAAATCAACGAAGCAGACCAGAAGGAAGAAAGAAACATCCAATCAGAAAAGAATGAAGAAACAGAATTCAAAAAAATGAGGAGAGGCTTGGGAAGCTCCAGGACATCTTTAAACGTTCCAACATCAATATTATAGGGGTACCAGAAGAAGAAGAGGAAGAGCAACAAGTGGAAAACTTATTTGAACAAATAATAAAGAACAACTTCCCCAATATGGCAAAGGAAATAGTCTTCCAGGAAGTCCAGGAAGCTCAGAGAGTCCCAAAGAAGTTGGACTCAAGGAGGAACACACCAAGGCACATCATAATTACATTAGCGAAGACCAAAATGAAGGAGAGAATCCTAGAAGCATCAAGGGATAAGGGGACAGTCACCTACAAAGGAGTACCCATCAGGCTGTCAGCGGATTTCTCAAAAGAGACCTTACAGGCAAGAAGGGACTGGAAAGAAGTATTCCACGTCATGAAAGGCAAGGACCTACATCCAAGATTGCTCTATCCAGTAAAGCTTTCATTTAGAATGGAAGGGCAGACAAAGTGCTTCTCACATAAGGTCACGTTAAAGGAGTTCATCATCACCAAACCCTTATTAGATGAAATGTTAAAGGAATTTATCTAAGAAAAAGAAGATAAAAAACATGTACAGTAAAATGACAGCAAACAAGTCTTAACAACCACACATAAAACAAAAACAAAAGCAAACTAAGGAAACAACTAGAACAGGAACAGAACCACAGAAATGGAGACCACATGGAGGGTTATCAACAGAAGAGTGGGAGGGGGAGAGAGGGGTAAAAGGTACAGAGAATAAGTAGCACAGACAGTAGGTAGAAAATAGACATGGGGAGGTCAAGAATAATATGGGAAATGTAGAAGCTAAAGAACTTATGACACATGGACATGAACTAAAGGAGGGAACGGTGGGGGAAGTATGCAGGGTGGAGGGGTGTAAAAGGGGGAAAATGGGATAACTGTAATAGCATAATCAATAAAATATATTTTAAAAAGCAATGCTCTTTTTTGAGAAAAGTACTGCTTTTAAATTTTCTGCCATAAATAGCAACTATCTAGAATTTCTAGTATAAAGTAAATGGTACCCAGAACCTACATAAAAAGAAGACATGAGGGGTGGGGTGTGTGTGTGTGTGTGTGTGTGTGTGTGTGTGTGTGTGTGATGTTCACAGGCAAGAAAAAGAAAGATTCCCTTTAATAAGGCATGAATGAATCCATGTCAGAAGTGACAACAAAAATTGCATTGATAAATTATTTTCATAGACATATTTAGTAACACCAAAGGCACATTAAATCTCTCTTGTACCTCACAAGCCTTTTGCATCTCCCAACTAGAGAAAAATGAAGATGCCCTGCACTTGTCTATCTCATCTCCACTAGTTTAGGCTGTTGGAATTGACTCCATTAACCAATAATCTCTGCCTTATTGCACTTATGACAGTAACCAACCTATGACAGACTATGTAGCTGGAAGGAGTAAGTTAGAAGATATGATTAATTCCAAATAAAACCAGAAACTTTTCATTGTGTTTCGTATAGAACAAAGTCTCAATGGAAAAATGGGAAAGAATTAAGAAACAATTCAAAAACATTACATCTAAATCAATACATTATATTAAATCAAAATTATAAAATTCAACATTAAAGATGGGACATAAGGTTAAAGTTAAGCAAATTATCTCAGGATTTATGCATAAATTCCTTGACATGGACTAATCGGCTTGCATGATGTAGGCATCTTGAGTACATTTACCTCCTTTCGTACACTTAACTACACTGGCTTTAGCTGAGATTCTTGAATGAACTAAGCTCTTTACCACCACTGGACCTCTCGTCATGCTGATTTCCACTGGGTGAAATGTTCTTCCCTTCCTCTAGTTCCTTACTAGCCTCCCTAGTCACATGGCACTCATTCTTCATGTCTTTTTTCTTTAAGTTTAAATGTTAAAAATTTTATAATTTTGTTCACCTTACTGAGATATTATTGATCAATAACACAAGTAAGTTTAAGGTGTACCACATGATGACACATGTATACACTGCAAAATGATTACCACAATATGGTTAGCTAACACCTTCATCCTGTCACAAAATTACCATTTTTATTTTTGGTAATAATATGTAAGGTCCACTTTCTTAACAGCTTTCAAGTACTAAACAGTGCTGTTTACACTCACCAAGCTGCACTTTGGATTCCCTAGAACTTGACTCATTTTACAGATGAGGTTTGTATGCTTTGACCCACAACTCCCCACCTCCAAATGCCCAAGCCCATGGCAAATAACACTGTGCTCTCATTTCTACTACTTAATTTTTTAAGATTCCACAAAAAAATTGAGAACATACAGTCTTTGTCTTTCCCCTTCTGACTTATTTCACTTAGTATAACATCCTCAAGTCCTATCCATGCTGTCATAAAGGGAAAGATTTCCTTCTTTTTCATGGCAGAATAATATTCTATTGTATACACACTTCCCCCACTCCCAAATTTTCTATATTCATTCACCTGCTGATGAACACATCAGCTGTTCCCATGTCTAAGCTACTGTAAATAATGATGCAAGGAACACGGGTTTTAAAAATAGTGATTTTTCCCCCTTGGAATATATATAGAGAAGAAGGGTTACTGGATTATATGGTAGCTTTATTTATTTATTTTTTTAGGAAACTCCATACTATTTTACACAGTGGCTGTACCACAGTACATTTCTACCAAAATACACAAAGATTCCCTTTTGTCCAGACTCATCAAGTCTTATCTTTAGTCTTTTTGATAACAGCCATTCCAATAGGTGTGAGGTTTATAACCTCACTGTGGTTTGATTTGCTTTTCCCTGATGATTAGTGATTTTGAGAATCTTTACATTATCACGCAAATCTGATATTTTTTTTTGCTACTGAGTTATATAAGTCTCTAATATATTTTGGGTATTAATTCCTTATCAAATCGATGATTTGCAGTATTTTCCACCATTTTGTAGGCTGCCATTTTTCCATGTTGCTGTTTCTCCTGCTGTGCAGAAGCATTTTAGTTTGATGTAGTCCCACTTCTTTATTTTTGCTTTTGTTGCTTCTGCTTCTTCTGTCATATTTAAAATATCAGTGCCAAAACTAATGTCAAGGAGTTTTTCCCCTGTTTTCTACAAGTAGTTTTACATTTTCAGGACTTATATTTAAGCCATCAATCCATTTCAAGTTAATTTTTTGTGAGTGGTGTAGGATACATGCCCAGTTTCATTCTTTGCAAGTGAATATCCAGTTATCCCAGCACTATTCATTAAAGACACTTTCCTCTCCCCACTTAGTATTCTTGGCTCCTGTGTCAAATACTAGTTGACTGTAATATGCAGGGGTTTATTTCTGGGCTCTCAATTATGTTCTACTAATCTCTCGGGGAGGGAGTGTGCAGGTGGAGGGGAATGAAGGGGGGGAATAGAACAACTGTAATGGTATAATCAATATTATTGATTATGATGAATATTATTGATTATACCATTAGTTGTTCTATTGCCCCCTTCATTCCCCTCCACCTGCACATTCCCTCCCCCACCATGCTCCCCCTTAGTTTATAGCCACATGTCTCAACTTCTTTGGATTCTATATTTCCCCTACTATTCTTGCCCTCTCCCTATCTATTTTCTACCTACTATCTGTGCTATTTTCTGTAGCTTCTCCACTCTTCTCCTCCTCCCACTCCCCTGTTGCTAACCCTCCATGTGTTCTTCATTTCTATGGTTCCAATCCTGATCTAGCTGTCCTCTTGGTTTGCTTTTGTTTTAGGTGTGGTTGTTAATAACTGTGTGTTTGCTGTCCTTTCACTGTTCATATTTTTCATCTTCTTTTTCTTATATAAGTCCCTTTAGCATTTCATATAATAAGGGCTTGGTGATGATGAACTCCTTGAACTTGACCTTATCTGAGAAGCACTTTATCTGTCCTTCCATTCTAAATGAAAGTTTTGCTGGATAAAGCAATCTTGGCTGTAGGTCTTTGGATTTCATGACTTGGAATACTTCTTTCCAGCCCCTTCTTGCCTGTAAGGTCTCTTTTGAGAAATCCGCTGACAGTCTGATGGGTACTCCTTTGTAGGTGACTGTCCCCTTATCTCTTGCTGCTTCTAGGATTCTCTCCTTCATTTTGGTCTTGGCTAATGTAATTATGATGTGCCTTGGTGTGTTCCTTCTTGGGTCCAACTTCTTTGGGACTCTCTGAGCTTCCTGGATTTCCTGGAAGTCTATTTCCTTTGCCAGACTGGGGAAGTTCTCCTTTATTATTTGTTCAAATAAGTGTTCCACTCGTGGCTGTTTCTTTCCCCCTTCTGGTACCCCTATAATTCAGATGTTGGAACCTTTAAAGATGTCCTGGAGGTTCCTAAGCCTCTCCTTGTTTTTTTTTTTTTAATTCTTGTTTCTTCATTCTTTTCTGGTTGGATGTTTTGTTCTTCCTTCTGGTCCACTCCCTTGATCTGAGTCCCAGTTTCCTTTCGATCACTATTGGTTTCCTGTGCATTTCCCTTCATTTCAATTAGTTTAGCCTTCATATGTTCCTCTAATTTGTGGCTATAATCAACCAGTTCTGTGAGCATCCTGATCACCAGTGTTTTGAACTGTGCATCTGAGAGGCTGGCTATTTCTTGGTCACTTAGAGTTTATGGCTATGGGGCTTTGAGTTCTTCTTGAGCCATCTTTTAGACTGTTTGTGCCTGTTATGTATCAGGATCTCAGGCCTAGGTGTTCACCAGGGCGGGCAACTCAGTGGCTGGGTTGTGACGCTGTGCGTGGAGGCAGGGCCAAAGAGGAGTAATGGTGGTCCCATCTGCTGCTGCTGCAGCTGCCACCATCACTGGTGCCTGCACCTTTCGACCCACTGCACGCGAATGTGCCACCGCGGTCCGTCCTCCACCACTGGGTTTTCCCACTGGGGCCTTCGCGGTCCGTCTCACTGTGCGAGAATGTGCGACCGCGGTCAGTCTGCCCCGCACCCTGACTGGGTCTGCACTGCCTGTGTGCCTGCGTCGGGGTATCTTTCCTGCCCAACCTTGCTCTGCTGCTGGCTCCGCCCCTCTTACCAGCAGGATCATAATGTTTTGATTGCTATAGCTTTGAAGCCAAAAATTCTGATGCCACCAACTTTGATTTATTTTTTTCAGGATTGTTTGGGCTACTTGGAGACAGTCATGTTCTATTTCCATGAAAAATACCATGGGAGTCGTGACAGTGATTGCATGGAAAGTACAGATGACTTTAGGTACTATGGCCATTTTTAACAATGTTAATTCTTCCAATCTATGAACACAGGCATCTTCTCATTTATTTGTGTCTTCTTCAACTTCTTTTACCAACAATAAAATTTTCAGTGCATAGGTCTTTCACTTACTTGGTTAAATTTATTTGTAGACATTTCATTATTTTTGGTGCTACTGTAAATGGGATACTTTTCTTCATTTCTTTTTCAGAGAGTATGCCGTTCATGCACAAATAGGAGATTTTGTATGTTGAATAAGTGTCCTAAAATTGTACAGATTTTTTTCTTTAGTTTTAAGAGGTTTTCAGTGAACTCTTAGGGTTTTCTATATATATGATCCTATAACCTGCAAACAAAGACAGTTTTACTTCTTTTCTGATTTGGATGCATTTTATTTCTTTCTCTTGCCTAATTATTCTGGTTTGGCCTTGTAGTACTGTAAGAAGGAGTCATGCGAGTGGGTATGTTGGTAACCATCCTGCCTGGTTTCAGGAGCTGTAACCCTGCCGACAGGCGAAAAGGTCCCATGGCTAGGAGAACTTGGGACCATAAGCCACTAATGAGACAAAACCTATCCTCCCGGTAGGGGTGCGGTCTCTGCCCCCTTTACTTCACCCTGCTCGGCCCCTGGGGCATGGCTGGATAGTCAATGACGAGTAAGATTCCTCAAGGGAGGAACAACCTAAGACAGGCATGGTCACAAAGGGGCCATCAGGGAAGGACTATGGGGAGTGTGGAGGAGGGACAGAAGACCCTCACCGTTCACCTTTATCATATCCTGAGTCCTCATTCTATCTGTAAAAAGTCTCCTAATTTCTTGGCTACCATGCTTCCCCCACTTGATTCAGGTCTGAAACAATGTTGAATGGGGGTGCAGCCCTGTGTGGTAACTGGCAGTTTCTGACAGGGGGTGATTGAGTCTAAGAAAAAATGCACAGTTCTGTGAAACCTGCTTTGTTAATAATGTCCTCAATTTAAATGTTAAGGGTCCAAGCACAAAATAAGTTTGTTTCGCCAGGTTTTATGCCCAATTGGCATCACCCTGTCTACCTGACCCTGATTCAAAAGGACCCCCATGATCCCAGACATGTTATCTTTAAACCATACCTCCTTTCTTTGATATGAATCCCTATGCAAGCTAAACTCAATAAAAGCCCATTGATAGAGAGGTGCGAGACCTTGCTCCTCTGAAAGACTGCTCAGACTTTTCTCCCCAAGCAGATCATGTCTTGGTAGACTTATTCTCATCCATGGTGACCAGGAGAGCTCTGCTAGAAAAAGATCCCCTACATGCGTACACTTGTCTTGTTTTTGATTGTAGTGGGAAAGCTTTCAATCTTTCACTGTTTAGTATAATGGCAGTAATGGGTTTGGCATATGCAACCTTTATTATGTTGAGGTACATTCCACCTATACCTAATATACTAAGAGTTTTTATAATAAAAGGTTGTTGACTTTTGGAAAATGTTTCTTTTGCATTTATTAAAATGATACAGTTTTTATCTTTCATTTGACCAATATGGTATATGACATTTTTGTTTTGTATATATTGAACCATCCTTGTACCCTAAGCATAAATATACCCACTTGATCATGAGGCATGGTCATTTCTAGTATTGTTGAATTAGGCTGGCCACTATTTTGTTGAGGAATCTCACATTTATGTTCATCAGGGATGCTAGACTATAGTTTCCTTACCTGGCTTTGGTATCAGGAAATGCAGGCCTTGTAAAATGAGTTCAGAAGTGTTCCTTCCTCTTCAGTATTTCTGGAAGGGTTTCAGGATTGGTGTGAATCCTTTAAATGATTGGTAAAATTCACCAGTGAAATCATCTGGTCCTCAGCTTTTCTTTCTTGGGAGGTTTTTGGTTACTGATTCAATCACCTTATTCATCATTAGTCTGTTAGAATGTTCTATTTCTTCATGATTCAGTCTTTGTACATTGTATGTTTCTAAGAGTTTAACTATTCTAGGTTATCCAAATTGCTGGCATATCACTGTTCACAAAAGGCTCTTATGATCCTGAGTTACTTCTGCAGTGTCAGTTGTTATATCTCCTCAATTTTAATTTTCAGTGTGCTTTCTTTTTTCCTTAGTTTAGTTAAAGGTTTTTAACTTTTCTTTATCTTTTAAAAATCCAGCATTTAGTTTAGTGGATCTTTCCACAGCTTTTCTGGTCTCTGTTTTGTTTATTTCTGCTCATACCTTTGTAAAATTTGGGCTCTCTTTTTCTAGCTCTTAAGGTATGAAGTTAGGTTGTCTGTGACCTTTGTTTTTAAATGTAGGCATTTATCATTATAAAATTCCCTCTGAGAACTGCTTTTGCTACATCCCATAAGTTTTGGTACATTCTGTTTCCATTTTAGTTTGTTTCAAGATATTTTTTGATTTCCCTTTTGACCCACTGGTTGTTCAGAAGTTTACTGTTCAATTTCCACAAATTTGTAAGGTTTCCAGTTTTCCTCCTTTTGTTGATATTTAGTTCCATATCACTATGGTTGGAAAAGATGCTTCAGATGATTTTAAATTTCTTAAATTTATTGAGACCCATTTTGTGGCCTAATATATGACCTATCCTGGAGAATGTTCAATTTGCACATGAGAATGTGTATTCTGTTGCTGTTGGATGAGTGTTCTGTAAATATCTGTTAGGTCCACATGACATAATGTGTTGTTTCAGTCCAATGTTTCCCTACTGATTTTCTGTCTGGATGATACTTCCATTGCTGAAAGTAGGGTATTGAAGTTCCTTACTATTATTCTATTGCTGTGCATTTCTCCCTTCAGATAACTGCCTTATAAATTTAGGTGCTCCTATAACATTTGGTATACTAATGTTATATCCTCTTGATGAAGTGACCCCTTTATCATTCATCATCTAATTAATTGTTTTTCTGGTTGTTTTGTAGTTTGCTTGTTTCTTTCTTCCTATTTTGCTGTCTTTGTGAACTGATTTTCTACAGTGGTATGCTTTGATTCCCTTCTGGTTTTCTCTTGTGCATGTATTGTAGGCTTTTGCTTTACAGTTATCTTGAGGCTTACATAAAACATCATATAGGTAGAATAGTCTTATTTTAAGCTGAAAACATAACTTTGATTGCATGCCAAAATTCTATCCTTTGGCTCCCTTCCCATTATTTACTTTTTAAAAATCTTTTAACTTACCTCTTTTTATTACTATAGCTATACTTATGTTTAATATTTTTATCCTTTAGACCATTAATCTAGAGTTAAGTAATTAACACACTACCATATTTCAGTATTAGAGGATTCTGAATTTAATGGTATATTTACATTTACTGTCATGCTTTATATTTTCATACATTTTCAATGCTATTGATTAGCATTCTTCTGTTTCAGCCTGACAAACTCTTTTCAGCATTTCATGTAAGGAAAGTCTAGTGGTAATGAGCTCCCTCAGCTTTTGTTGTAGAGGGAAGTCTTTATCCCTCTTTCATTCCTGAAAACAACTTTGCCACATAAAATACTCTTGGTTGACAATTTTCTTTCTTTAAGCAATTAAATATATCATCACTCTCTTTCCTGGCCTTCATAAAGTTTTGGTGAGAAATCCACTTAGACTTTGAGATTCTCTTGTAGGTAAGAAGTATTTTTCTTCCACTCTTTTTAAGATTCTGTTTTTAATTTTAGACAATTTTATTATAAGGTGTCTTTGAGAAGGTAGTTTGGATTGAAATTTTGTGGTGACCTATTAGATTCATGAATGTAAATGTCCAAATATCTATGCATATTTGGAAAGTTCTCAGCCATTATATATTTAATAAGCTTTCTGCTCCTTTTCCCCCTCTCTGTTCCTTCTGGAAGTCCAATAATGCAGATTGTTTCTTTTAATGGTATCTAATAATTCACATAGGATTTTTCACTTCTTTTCATTCACTTTTCCTTTTTTCTCTTCTGACTGCATGATTTCAAATGACCTGTGTTATGGATAAGTAATTCTTCTGCTTGGTTGAGTCTACTGCTGAAGCTCTTTACTGCATTCTTCAATTCAGTCAATATACTAGGATTTTTTTTATTGTTTCTATTTTTTTGTTGAAGTTTTCATTTGTTTATGCATTATTTTCCTAATTTCATTTAGTTATTTGTGTTTTCTTGTAGTTCACTGAATTTCTTTAGGAGGATGGATTATTCTGAATTGTTTCTCAGACTTTTATCTCTTTAGGGCCAGTCCTTGGAGTTTCATGAGTTTCCTTTGATGAAGTTATGTTTCCTTCATTGTTCATGATCCTTTTAGCCTTACATTGTTATCTGTGCATTTGAGAAAGTGGCCACTTCTTCCAGTCTTTACAGACTAGATTCTGCAGGCAAGCCCTTTACCAGAGGGTTGGTCTGTGGTAGTCAGCTTGGTGTTGGGCCTAGCTGGAGCCTGGGTTCACAGGGGCTAAATGAAAACCTGGGGCCACGGCCATGAGAGCCAGGACAGGGATGTGCCTGAAGCCTGCATTCATGGAAGTCCATCAGGAGCACTGGGTCACAGGAGCTGACCAGGGATGCAGATACTGGCAGGCACTGGGGCTGGGGTTTGCAGGAGCTCACAGGGAGCACCTAAGGTTACAGGTGTTGACCTGATGCTGAGATGAACTGACTCTGGAGTACATGGTGAAACTGAGTACATACGTTTTTCTCTTATTCCCATGGGGATGGTGACTCACTCTGTGTTAGGCTGCCTGCACTTGGGGGAGAGGTGATGAAAGTAATGTGAATCTCTTTCCTACCCTCCTCAATGTATTTTATGTCCATGCTTCATGCAGGTGCTCTAATATTTCACATGAATCCTTGGTTATTCTGAAGGTATTCACATGCAGGGATAGTTGTTTAAATTAGTGAAACAACTTTTTAAACTAATACTTGGTAAAAAATAGATGTTTTTGGCAGGGGCAAAAGTGCTAGAAATTCCTATGCCACCATTTTACTGACATCACTCTCATTCCTCAGGTCTAAAATACTACTTCACAGCAAGGATCGCTGCAGGTTAGCCAGACTCCTTATTATAAACTTTCATTGTACACTATAGTTTTTGTTAATTTGATATAATTAAATTATTACTTGCTTAATGTGTCCTCTCATCACTGTGGTATTAAATAAAAGGAATGAGCCCTGGCTGGTGTAGCTCAGTGGATTGAGCATGGGCTGTCAACTGGGAGGTCGCCGGTTCAATTTCCAGTCAGGGCACATGCCTGGGTTTTGGGCCAGGTCCCTAGGGGGGCCACCTGAGAGGCAACCACACATTGATGTTTCTCTCCCTCTCTTTCTCTCTCCCTTCCTTCTCTCTAAAAATAAATAAATAAAATCTTTTAAAAAAAAAGAAAAGAAAATGTCATTCTTAAAAAAAATAATAAGAATGAATACATCCTGTTATGTATTTATTTTGGCCTATAAATCATGAAAAATTTACTGATTACCCTGGAACCAGAAAAGTTTGAGAACCTCTGCCCTACTATAAATAATTGAACTTTTTAAAAGAAGTTAGATTGAATCTCACATTTAAGTTTGAGGAAATTTCAAGGACTTTTTCATTTTGTGCAGGTAGAACAACATAAATGGCTTTTGTTTTTCATTAAAAACTCCTCACTTTAATATGTTAATATGAGCTCTCTTTAACCTCAGGCCTTTATCTGCTTCTAATCTGCTACAACAAACACCCTGGGATCCAAGGGAAATTTGCCTATGAAGTAATCACAGTTATTTATGGAAAAAAATCACTAAAAAAGACAAAGAATATCAACTGCAAAGATACTACCACTGAGTAGCCACTCACCTCTTATCCTACCCCTATCCCTGTCACAGTCTAGGACATTGCCCTTCTTAATGAGAAAATACTGCTTTTTAAAAAATAGTAAAATAAGATCTTGAATATGCACCATGAGTATTCACTCAAATGTGTGTTGGGATTTATTTCCTGATATCTTGAACCATGTTGTCAGCATTCAGATGGGATTTAAAAGTTAGTACTGTTCACATTACATTACATCTACAAGTGAACTCCATACTTTCATTTGGTACTTTTTATGAGTTTACAGTTCAGTCAGTTCTAGTCAATTAACTATACAGTGCTAAGTTAAAAGCTCTATTTACAGTACTTCTTTAAGAAGCTGAGATGGAAGAGGAATACCACAGAGGATGTGACTCCTCTGACCTAAAGAGCAAGTAAAAGATACTTAATTTTAAAAATACAACATTTCAGCAGCAAAAAGGATTCATCAACTTAGCAAAACTGTAACTGGTAACTAAAGGGAAGCTCTTGTATTAGTTTAAAATGAAAACAAAACATAACTCTGGTACCTCTGTGTGCTTTAGAAGTGAAAGCAAAGATGTAATTATTAGCAAAATGCAATTACAGAGGGATCCAAAGCTAAACAGTGATAGAATGAAAAGGAATTGCTATAGCAGAGACTCCTTCACACTAATGACACCCCAGAGGAAGAAGTCACCTCCTTCAAAACTCAGTGTGTAAATTCTTTCAGTCCCAAGTACTAAGAAACAACAAACAACCTATCTACCATTATTCTAGGGGCTGTAGACTTATCAAAGCATTCTGCTGAAACCCACAAATGTGGGAAGGAAGAAAATACTGGATGACTCAACAGACCCATTTCACAAAGATCTTACTTTACATAGCATTTACTAACTTGACTATTCCTTATGTACTGGCTCCAAATTAAGTGACTTCATTAACTTCCTTCAGGAAAAAAATGTTAATTATCTTTATTTTCAATTCAAAGGAGCTGACATCTACTAAAACAGCTCTCCTGTTAGTTAAGAATGAGAAGGGATACTGATGAACACTGGCACGTTCCACACTGTCTCTTGAGCAGTTCTTGCTCTGGGAACCATCAACACTTTCTTGAATGGTGACTGGGAAGAGAGTATTTGTCCAAACCATCAACAACCAGGCCAAACTATTTCCATTGTTTGCATGTCATGGGTACATAAAAGGCTGTGTGTTGTGCAATTATTTGGATACTTTCTAAAAGATGGGACCGCAATAAAATGAGAGCAAAACACTCTTAATTTCAACAGATCCAACTAAAATATAGGAATAATTTTTTACTGTGCTTCTCTTTTTGTGCTTCATAGATATTCTATTTTTTTTTACAAATTGATGGTAAGACTTACTACCAGAAAAAATGTTATGACTTGCTTTACTGTAATACTCGCTTTGTTGTGATACTCACTTTACTGCAGTGGTCTAGAATGGAACTCACAATCTCCAAGGTATGTATTTATGTATATTTTCTGTTAAAGAAACTCTCAGATTAGGTGCTTTTCCACATCTGGAAACTGACAGCTTGAACCATATTACTTTATCATGGTAGGACTTAATCCTTAGGAAGAAGAGCTCAAGGAATCTACTTAGTAATACAACAGTTTAACCCATCCTTTAGTGTCTTAGAATTTTAATAAGGGTTTACTGTAGATAAAAAATAAAAAACCAGACCTAGAAATGAAATGTTATCCATCAAAATTTTATGTGAAGAGATGGAAATACATAAGTGTAACACGACAGTCTTATCTCTAGGAAATTAGTAGCCAAAAAGGCTCAGTCCTTCAGTTCCTACTTCAATATTAATGGGTTGAGCAATTCCTAACTGGAACAAGTCCCTTTAATACCACCTGGTGTACTTCCCAGCAGTAAATTCCACTCCCAGGACTGTCATGGCTCATTTAGATAGCACAGTGAGTTTCCTCTATAAGTATGCTCTTAGAGCTTATACAATCCAAGATATAATGAGATACAAAGGTTTGCATCACGAGGTAGAATGGAACTCTGAGTCAAAGCAACAGGAGCTGGATATCCTGGGCAGGTTGAGAACAGAAACTTATTTTTCTTTAAAACATACTAGGAAAAAAAACTATTCTATAAGGTTTAGTAAAAATCAAATTATTCTATAAGTTTTACCAAAGCAGAAGTAACTCTTTACCTTACAGAAATTTAAGACAACAAAGTAGCATTTCAGAAATATAGTTGAAGAAGAGCAAACATATCTTTTATCACTTCCCCTTGATACCTTTCCACATAAAATTTTGCTTCAAAAGAGTTGTAATTTACCTAACCCCACAGTAAATGGCATACATTTTGCAAGAGAAACTCTGTCTAAAGAGTAATCATCAGAATCCTTGTTATGGATTTTAAAGATTTCAGGAAGAAAAAGTAATGGCCAACAAAAATTAGGAAAGGAGAGAGGAGAAGAAAACCTAACATACTAAAAATAAATTTGGTTTAAAGTGGAACTTATATTTCTGATAAATATTATGAACCAAGGTTAACAAAATAAATCCTCCCCTCTTGTTCTAAATTCATGAAAAAAAAAACCCTGCATAAAATAGAAAGTAATAATTAGGTATCAAGCGTAAGTCAAAGCAGAAGTGCCAATAATGAAGAGAAAACTCAACTCAAAGCATTGATAAGAGATTAAGTGGGAATGGCTCATGAGATGGCAAAAAAAAGTGTGTGTGTGGGGGGTACACAGGCTTTAACAGCTAAGGAGCAGGAAGGAAATTTGAGGATTCAGGTTAAGGGGTAAATGGAAATAATCTATGTGTATGAAGCCAAAGAAAGTCACAAAGTTTGGATCCATCTGTCAATAATACTTTAACTGTATGGGGACAGTTAGGTGTTGGAAATGTCGGGGGCGGGAACGTTATAAAGTATATGACTGTCTACCCACCATGCTGTATACCTGAAACTAATATGATATTGAATGACAACAGTAATTGAAAAATTTTCAAATTAAAAGATTTATAACAAACAGGAGACTTCACATTATAAAATCTAGACACAATTGAACCGGGTTAATGGGCATTTAAATAGATATAACAGAAGCCCTCCTTACAGAACATTATGTATAAGACCCTCTGGATTAAATAATATCCCCTTTCTTCCTCCCAATAAATTAGATGATCTCCAAAGCATAGTGAAATACAGCAACCAGAAGGCAATTTGACAAGACTCTATTGGCTGCCTAACATCTACATTCCTACATTCTTTCAACTTTTTTCATGCACCCACCCCGTCTACAGCATGATTCAAATATAAAAACCTCATCTGTAGCCCTCAATGTAGATACTGATTAGTAAGAGACTGAAAAGGTAAATCCAATTTTCCTTCCCAATGACTTGGCATGTGACTCAGTCTGAAAGTTGAAGGAAAGTCTACTATGGAGAAGGCAGGATAGAAGGACTTTTGAGAAAGATTTTCTTATACTTAAGAAAGTGACGCAGGAACACCTGGAAATTACATCGTACTGATAGCCTATTGAAAAACCAACATACAATCTAATGCCAGTGCACCTGGTTAAGGGACAACTTCAAACATTCATACAACCACATTACTGTGGTTGTACCTGCATTTCTTCGACCTGCTTTTTACAGACTACATTTTCTCACCACAATGCAGTGATATTGTGAAATCAAGAGCATGGACACTCCCCATCCTGAGTTTATGAAATGAAACTACCACACTTTGTAGAAAACATGGATTAGGAAAAAAAGCTCAGGAAACCAGAAGGCTTTCATAATACACAACAAGAAATTTCTACTTAACAAAATTTGAATATAGCTAAATAGGGTCTTAGAAAAAAATTATTGCCTTCTATAATAACTGAAAATATACAATTCAAGTAGTTAAAAAAATAAATATGGTAAATATAAGGAAAATAGAAGAAAATCAAAATAGAACAAAAGCTAGTGAAGAAAAAGCAAATAGGGATCAACAAAATCCAAATCGGGTACCTTAGAAAAAGAAACATAAAGTAGACAAAGTTCTACAACACTGAACAAATGACAACACAATAATGAAAAATAAATGTCACAAAGCATATGAATAAAAATGGGGTAAAAATACAGTGTAGATTTTAAAAGTACCCATAACTCAGAAATAATAGCAATGGACTTTCAGGCAAGTGAGAAATTTCTACCCTGTGAAGTCACAGAAAGGTTGGGTGAGTTTTTTACAGCACCTTGTGCTACTCTAATAAAGTTAGTAAGGGGCAACAGGGTATACAATAGCAAGATTTGTTTTAAAAAATAGCCTTTTTAACACACCAGCAATAAAAAGAGAAAGTAATAGAAAAAAATATCATATACTATAGCAGCAAATGAGGTATCTAAAATGAATCTACCATATACACATAAGAAATTTACTCCAAAAAGTCTTAAGATATTACTTACAGTCATAAAAGAGAACTTAAATAAATCTCTAAATAAACCATGTTATAGATAACAAGACTCACTGCTACAAAAACATCTAATTTTGCCTAGATTACCTAGATCAGTTTTTTAAAAAAAATCAGTGCAAATTCTTATCAAAGTCCTGAGAGGATTTCTTTAAAAAGGGAATTTGTTGGTGTCATTATAAAAGTCAAAAGAAAGAGTTCTAGATCAGCGGTCCCCAACATTTTTGGTACCAGGGACTGGTTTTGGGGAAGGCCATTTATCCACGGATGGGCTGGGGGTGTTGGTTTCAGGATGATTTATGTGCTTTACATTCTAGCCTGCTTCCTGCTGTGTGGCCCGGTTCCTAACAGGCCTGGACTGGCACTGGTCTGTGGCCCAGAGGTTGGGGACCCCTGCTCTAGATGATTTTGATATAGACACTGAGGAGATTTTTCTTCTACCATCTATTAGAACTCTAAAACAGTATGGGAATGAACTAGGCATAGCAATAGTAAATAGGTGAATGGGAATTACAATAATAACAAATGGGTGAGTGAAAAACCGTACAGAGCCCAGAAACAAACTCAAGCGCATAAGGGAACTTACTGTATTATAAGTGGTACTCCAACTGGCTTTCCATAGAGCAAAACTAAAATAAAAATATTTCTTGACACACACACAACATTTCAGATATATTAAACACTTAAATATGGAAACAATACCTTAAACATATATAAAAACAGTTCTGTTAAAATATATTATCCCAGTACTTTAAATTTCTGGCCAAGATGGAGGCATGGGTAGACACACTGCGCCTTCTCGCACAACCAAAAGAAGGACAACTACAATTAAAAAAAAACGAACAACCAAACAGGACTTCCACCAAGATGGAGGCGTAGGTGGAAACACTGTGCATTCTCCCACAACCAAGTTGAATACAACGAAGGTTTAGTAAACAAAGACGCAGCCAAAGAACAGAAAATTGAACTATACGGAAGACTAACAACAACGAACTGTTCAACTGGGACCAGTAAGAGGGGCAGAGCCAGCAGTGGAGTGGGGCCGGGCAGGAAAGATACCCCAAACCAGGTGGGCAGGCAGCTGGTGTAGCAGCGTGGACCCAGTGAGGGTGCAGGGCAGGCTGACTGGGATCACACATTTGTGCACAGATAAGTCAGCAGAGGAGTGAGCAGTGAGACAGACCACACAGGCCCCAGCGGGCGAACCCAGTGAGTCCGCAAGGCGGTGGGCTGACTGCGGTCACATATTTGCGAACAGTAGAACAGACCACGGGCTCCCAGTGGTGGGAGGCAGCAGAGGGGACCGCCATTACATTCCTTTGACCACACCCCCACATACAGCGTCACAACCCAGCCACTGAGTTGCCCCGCTCTGGTGAATACCTAGGCTTCCGCTCCTCATACATAACAGGCACGAACAGTCCAAAATATGGCCCAAGAAGAACTCAAAGCACCAGAGCCGATAACTCTAAGCGACCAAGAAACAGCCAGCCTCTCAGATGCACAGTTCAAAACACTGGTCATCAGGATGCTCACAGAACTGGTTGATTTTAGTCACAAATTAGAGGAACATATGAAGGCTAAACTAATTGAAATGAAGGGAAATGCACAGGAAACCAATAGTGATCGAAAGGAAACTGGGACTCAGATCAAGGGAGTGGACCAGAAGGAAGAACAAAACATCCAACCAGAAAAGAATGAAGAAACAAGAATTTTAAAAAAAAAACAAGGAGAGGCTTAGGAACCTCCAGGACATCTTTAAATGTTCCAACATCCAAATTATACGGGTACCAGAAGGGGAAGAGGAACAGTCAAGAGTGGAAAACTTATTTGAACAATAATAAAGGAGAACTTCCCCAGTCTGGCAATGGAAATAGACTTCCAGGAAATCCAGGAAGCTCAGAGAGTCCCAGAGAAGTTGGACCTAAGAAGAAACACACCAAGGCACATCATAATTACATTAGCCAAGATGAAAATGAAGGAGAGAATCCTAGAAGCAGCAAGGGATAAGGGGACAGTCACCTACAAAGGAGTACCCATCAGACTGTCAGCTGATTTCTCAAAAGAGACCTTACAGGCAAGAAGGGGCTGGAAAGAAGTATTCCAAGTCATGAAATCCAAAGACCTACATCCAAGACTGCTTTATCCAGCAAAGCTTTCATTTAGAATGGAAGGGTAGATAAAATGCTTCTCAGATAAGGTCAAGTTCAAGGAGTTCATCATCACCAAGTCCGTATTATATGAAATGTTAAAGGGACTTATCTAAGAAAAAGAAGATAAAAAACCTGTACAGTAAAATGACAGCAAACCACACCTAAAACACACCTAAAACAAAGTTATCAACCACACCTAAAACAAAAGCAAACCAAGGGGACAGCTAGATCAGGAATGGAACCATAGAAATGAAGAACACATGGAGGGTTAGCAGCAGGGGAGTGGGAGGAGGAGAAGGGAGGAGAAGGTACAGAAAACAGCATAGACAGTAGGCAGAAAATAGATAGGGGGGAGGGCAGGAATAGTAGGGGAAATATAGAATCTAAAAAACTTGAGACATGTGGTCATAAACTAAAGGGGGGGAGTGGTGGGGGAGGGAGTGTGCAAGGTGGAGGGGAATGAAGGGGGGGAATAGAACAACTGTAATGGTATGATCAATAAAATATATTTAAAAAAGAAAATAAAGAAAAACAAACTAAACAAACAACCAGAACTGACAGAAAAATCAAGTCATATGGAAGTCTGACAACCAAGGAGTAGAAGAAGACACACTCATCCACCTGGGTAGGAGGGGCAGAGATGGGCAGCTTGAAGAAGAGGACTCACTGCATGGTGGTGGCTGGCAGACCCTGAGTGGCTGTGGATTGTGGGGTGGGGAGCACAAGACTGCAGCTGGCCTGCAAGGCTGTGGCTGGTGGACCAGGTGGTCCCACATTTACTTGCAGATAAAATGGGAAAAATAACTAGGGAGTTGGACAGACTGCATGACCCAGGACTCCAGCTCAGGATATAAAGCCTCAAAACACTGATTAAAAACACTTGTGGGGGTTGAGGCGCAGAGAGAGACTCCCACCCTCACCGGAAAGTTCACTGGAGAGAACCACAGGGTCCTAAAAAAATACACAAACCCAACCACACAGGAATCAGCACAAGAAGGGCCCAATTTGTTTGTGGGTAGCAGGGGGAAAGTGACTGAAATCCAGCAGAGAGCGGAACAACGGCCATTGTTCCCCCTTGGATCCCTCCCCTACATACAGTGTCACAACACAGCAATGTGGGTTGCCCCACCCTGGTGAACACCTAAGGCTCCACCCCTCACTTGTAACAGGCGTATCAAGACAAAAAAAAATGGCCCAAATGAAAGAAAAGATCAAAGCTCCAGAAAAAATACAACTAAGTGACGAAGGGATAGCTAACCTATCAGATGCATAGTTCAAAACACTGGTCATCAGGATGCTCACAGAATTGGTTAAATTTCGTTGCAAATTAGATGAAAAAATGAAGGCTATGCTAAGTAAAATAAAGGAAAAATGTACAGGGAACCAATACTGATGGGAAGGAAACTGGGACTCAAATCAATAGTGTGGACCAGAAGGAAGAAAGAAATATCCAACTAGAAAAAAAAAATGAAGAAACAAGAATTCAGAAAAACGAGGAGAGGCTTAGGAACCACCAGGACATGTTTAAACATTCCAACATCTGAATTATAGGGATACCAGAAAAGGGAAGAGGAAGAGCAACAAGTGGAAAACTTATTTGAACAAATAATAAAGAAGAACTTCCCCAATATGGCAAATGAAATAGTCTTCCAGCTAATCCAGGAAGCTCAGAGAGTCCCAAAGAAGTTGGCCCCAAGGAGGAACACACCAAAGCACATCATAATTACACTGGCCAAAATTAAAGATAAGGAGAGAATTTAAAAGCAGCAACACAAAAGGAGACAGTTACCTACAAAGTACTTTCCATCAGACTGTCAGCTCATTTCTCAAAAGAGACCTTTTGGGCAAGAAGGGGCTGGAAAGAAGTATACCAAGTCATGAAAGACAAGGACCTACATCCAAGATTGCTCTATCCAGCAAAGCTTTCATATAGAATGGAAGGGCAGATAAAGTGCTTCTCAGATAAGGTCAACTTCAAGGAGTTCATCATCACCAAACCCTTATTATATGAAATGTTAAAGGAATTTATCTAAGAAAAACAAGATTAAAAATATGTACAGTAAAATGACAGCAAACTCACAATTTTTAACAACTACACCTAAAAGAAAAACAAAAGCAAACTATTAGAACAGTAACAGAACCACAGAAATGGAGATCACATGGAAGGTTATCAACTAGGGAGTGGGAGGAGGAGAGAGGGGTAAAAGGTACAGAGAATAAGTAGCATAGATGGTAAGTAGAAAATAGACATGGGGAGGTTAAAAATAGTATAGGAAATGTAGAAGCCAAAGAACTTACATGTACAACCCTTTCTCCCTTTCATCTACTTCTTCTGTAGAATTCTCTTATTCTTCCATTTGGGGTCCATTTCTTTATCTTCCCATTTTGGCTGCTTCTTTGTATTTTCTACCTTAGATATTATACTAATCAGTCATTAAAGTGACCAGCTATTGATGCAATCACTGTGTAATCAGCAGTCCAGCTTAAGCACCACAGGGTAGAACAGAGTAATTCCTAAGGGCAGGGCTACTGCTTCCCCTCAGGCTGATGCCACTTGGAGAAGAGTGCCTGAAAAAGATGGCTTCTGCAGTGTGGGTAAAGACCCAGCATAGGGATCCTGGTAGCTGTTCTTTCAGTTCTCTCCAGAGCCACCAGCCCAAGACTCCTCAAGCATCTCTAGTCCGCTTGCCCTCCATCCGATGGAGCCGTAGGTGTGGCTGCAAACAAAATTTTGTGCAGTGGCCCTTTAAGAGGCTCTCTGCATCTCCAGCCATCTCTCTCTGGCAGACAGAAATCCTGATGCTTCTCACAGCTAGATGTCATCTGGGTTTCTTTCCAACTGTGCTACTACAGACTGGGGAGCCCGGCTTGGGGTTCAGACTCCACACTTCTCAGGGGGAACACCTAGCCATTGAAATATCCCTCTGGAACATCAGCTGCTGCCCATGGGAGCTCAGCCAGCTCTCTTGTACCTCCTCCACACTCTCTACCAGTGAGCTGTGGTGAAGTGTCTCCTTCTGACATTTTTAAATTTTCTCTCAGTGATGTTTTACAGTTTTAATTATAGAGATCTACAACTTTTGTTAAATTTATTCCAAAGTACTTTATGCATTCTAATGTCATCGTAAATAATACTTCATAAAATTTCAGTTTCCATTTACTTGTTGCTAAGATATAGAAATACAACTAATTTTTATGTATTGCCCTGCTTAGGTAATCATGTTTTTTGTGAATACAGACAATTTTACTTCTTCTTTTTGAATTATATACTTTCTCTTCTTGTTAGATAGATTAACTAGGATCTTCGATATAATACTGAATAGAGGGGTAAAATTGGACATCTTTATATCTTTTGCAATCACAGAGGGAAAGTATTTAACTGTAATCATTAGGTATAATGTTAGCTATAGATTTTGTTTAAATTTTATTTATTTATCTTTAGAGGAGAAAGGAAGGAGAAAGGGAGAGAAATATCAATGTATGGTTGCCTCTCATGTGCCCCCTGCTGGGAACTGGCCTGCAACCCAGGCATGTGCCCTGACTGGGAATCGAACTGCAATCTTTTCATTCACAGGGCCGCACTCAATCCACTGAGCTACACCAGCCAGGGCCACCACAGCTATAAATTTTTCATATAGGCCTTATTTATTGATCTAAGGAAATTGCCTTCTATTCCTAGTCAGTTAAGAGTTTTTATCATGCATAAATGTTGCCTTTTGTCAAAAGCATTTTTCTGAATATACTGAAATAACTATATTTTCTTCATTGTGAATGTAGTAAATTTAACTCATTTTTAAAAAATGCTGAACAAAGCTTTCCTTTCAGAAATAAGTCTAACTTGGTAGTGATATATTAGCTTTCTTATTTATGTTAAATTCAATTTGTTAAGACTTGGTTGGAGAAATTTATGTCAATGTTCATGAGTGGGAATGGTCTGTAATTCTCTTCACATGATGTATTTGTCAGGTTTAAGTGGGAGGGTTATTCTGGTTTCATTAGATTAATTAGGAATAGCTCCTCTATTTTCTCGAAGAGTTTCCATTAGATTGGTATTTTTCTTACTTATATGTTTAGTAAAATTCACTCAAGTCATCTGGGCCTGGAGTTTTCCTTATGGAAATGTTTTCAATTACAAAGTCAATTTCTTTAATAAACATAGGCCTCATCAATTTTTTTATTCCTTTTGATCCAGTTTTGATAAATTGTCTTTTTCAAAGAATTTGTGTTTTATCTAAGTTATCATTTTTATTGATGTAAAGTTGTTCAAAATATTCTTATTCTTTTTAAACCTCTTTAGAATATCAAGTGACAACCCCTCTTATACTTTTTCATTCCAAATATAGGTAATTCATATGTCTTCCTTTCTCCCATGATCAATCTTTCTAGGGATGTATCACTTTTATGAGTTCTTAATGAAATCAAAGTGAATGGTTGACTTTGAATTTTCTACAATGTCTATTCCTCATTTCCTTGATTTCTGTTCTTATCTTTATTACTCATTTTATTCTATTTACATTGTTTTACTTTGCTCTTCTTTCTCTAGTTTCTTAGTGAGGAAGCTCACATTACTGCGTTTGAACTTTCTTTTCTAACACAGGCACATAAAGGTATAAATTTCACTCTAAGCACTACATGAGCTGCCTAACACAGTTTCACATTTGTATTTTCATTTTCTGTCAGTTCAAAATGTTTTCCTATATTCCTGTGACTTCTTTTCTAAGCTATATCTGAAATTGTAATGTTTTAATTTACAAACATTTGAAAGATTGTCTAAAATGTTATTATTACTAAACTCTAACAATTCCATTGTGATTAGAGAACAGTTCTGACATTTGGTCTTTTGAAATTTATTAAGACTTATTTTTATGGCCTAGCATATAGGCTACATTGGTGAATACGCCATACACATTTGAAAAACACACACAGGGTCTGGCAGAAGTAAGGTTTACTTGAGTGTGGTTGGTAGTATAATAATATGGGTGTAATAATTTATAGGTTTAATCTGAACATTTTACCTAAAATGTCATGTGGCGTGCTTGAGTGTAATATTATTATGTTACAGGATTATATGCTTATGAATTTTGTAATAAAAGATTTTGTAATGAAAAAGGGGTGTTATGTGGGCCAGACCTGTACATTCTTCATTTGTTTGTACTATTCTATAAATATTAAATAAGTCAAGTTGATGCTAGTCTTTAGTTTTTCTGTTACCAGGTGCACACATATGACAAAACTGCTATGCCTTTTGACAAACTGTCCTCTTTATCATTATGATATTGTTTTTATCTCTAGGAATACTCTATGGAAGTTTCTGTTATCTGATATTAACAACCATACCAATTTTCTTATGATTATTCTTTACAAGATTACCTTTTTCCATTCTTTAATTTCACCCTACTTATATTTATTACAGGGTATGTCTTATAGTCAGCATGTCTTCTTTTTTAAACCAGTTCTTTAATTGGAGTGTTTAGTCCATTTGGTTTTGACTAAATATTGAAATGCTGAATTTATATCTATCATCCATTTATCCCTTCTAGTCTTTGTTCTTCTGCTATTCCTTTCCTGTCCTTTTTCTTCTAAGTTAATGAAATGACTTGTAGTATATTTTATTTTCTATATTAGCTTTCAGTTATTTAAATATTTGTTTTTGTGGCTAACTTTTGGTAGTTGCTCTAAACAAACAATATGCACCTTTAAATCATCAAAGACTATTTAGATGAAAAGGTATAAAGCTTCACAACTGACACTTCAAATTTTCTACTTCACAAAGCTAGCAACCTTACAACAGTATAATTCCACCCTCCTAATCTTTTGTGCTATTATTGTCATATCTTTCATTTTTATATACATTATAAATTTGACCTTACAATGTTATTTTTGCTTTAAATGGTCAGGTGTCTTTAAGGAAAATATGAGGAAAAAAGCTTCTTATGTATATATTCACTTATTTACCACGTCTCTTACTCAAGATTGAATAATTTCCATTGATTTGTTTTAAAATTTATGAACTCTTTCTTTTGACAACTTTAATTTGTATTTGAGACCATCCAAGTGAATTTTTTATTTCAATGTCAGCCTTCAAATTTCCATTTTTGAAAAACATTTTCCTTTCCTGGCTGAGGTTTCCCATCTCTTTTATCACCAATATGACATTTTCCTTAAAGTCTTTTAAACATTTTCCTAAGAGTGACTTTAAAGTCTTTTTCTGTTAAATTCACTTGAACTTCTCTGAGTTGATTCCTAGTACATGTTTTTCTCACTATGGGTCATATGTTACTGTTTCTTTGCATGTCTGGCAATTTTTAAAAATCCAACATAGCATATTGTAGAAGGGTGTCCAACCTTTTGGTATCTCTGGGTCACACAGGAAATAGAAGAATTGTCTTGGGCCACACATTAAATATACAAATACTAACGAAAACTGATGAGCAAAAAAAAGCTTTTAAGTAAATTTACAATTTTGTGTCAGGCCACATTCATAGCCATCCTGGATCATTTGCAGCTCACAGGCTGTGGGTTGGACACCCCAGTCAGTAGATGATACACTGCAAAGACTCTATATTCTGTTGTTTTCTTCTGGAGAACAATGATTTTTAGTCTATTAGGTAATTCAGTTAACAGTTGATCTTGAACATGGGTAGGCTTTGGACTTATCTTCTGTTAGGGTGATCTTTTGAAAGCTCAGTTTTTTTCTCAGACCTCTCAATTCTATCTCCTCTACAGACTTTATTGGGGCTTTAAGTTTTGTTAGGCTAGGGCTATAGTAGGCTTTATTATAGGTCATGGTCCCTACTCCTAAACCCTAGCTTTTCTGTTATCTTGGCAAAACATTTGAAGTTTTAACAAGGATTTTGCTATTCTGACCAGGTTGAAAGTCCTAATTCCCCAGCACTGCTCTACCTCGTATCATAATTCCACTTTCATTCCCATGCCAGCCAGTCTCTGTTAAGGCTTGGGTAGACTCATCCAGTGAATGTGCAACCTAGTCCTCAGCCAAGAATTCATGGATATATGACTCCCAACTTATTCTCAATATACTGTTTACGTATTTTACTTCTCTGATTTATTTAGAACATTTACAACTACAGAATCAAAGGACCTGAGAAGGTCACCTAGTCAAAGAACTACTAATTTTCAAAACCACAGGGACCTTAGAAATTTAGGAAACCCTTTCATTTCAGAATGACAAAACTACAGACCTGAAAAATTAAGTGTGATTGGGTTTTCAGTTGTACCATATTTTACAAATACCAGACCTCACCAATTTCAAAGCGTTTTCCTTACCACATTTCATTTGATCCTCAAAACAACCTAAGGAGGTGGGTCTAAGTATCATCCTTTTTTTATGGGTAAGAAAACTGACTTATAATATAAACATATTCTTTGCTACAAAGGGCATTTTATAATCCTCTTTTACTCAGAATCCTCTGGTAAGAAAAAGTTATGATTAAATGAATGAATTACTATCTTCTGCATCCAAAGCTTGAGGAAAGTTTTACCCATTTATAAAATGAGTAACTACCTTTTTGGTATTCTCTGGAAAACACTGAAAAGGAAGATCCTGAAAGGAAAAGATTTTTTTAAATATCCCAAAACTCAAACACCTCTCATACTGCTGTTAGTTAACAGATTTTCTTACAATGGGTATTGCAACTAGTTTAAGGCACTAGGTTATCTATCTGTAACAGTTAACCTTTTAACTGATTCATATGTACTTAACAAAGAGACTAGGGTTGACCTATACCCTCAGCAGAGGAAAAAATGAAAAGTAAGAAATAGGTCAGTAATCCCACTCCTTTCCCCTTTGGGAGAAAGGATGACCTACACTCTTAATTTCATCCTGCAGAGGTGAGACCATTCTTGCACACAAAACATATATTGATAGGGTAAGAGAAAGAATTTTAAAACCTGGAAAATACAGGCACTTTGGGGACTTTCACTAGAAAAACTCAATTCTTTACTTGCTCCTTAAAGATTGCTCCAGTTATTTGAGCCTCTTTTTTTAAACATGACTACATCATTAAAGAGCATTTAAAAAGAAGAATGTGTTTTCTTCTGTTGGGAAGTCATCTGACCCTACATGGCTAAAAAGGAGGAATGGGTTTACGCTTTAAAGGAGAATAAAGGCAAAGAATATTGAAGGTAATTTGTAATTGATTCCAATTTAGGTCACAAGAAAATGAAAATATTTGAGAAAAATATGTAATACACATGCCTTCATGTTATGAAAAGCTGAACACCATGGTCAAAGTTTAGAAGGAGAAAGATGTAAGGAACTCTAAAATTACTATATTTAATCAACCCAGGTCCACCACTGCCCTATTTATAAAACTCAGGGCTCCAACTAAACTATTAGTTTTGATGAGCAAAGACATTCAAAACAGTAGAGATCACAAATTCTGTAAGGTGGACTGCATAAGAAAGTTGAGTATCAAGGTAGGCAAAGAGGAGGCAAAACTGAAGAGTTAACCAAGACTAGGGAGGAAGTCCAAAAGGCCCAAGGGATGGCTGATTATACAATAGATAATACAAATTTTGCCTTATAATTTTAATTATGACTTGTCCTGCTATTGTTATTGCTATTCTGTACAGAATATCTTTTTCTCTCTTTTTTCAATTGAAGTCTAGGAAATTTTCATATTGATTTATGTGATTTCCTATAACATATTTAACCTTAGAATTTTAGGACACTGTGAAAAATGCTTCCAACTCTACCAGTTGTCTAATGGTTACAAAGGCATTTGGTGGAAGAATAAGTAAGTGTGGCTTTACAAAATGAACAGATATTCTTACATTGTTCCTAGGCTATGATTCACATAATTATTTTCACTTTTGTGGTTAATTTGGAAGACTTATAAATCTGCAAATGCGTTTTTTTAATGCCAGACTCTACAATAAATTTTAAAATGAAATACTGCAGGATATCAGGAGATAAAATAATTTAAAATAAACTGTTTTAATTATTCAAGGTATAATAGATTGATCATCTACTCCATCTCCAAATAGTCTGAACTTTTTCTAGTAACCATTTCCTATGTGTTTTTTAGCCCTAGGCATAGTCTACTTTTCGCTCTTGACAAGCAATAATTTTTTAAATGTCAGAATTCAGATTATAGACTTCTGCCAAGATGGAGGTGTAGGTGGAAACACTTTGCCTTTTCCCGTTTGAATACAACAAAGGTTTAGTAAACAAAGATGCAGCCCAAGAAAAGAAAACTGAACTATACGGAAGTCCGACAACAATGAACCCTTCAACCAGGACTGGTAAGAGGGGCGGAGCCAGCAGCGGAGCAGTGTCAGGCAGGAAGGATCCCCTGACCCAGGGAACCCAGGGGACCCAGGCGCGCAGGCAGCCGGGGTAGCATCGAGGACCCAGTGAGGGTGCAGGCCAGGCTGAGCACAGTCACACATTCACACGCAGATAAACCAGCAGAGGTGTGAGCAGTGAGACGGACCCCCACAGGCCCTAGCCGTGGACTGCGCAGGCCCCAGCGGAGAACTGCACAGGCCCCAGCGGCAAACCCAGTGAGGGTGCGTGACAGGCTGACCGCGGTTGCGCATTCACACATGCAGATAAACCAGCAAGGAGTGAGCAGTGAGACAGACCACAGCCCCGGTGGCGGGAGGAGACAGAGGGGACTGCCATTGATTTCCTTTGGCCCCACCGCCACACACAGCTTCACAACCCGGCCACTGAGCTGCCCCGCCCTGGTGAACACTGAGGGCTCCACTCCTCATACATAACAGGCAGGAACAGTTCAAAATACGGCTCAAGAAGAACTCAAAGCCCCAGAGCTGATAACTCTAAGCAACCAGGAAAGAGCGAACCTCTCAGATGCACAGTTCAAAACACTGGTCATCAGGATGCTCACAGAACTGGTTGATTATAGTCACAAATTAGAGGAACAGATAAAGGCTAAACTAATTGAAATGAAGGGAAATGCACAGGAAACCAATAGTGAGGGAAAGGAAACTGGGACTCAAATCAATGGAGTGGACCAGGAGGAAGAACGAAACATTCAACCAGAAAAGAATAAAGAAACAAGAATTCAAAAAAATGAGGAGAGGCTTAGGAACCTCCAGGACATCTTTAAACGTTCCAACATCCAAATTATAGGGGTACCAGAAGGGGGAAAGAAACAGCCACGAGTGGAAAACTTATTTGAACAAATAATAAAGGAGAACTTCCCCAGTCTGGCAAAGGAAATAGACTTCCAGGAAATCCAGGAAGCTCAGAGAGTCCCAAAGAAGTTGGACCCAAGAAGGAACACACCAAGGCACATCATAATTACATTAGCCAAGA